>NW_005054342.1:5583716-5618275 GCF_000277835.1 Geospiza fortis | reverse complement strand
GAAGGGAGCAACCAGGCACCCTGAGGGGTACTGCCCCCAGCACCTTCCCCATGGCCAGTGGAGCTCACTCTTCAAAATCTGGGTATTGGCTCTTTTCTCTCTGCTCCTCTACCCACCCCAAACTGATGGGGATGCTTTCCTGCTCTTGGGATGCTCTCTCATCCCAACATCAGAGGACACCAGCTGACAAGAAAGCAATTGCTTGGGGTGAGCTTTGGACGGTGAATATAGAGAAAAAACAAGTTCCTGCAAATATTTAAGTCGAAGGACATAAGACAACAAGAAGACAGCCTGGGCTATTTAATCCCTGACAGATGAGAGTGGGGGTAGAATACTTCAATATACCTTTTCTGATTCAGAGTGTCACAGGTATTACAACACCCCAGGCTTCTCAGTAATCAGGAATTTCTATTCCCAAAGGACTGATAAAGGAAAACACACACCTTTACACCTCATGGGTATAATACTCTCAGACCCAGAGCAAAAAGCTAGCAAAAAAGAAGTATGGTCTTACACTACATCCCTGAAGAGCTGTCCACAGAATTTGTGATAAATTACAATCAAAATCCACTTACTGATGGACAGATAGAACAAAAATTTCCGTATCTGATAGGTGACTCCTGAGAAAGATGAACAGAAATGCCAGATGTATAGATGCTGTTCTTGAAAACTCTCAAAGAGATCAAGTCATAAAAAATACCATTAAATACCCTTAAAAAAAAAAAAGACATACAGGAGAAAACTAATGCTAGGCTAAGTGATTCACTGAACTTGTTTCAAGAAGCACATTTTAATGCCAACAAGACCTCATAAAAACAGGTACATTCAACTGCACTAATTGAAATCCTGCTAACAACATACAGGGAAGAAAAAATCAACTTCTATCAGCTGTCAGCTGGTTCCCATGACTGAGGCAGCTGACCTTAGAGAGATGGGAACTGACAACTAATGGATTGTGCCTCCTACACAGTAACAGGATGTGCCACCAGTGAGTTGGAGAAATGAGCTACTGCCCTATCATCTTAAAGCTGTAGGTTTACTTTGGTTTTAGTTTGGAGGTATGAAAAGAGGTTAAAAATTTGGGATATACGAGGTGCCCATTTTAGAGAATGAAGGACTTCTCACACTTTTACTTTATTCTTTCCATAAATACACAATCTTGTATCTTTCCTTTGCATTTTTGGAACTATCAGTATAAATCTGGGAGGGAAAAAACCTCTCTGATAAAGCCCTGTAAATTGATATTATTTGTCATATTTATTCAGGCCTTACAACTTAGACAATTGAATGCATACACTCTTTTAGTGTCTGCAAGGTGTTTCAGCACAGACCCTAAAGTTGGGCATACACAGATTTGTTTCAAATACTGTGACCATAAATACATAGCTCCATGCCCCTCTTATTTACTGTGATTAAACATGAAAAACATTAAAAACATTAAAAAAAATCAGTAAACAGTTTTTCACGCTGAAAAGTCTACAGTTTTTTTGTCACCACAGAATTGTAAAAAGACCATTGTAAAGGCACTTGTAGATATTTTTTTAATCACTCCAGAGTCCACAAAAAAATCAAAACTATATTTAGGAACAGAGAGCTGATGGATACATGCACTTGAATGAAAATACCTATCTGTTTACATCCATGTTTTTTGGTTAAAAAACAAAAAAGAGTATTTACTCCACTGTGAAGAATTTCTTAAATTTTCTCATTGCCCATCCATTTGCTGACTCTGGGAGCCAGCCAGTCTCACTGGCACTGGAGCACCAAGGCTGATGCCCTAAGTTCTACTTGCTGTCTGTAATTATGTGAAACAGCAGATATTCTTACAGGAAAACCCATTCAAGACAGACACAGTGAACAAAACACCCTTTGAGAAACAGAGCAAGAACACATTAGGCATCAAATGCTTTAGCTGTGCTAAACTTGTAACATAATCTGTGTACCTTCAGTAGCAGGCCTGGAGGGCATCCCCACACCCTGCCAGAGCCAAGGGCCCAGGACTCCAGGTCATCCTCCTGGGTCCATCAGCTCCTGCCCCAGCAGTGCCACAGCAGGGCTGATCTCCAGTTTCCACAGCTGCCCTAGGGCCAGCCAAGCCCAGCCCACCCATGGGCCCATGACTTGTCCCCAACCCCAGGGAGGTGCCCACACCCAGGCTGGGGCTGTCCTGCTGCCCCCAGCTGCCCAGCTCTGGGCTGGGGATGGGATGGCCCAGGCTGCCCACTGCCTCTCTGCCTTTCATGAGGATCCCCTGCCACTACAGACACCTTGGCCACTGTGGCTCCCTCTGTGTAAGAGGGTGGTTCATTTGTACCAGGCAATGAAATCTGTTCATTTCAGAGCAAGGGAACAAACTGGAAGGGATTTATCCATGGTGGCTGAGGATTGCAAAGGTGATGCCTGAACTATCTTCTGCTGCCTCCTCCCTTCCCTCCAGATGTGTCACTCACACTGCCAGCTTCTCTCACATCTTCCTTTCACTCCATCAGTAATGCTAATTCCAACTCTACATCTTACAGCAACAAAATTAGGATGCATGCTAAGTCAAAAGGAAAACATGCATTTACTCACAACTCATTACAGTGGGTAGGACAAACACCCTGTGACACAGAAATGCTCATGAAACTCAGCAAAGCACAAAATAAATAGATCGACAACCCCCCCCTCAAATGCTGCCAAGAGGACATATTGCAAGCATACATGATATTTAACATCCACACAAACTTCTTGCTATACAGAGACCTGTGGAAGAAGTGGAAGAGAGCAGGTCCTTCTGACAGTGTCCTTTAAAGATCAGGCTGTGAGTGATTTTACAGAGAAGTACCGTGCTGGAGGAGAGTCTCCCCTCTTGCATGGGATCTGAAAATCCTGAAAAGATCTGTTAAAAACCTTTGGAAGGGAATCAAAACGTGCAATTGCAAAAAGAAAGAGGAGAGTTTCAAACTCCAATGCTATCTAACCCTTAAGCCACAAACAGCATGGTCTGTAAAGGCAGGTATGTTCTGGGATCTGTGTCTATTTAGGATATTTAAGCAAAACTGATCCTGTAGGAGATAAGTCCTTTCCCCTTTGTGTGAACCTCATGAAGTTCAATAGGACCAAGTGCAAAGTCCTGTACCTGCCTCAGGGCAAACCCAAGCACAAATTCAGGCTGGATAGAGAAGGGATTGAGAGCAGTCCCAAGGAGGACTGGGGGATGCTAGTGCCTGGGAAGTGGGACATGATCCAGCAATGTGCACTCACAGAAAAATTCCTCATATACATCTGTGCTAGGTGAACACACAGATTTCAAAGACACATCTCAAATTCAGAAGGCAGGGACAAGTTATTTACAGGAACTGAGTAGCCTTTCCCACAGGTACAGCCTATAACCACTGCTTGATTACTTACCTAGTTCATCCTACTATTGTCAAATATCTCAGAAGCAGGAAGTGCATTTATGAGGCAAGAAATCATTTTCCCCTTTGGGAAAGGGGAAAAGGCCTCTGGGTGGAAAAAATGTTATTGTGTAAATCAGCATGAGCAAGGTACACTGCTTTGAGACAGAGATTAGTATTCTGCAGGCTCACTCAGCTAGGATGACCAGGTGACCTCCCAAATATGAAAATTATATCCTTGACCATCTATCTACCTCTGCTCTTGCTCCAGCAGTGTTTTTCATGCTGGCTTCAGACAATGGTGTAGGAATGGAGGGTTTAGACTCATCAGGAACTGGACAAACTTTGCACAAAGTCTTTACAGCAAAAATGGGATTCAGATAAAGCTGCTGTAAGTAAAGACCAGGAAGGTCACTGAAGAAGGAGACTGAATTAAAGAATAGAAGGAACTTAAACAGGTGCAGAAGAAAATCTGGCTTGGGGATATATCACAGAGGGGTGACATTACAAAAAGCTTTATATCCTTGAGAAGAAACATAGGACAGAAATTCATAAAACTCAGGTAGGACACAAGCTCTTCTTGCCTGAAAATACCATTTAAAGATAGCATAAAGAAAAGAGCAACCAAATCAAGTACATACATCCTACTATTGAAATGCTACAAGTTTTAAATTAGATGCAGGAATGAGGACACTTAGTTTTAAGAGACAATATTGACCTAACAGGAGCATGAAAGACCTGATGGAAGGAAAGGCTGTTAGTGGGAACTACAAACTACACAGGCAAGGAAAAAAGGATGCAATGTGTGTTAAAGAATGCTTTGCATTAGATAATTGTTTTGAATGTTGCACATTATGGATTAAGACACCACGACTACAGAAATATTAGGAAGAGCTGTCACTCCCTAATCAGGATGACAGTGGTGTGAGTGAGGTACCAAGAGAGATTTAAAAGACAATAAGAAAACAAATTAGTAATCAAAAACTTCAATCACCCCCACACAGACTGGGTAAATGTCAGGTTGGGGTGTGATGAAGAGACTAAATGACATCACAAATGACTGATTCATGGAGGAGCTTTTGCTAAAAGCTGAAACAAGACAAGATACCCCTGACTGGGTTCTGAGAAATGGTTCAAGTCATGGGGCAAAAATGCTGTGGCAGAAACACTGCTCATTAACCTGATGGAATTGGGAAATTCTCTTTTTAAACTGAGAAAATACTAAATTAACATAAAAATAGTTTTTGACTTCAAAAACAAAAAAATATAAAAAACTTGCTTCAAAGTTGGAGAAGATTGTTTATAGTCATCATAATATGATTTTTAAATATCGAAAGCAACTGTTGAATAACAAACAAAGAAATCCTAGAATGTTTACTTTATTACAACTAAAAATATGTACTTCAAAAATAAGAAGTCACATCCAAAGGAGAAGAAAATAGCTAAGAAGATAAACAAGAAAAGCAAAATAAAAAAGCAAGACAAAATTGCCTATGCATTAATGTTTTAAAGGCATAAACACTTACTATAAATCCTCAAATGTTACTAAAAGAAAGCCTTGTAAAGCAAGAATGTTTTACATTTGCATTGTTAATGACCAGATATAAGACAAGAAACAGAGACCAGCAGTTTTTGCAACAGTGGGAGGTCACCTGCAGACCTGAATGAGGATGTTTGCAGGCCTCCATCACCCTCATAAACATGACAGACAGGAGATGAACACTGAGGTACCTATATTTGCTACAACATTTCTTTGAATAGTAAAAATGAGAGATGTGAGTGTGAAGAGGTGCAGGAGGACAGCAGCGTTCTGTATGCCTGAGTGATAAAACAAAATTTAAAAAAACCAAAAAAATCAACACTGATGCAAAGTAATGCACATGGGGAAAAAACAAGAAACAATCCTAACTATGGACTAATTCATAGGTTCTGAGCTAACTATGGCCATTCAGGAAAAAAATTGTGGTATTAGCCAGCATTTTTGTGAATAAATCAGTTCAGTATTCTGTAAATTCCAAATAAGCAAACATTACTAACATTATTTGGAAAAGAGGTAGAAAGGCCAGTCTGAATGGAGCTCTGAGCAACCTGATCTAGTGAGTGGCATCCCTGCACATGGTGGCAGGGTTAGAAACAGATAATCTTTATGGTCCAACCCAAACCATTCCATGGTTTCTGAAAGTGTTGAAGAAAAAAGGAAAACTCACTGCACTGCATCATTTTAGTCAACTTACACCTTGAATACTGACTACAGTTCAAGCCCCTGTTCCCACCAGGGCAGAGCATAACAAGGTACAAGGAACTGCAGCAAGGGGAATGAAGGGCAAAAAACTCCATATAAAACCAGACTAAACATGCAAGGACTTTTCTGCTTACAAAAAAAGCAACTAAGCGATAAATTGAAGATATCTGTAATAACATTGTGGAGGAGGCCAACAGCTATTTACTCCTCCTCACTTGTAAGAAACAGAGACCAGCAAATGAAATTATCAGATGTTGGGCTCTGAACAACTGAAAGGATACTCTATTTTCACACATATGTATATGTATATGTATATGTATATGTATATGTATATGTATATGTATATGTATATGTATACGTATACGTATACGTATACGTATATGTATATGTATATGTATATGTATATGTATATGTATATGTATGTTTAAACTAGGTGGTTCTTGCTTACACTGCTTGGCACCAAAAATAAGCAGATGTCCCAGGAAGTCCCTGAGCAGTTTCATAGTTTGATGCTGGAAGAATATCAGAAAACTAACATAACTTAGTCTAAATCTACTTTTATACTATGCTAGAGCATTCATCATTGCTCACAGCAGGAAACTGAATACCAAGAAAGGCAGATTTCAGGTTAAACTTCATTTCTCATGTCTTTATCTTCTTGGAGCATGCTATGAAGTCATTTAGGACTCTGCAGTGCTGTTCAGGAGCTGATGTGACTGTCCTGTGGTGTTAATAAGCATTGCTGTCAGGGCTGACAACTTATCTTTCCCAGGGGAAAGGAAGTAGAAATTGTAACCTGAAACACTTATACAATTCATTTTTGATCCAACTGCATGTGATGATTTTGAACATGAGATTTTTGCAAATAGCACAAATATGTCAATGTAGAATATTTTACTGCCTGTCAAAGTTCAGACATTACTTTAGAGTCACTTCTTTAATGATTTTGAGTGATACTCATGTTCACTTTAATTTGTCTAGCATCTGCTCCTGGCAAATGTAAACAGATGTGTCTAATTATTACCTTTTGATACTTGTAGATGCGTAGCATGAGTAAGATCATGAAGAAAACAGACTTTTGTGAAGAGGAGGCAAAATACCTTTGAAGCCAATGACATGGCAATGAATCAGATAGCTAAAATATCTATTTTATAGTTGTGAAGTTGGCAAATAATCACAAGCCATACATTATTCCAAGAGAAAGCATAGTTTGAAGATGATAGATACATATGTAAATTTAAATTAGGTTGGAGCTTGACATCAGAACTGTGTTCTTTCCAATTTAAGCTCATGAAATCATAGAATCAGATCCTGAGTCAGAAGGGACCTAGAATCATTGAAGTCCAACTCCTGATGAGTTGATCAACAGGGGTAATATCCTTGACCTTATTTTTCAACTATCCACATTTTGAGTGGGTTTTGCCTATTGAAAGATCTTAAATTGGTTAAAACATCAGTTTAAATGGTGCTATTTAACACAACACAACAATTACAGGCAGAAGTTTAACCATAAACCTCCTGTAGAACCTCTAACCCCACACCTTGTGTAGCTTCTCCACCTCCCTCAGGTACATCTACAGTCTTGGATTTTGGGCCACAGCTCAGCTCCTGGACTTGCTGCTGTGTCCAGGGACAAATTGCTAGAGAGTCTCTGGAATCTTTGGGGTTATAAAAAGTATGTCAGAAAGGGAGTGTGGTGGGTTTCTAGGGTGATATGATCAGGAAAAGCTGAAATCTGACACTGCTGTGAGAGCAGTGCAGTCTTAAATCAAGAGGTCGCACTGTTCATACCAAATGCAAAGTTGGTTATGTTATCTCATCCACACAGACCATGCCAGTAAAGGAGGAAATATTTTATTTTAAAGTATCTATTAAAACCACAGAAAAATTCTTTTAGCAGTTTAAAATTTAAGAATGTTTATTTCAGTATTATATCACCTGGTTTTGTCCACAGTATGCAGACAAAATGATTCTGCTTATGACCAAGTATCAAAATTTGTACATGGTACAAAACTCGTAAATAGTTCAAATTCTGCTAGATGAGAAAGATGTACCTAAAACCATATTGCATGCCAATACAGATCATTGGAGGTCCTAAACATAATTGCACCTCCACCTTATTGCACTATATTCAAATTTGATTCTGTTTCCATTTATACAAACAAATACTTTTTCTCCACTATTGGCTACTTTTTGTGACAGATACTATAGTGTTTATCTTTTTCAAATCAAATTTGCAATTTTCAGCTACAAGCAGGAACAGAATTACCAAATTATTAATTGTATAAAACAAGAACATAAAGTAGCCCGTATCTCTAACTCAGAAACTAAATGTAAATCTATGTGTGATATAATCTAGTATTACATTATTTCTTCCACATTTGCTCAGGTACATCTCACAAAGAATTCATTCCTATATGACCAGCTGTTCTACATGGTCCCAAATCCAGCAGTTCACCTTCAGAGTAGAAGCTGCTGGATGCTGAACACATTGAAACATCTGATGCTATAGTGGGAAAAGAGATCTCAGAAATTTGGCTGTAATGACAGAAATGGATGCATTTGAAAAACATGGTTGATTGATTAGCTTTTACAACTAACTGTAATAAATGTGTTTACACTAAAAAAAGAACTGACTTTCTTTGAACTCAGACTCTGTTCCCCAGCTAAGTGATTTATTCTCTGCTTAGAAAAAGGCCTTTGCTTGAGTTATTGATCTATGCATTATTACTACAATAGCATGACATGGTAAACATATTGCAAATTGATTCATAAAGTGAGTCCCTGATTATATAATGACTAAATACAAATATAAAGAATTTATCTTTCCTACCAGGAGCACAGATTATGCATGCATTTGTACGTGCAGACATGCAGTCTCTAAATCCTGGTTCCATGCTACTGTATATGAGAGAGACACACAGTGCCTTTCAATCACAATCATCTTTTCAGTAACATGGCTTGCCTACCTTGGCTTTAAAAAGGTTCTGGCTTATAGTCAACATTTCAGAAAAACTAATTTGTGATCATTCACAAGCCACCTGGACTACATGAAGGATTGAAGCTATTGTTTCAAAACCTTTACCTGTGGCTATGAATTCTAGAAGGCTAATTTAATTAGAAGTGATTTTTAAAATATCACTAGGCAATATTCCTTTTTTGGAGAAGAAGTATTTGTTTCACATACTTCAATTTTTCAAAATTGATTGACACTTCTTTGCAGGAAATGTCTACAAAATGCAATGCCACTTGGGTGTTTCCATTAAAGACAATGACAAATTATATAGAAAATAGTGGAAAATTAGCCCCTGCCTTTCATAAGACTAGACTTTATTTGACTGTCATAGTTGGGGGTGCACTTCAGTTACTCTCCTAAGCTCTCCTTTCAGTCACAAGGAATTAAATTATTTGAAATTGGGGAACACAGAAGAGGAAAGTTGCATGAGCAGGGGCCGAAAACAACAATAGCTGATCAGTTAGTAGAAATCACAGATGATGAAGCTGGGTATTTTGGACAGTTATAAGAGCAGGCATGTGTGCCTAGCGATACTGATATTTCATATCAATGAAATGCAAATGTGAAAGATGCTACTATAATCCTAGCATGCAGCAGGCAATGGAAGTCAAAGTGCCACTGTACAAGGCACCAGTTCAAATCTCCTCTAAAATAGGCTGAAAAGTTCTGGTCACCTTTCTTCAAAAACTTCAGCTGGGGAAAGTGCAGGCGAAGGGCTAATAAAAGCCCAAGGGAAGAGAGCACCTGTCTCCTGAATCAAACACTGGCTGGTTTAGCTCAGTGACATGAAAAATGGAGTGTATGGTGACTCCATCCATGCACCACATGCACTGCTTCCTTTCAGACTGAGTAACCAGAGATGGACAGATCATCTTAGCAAAACACACTGTCAGCATGTATCTGCTTTATTTACTTTGATTCTAAGGAAGGAATTACTCCATGCTCAGATGTAATCAAAGACAGTGTACAATTGATTGCCTCAAGAACCACCCACACACAGTTCTTCATCATTTAGCATTAACCTTTCACAGAAAGTCAAAAAAACCTCCAACTTTTAAAAAAATAACCAACAGGTCCTTTTTTTTTTTTTAAAGGTGTTTAGGTGCAGTTAGGATGTAGGTTCCTAAGCTACCTATGATCTTGAACTCCTTACTGAAATTCTATGAAAAAAAATTGTTCACATTTTAATGGGAATTCATTAGAATAATGTAATCAAATATTTTTCTTATTTATTAGGAAAAAAATTATATTTAGAGGCACCAGTTGCCTAATTAATGTTGATCTGATTTGTTGGTTGCTGTCATTGATTGCTACTAATGAAAGATTCAAGTAGTGCTAAAACCAGAAAATCTGAACTAAACCAGAAGTTGTGGGACTTGTCCAAGCCCTCTTAGGGCTAAAGCCACAAGGCTACTTATGTACAGCAATCCTGTTCAAGTGTGCACTTCACTGCATTTGGAAACCAAAACACAGACCTCAAGAGCAGTGAAACCATGAGCACAATGTCTGCTGATATTGGAGGGATGACAGCTGCACCTATGCAGCCTGTGGAGACACCATGGGGCTGATGGGCTGCCTGACCAAAAAAAGTGACATAAAAGCTCAGGAGTATGGGAAAGGGAGACAAGACCTTGCTTTGAGGGTGCAGTTTGAGCAGCCTGATGAGTCAGGAGACAGGAGCTGCAGCCCTTTGTGCCCTGGTGATTTGAACTGCGGTTTCCTAGGAGTGGTCCAATGCCCCAGTACCAGGTCCAAGTGTGACTGATTTACAGGGAAGAGCTCATGAGAGGCTGATGAAGAAAGAAGACACAAAGCAGGGCTAACACTCTTCTTTGGCATCCCAACTCCTTGCAAAACCAGGGTGTAAGTTACAACGCAGGTAAAAGCAATTTCTGCTTCCAGACTCTTTCTACATCATCATGTCAGGATGATATCTTATTTTAAGTATCCTTATTCTGGAGTTCAAGGGCTATGCTCACTTTTGACCGAAAGGAAGCATCACATGGAGAAAGTATTGGCAAAAACCTGGAACAACAGTGATAGTGTGCAGCTTACACTCAAATAATGTTAATCTTGCACTTAGATAGGATGAAAGCACATTCACAGCTTTAATGGAGACCTCTGGCATGTCCATGCCCAGATAAGCATTCTCTAGAACACAGCCACAGCAGAAGAGCTGCCCATTTAAACTATTTCTATCATGTGATTCAGATTCTGGACTGAGCTCAAACAGACAATTTACAGATAATGGGCCACATTCAGCTAATGTGATGCTATTAGAACTCTACAGGTTCTGATGGGGTTGTACCATTATCTCCTGTGCAAAGGAGATGTTAATTTCTCCCAGTAAACAATAAAATAATGATTCATGTAGAATGCTACGATGCAAGACTAAATACAACCCAAAATTAAACATGTATTTTCCCCTTCTTTCAGGGAAAGCATTTCATTGGCTTTTTCTGCCTGCTAAACATTTCTTCCTCCTTCTATAAACTGTGTTTCTGCTCAGGCAAATTCTTCATTTATTGATTCTTTTCTTTTTACTATTCAACCTACAATCATCCATTATATGGTCTATGTCACTGGAGCTCTATCCTATTTGCCATGTTTTTGTTTCTGAGTGTATCTAATTTGATCTTTGCTTTTAAATGCATTTCTCCTTCAATGGAAATCATATTTCTTCCTATAAATGTATTCCCCCATACTTGTTTCTGCCACTATGTGCTTTTTAGATTACCTTTGTTACAGTATTATCAAACCAGAGCAATAGATTCCTCCTTATTTCTCTGCTGTGGATTTAGTCTGGATTCACACAGATATAATGGTGCAGAAACTGAAATAGAGCATTTTAAGGTGTTGGGATCAATCTTTTTCCAGAAGCCAATACTTGTATTTATGTGGATGTGTTTTAATAAATATTTCTCTTCCTTCTGAAAATGCTGTGAATAACAAGCAGTAATGGAATTCTGCAGGGGTGGTCTTAGAAATTTTGCTGGTTGCTATTTGCTGGCTTTTACCATTTTTCTGTCCATCAGCTGTGTTTATTCACTGTTAGATGTAACCAGTTTAAATCTCACTTATCTAAACCTCTCTAAAACACATAGGTACATTTTACATAGGTATATTTACATAGGTAGTAAATATAACTCCCTGCCTTAGAAAAAAATACAAATCTTTGAAGCCATCTAAAAACTAACCATTTTTTCATATGCTCAAGTTTTTACATATTATCTGAGCTACCTGGACTCATGTTTATCAGGACCATAAATTCAATACACAGAAGGAAGAGGAGAGACTAAAAGACTTCTGAAGTTCAACCAGAAGCATTCCACATTTTGTTCTAAGATTTACATGCAGGTAAAAAAGGTAAATGGTTACTGATCCCTCTCTTTCTGGGAGCTTCCAAGGGCTGATACTGCTGTGTGTTTTAATGTTGAATTACAGGAGGAGGAGTATTCACTGGTTCATTCAGGTCTCACCACCTGGATATTTATGTATACAGTATTAAGGAACTGGCACTTAGTAGTTTAAGGAAATGACACTCCTTAGTTCAAAGGAAACTTTCCTTTGAATTATACAGATTTCAAACCAGTCCCTCCAAAAGGCCTCAGGATAACTGTTGAGAATAATTAAAACATTCATTCTCAAGAAATGAATTACAGTAGATTGCAACCAAACTAATCTGATGCAGGGACTGCATTCCCTTATTTGTTGCCTTCACAAACAACATATATCACAACTTCCCCAGGATGCTGAAACTTCCTTCAGATGGATTAGCCAAACTATTTCTAAGCAATTTTTAAAAATCCATTCTAAAAATAAGTAATTCTATTCTGAATATAGCACCCTTACTGAACATTTTGTTCTTTTAGTCTTCACATGTTGCATCTTTACTGATCAATTCATTCTTTACTGAACATTTTATTCTTTTACTCTTCATATGCAAGGAAAAAGTTGACACCTTTTACTCAAAATATACTAAAATATTCTGGAGTGTACACACTTTCCCTTTACTGATCACTTTAACTGTGAAGTTGTCACCAGAAAATTTTAATCAGAAATTCTTCAGCAATCTTGGCCCAGCAAGTTCTAAACGACAAAGTAACTTCCAACAGTCTTTGCTGTTTTCTGTCTCAGAAGAAAACTGGAATAATCATAAAACCATAAAAATTCAGCACTAACATGTTAAACCTGCAGTGCAGTTTTTACTAGGGCCTTCAACCATAATGATGAAACCCAATTCATTTTGTGTAGCTGTCACTCCACAAGAAGAAACAGCTTTGCAGAAAACACCACAACCGATTTGTACCCCTTTGCACGTGTACAATTTAGGTACAGTCTAGAAATAATCCAAGCAGCAGAGATGGAAACTGTTTGGAAATACAAACGTTCTGTTGCAATGAAGTCAGCCTGGCTTGAGGGGCTGTGCTCTGTCTCGTTTGGCAATGCAAGATGCAAATATTTTGATTATCTACTGCTGTCACATGACACACTGTCACTAGCTCATAGATTTGAAACCAGTACAAATGAAAGGAGCACAGAATGACACCCATATGCAATAAATATTGACCCCAAAATATTTACATCATATATTTTCACTGAAGCTGTAGGAAAAAAACCCAAGCTCTAGCACACTCTCCTTAAGAAGCCTTGCAAGTATTTCAGTGAAATGGAGGTACAGCATTTTTGCAGTTATGCTTTTCACCAGAGAACCCACACTTCTGATGAAAGAACAGAAATAGCTGAAACACTAGGAGGGCAGCACCTTTCACATGATTCAGTTAGGCATGAAAAGCTATGTGTCATTCCAGTGCCTGAAACAATTTGAAAATGCAGATGTTGGAGATTTAGTATCTTCATAAATATACATATGGATAGCAGAAAGGACCAAAGTAAAAATCACAGAATCACTCAATGGTTTGCGTTGGAAAGAACCTTAAAGACCATCTAATTCCAACCCCCCACCATGGGACACCTTCCACTACATCAGGCTGCTCAAAGCCCCATCCAGCCTAGCCTTTCAATACTTCCAGGGATATGGCATCCACAGCTTCTCTGGGCAACCTGTTCCTCACCACCCTCAGAGCAAAGAATTTCTTCCTTCTATCTGATATAAATCTACTCTCTTCCAGTCTGAAGCCACTCCCCCTATCACTACCCATCCTTGTACGCAGTCCCTCTCCAGCACTCCAGTTGGCCCTTTTACATACTGGAAGGTGCCATAAGGTCTCCCTGAAACCTTCTCCAGGCTGAATCATCCCAGCTCTCTCAGCTTTACTCCCTAGGAGAGGTGCTCCATCCCTCTGACCATTCTGGTGACCTTCTTCTGGACTCTTTCCAACAGAGTCCCTCATCTTTCTTGCAGTGGCGGCCTCAGAGCTGGCTGGAGCACTCCAGGTGGGGTCTCACAGGGGCAGAGTGGAGGTGGAAAATCACATCCCTTGACCTGCTGGCCACGCTGCTTTTGACGACCAGCACACGATATCCTATTTGATAGGATATCGTGTGCTGGTCCCAGTACTGACCCCTGAGGAATGTCACTGGGACATTGGGCAGTTGAGTGAGACCATCCAGACAATTCTTCATCCACTGAGTGGTCCACCTACCAAATCCATGTCTTACCAGTTTAGAGAAGAGGAGCTTGTGTGGGACAAAGTCAAATAGTTTTCTAGGCTTGCACTATCACTTGCACTATCAGTGAGGTGATCTCTGCATGTGCAGTCCTGCAAGAAAGCCAAGACTCACAGATGGGGTTTTGGGTGGAGTGCTTGTGACCTACTTATTTCTGAACACAAGGGAGATTTATCTTGTTTCCACACAATGGGACAACAAGACTTTTCAAACACTCCTACTTTTGTGTGCTTTCCTTGTAAATAAACGCTCTTGCTAGACCAAACACCACTAAACACGTTCATTTTCCTTTCTCACCGAAAAGGTAACAAGATCCAGTATGCTATCACTCCACATGAATCTCAACACATTCATGTGTTACTACAGTTCTAATGATTAACTAACTAATATTCACAAACTAAATTTCACTATTTAGCATTTACAAAATTCTTTCTGTCTGGACTACACAGTATGAAACATCAGATGAATGCAGAAGATGAAAGGCAACAGGCTCAGAGGCTGTTCATATATTAATTTATTTTAATATGCTTGAAATAATTTTTCAGAAATACTTTACTTTTCACTTCAAATGTTAATACATATATCACTGTTGAAGTAGAGATAATTGACACCCTGTGGATGCAGAATAGAAACAGACAGTTTTTCTTAATACATACAATATTAAAAAAAAAGGTAAACAAAGGAATTCCTAATTACCTGTGTATTGAACTCAAGGGCTGGCTGAATCATCTCATTCCTAGAGCTATGCTACCATTTCAGTGCTTCCCATTCAGTAAGACATCAGTCTACAACAACTGGAGTATGTGGTTAAAATACAAGATTTTTTTAATTTCCTGCTCATAGAACATTTATTATTTTATTAAATTAAATTAATTTAAAAAACAAGTTGCCTGCTTAAGAAATAGCAAACATCTTCAGCTTAATGCCTTTGCTGAGGGTAGCAGGTGAAAACACCTCTTTTTTTCAGAATCAGTGACTGCCATTTCAGGCTGCAAAAAATAGAAAGCAGTAAAATGTCAGCTGACACAATGAATATCTGTATAAAAGCAATGATACAACTTGGCTAAAGCTAGGGAGATGTATGTGATAGCTGAGGGCAGTAGAGCTGTCAGACTGCTATGCAGATTTTATTGTATTTCTTATTAAAAAAAAGAAACATCATTTATATTGTGCACCACAGATACAATATTTTTGCATTTGTTAGTACTTACTTTTCTATCAGCACTTTTACTTTTTCACTGACATAAATTTGAAGTATTTGTAGCCACAGAATAAAGATATGCAACAGGATGTAGACTTCATTAACTGGCATCTGCTTGTACATTTGTTCAATTAAATCAGGTCAATACAAGTGTTAAAGCCAACTTGATCAAAAAGTAATCTTATTTACTTAGATAAACAAAATAATTGCATTAATCAAACCAGAGCATCTGCCAAATTTCCATTATGTCAGTTTTAGTGAAGAAGCAATCCCAAACTCCATGGGCAGCCATTCCAATGCTTCTGAGGATATTTGACCTACACAAGTGCACATCATTTGCATCCCCATAAACATGAGAAAAACACATTTATTTCTTACATCTGTCCTCTTTTGGTAGCTTTGGACTATTATGTGACCTTTCCTACCAATATAATCTGGCTGGCACTTATTCAAAGAGTTTGTTCCTGCCAAATAATTTTCCCTATGACAAAAAAGCTTCCTACTTCTCCCTCTGTACTCCCACACATATTTACATCCATCTTTGATAGCCTATGGACTGCCAGGCCTTAGCAAACACTCAAAAAAGTTGGCAGAAAATAAACTGTTCTAGCTGAAGAAAAACTAATTCAGAATGTTTTTATTATCTGAGAAAATATGTTAATATTCACTGTCCACTGCAGTTGATGTTGTTGTTCTCAATGGCAGTACATAAAGACCATGAGCTCATAAAAAACAGGACAAGGATTAAAAGAGTATCTAAATGTCAAATAACTTGGGTAAACTGGGGTCATCAGTAAACAACATGGTGAAGCCAAAATGTATTTTCCTGGTACACAGTGCTGATGTGACAACACATAAGAACAGTGAGAGTAGTAGCAAATGATGTAAACCACTTCCTACTGACACTAGTACAAGCCTTTACATTTTTTTAACAAAAAAAAAAAAGGCATCATATAAAAACAGAATGAAAAATCAATGGCAACGACTGGCAGGAGATTTTATTCCCTTTTTTTACTCTTAATGAAGCAACAGTACAAAAATTATAAAAGAAAATAAGAAGAAAATTCTACCCAACAGACACCGTTAACTTACACAGTAAGAATTTAACATAAACTCAGCTAGATCTATAATCCTTCCAGTTTTGCTTCAATGTTTGTGTGTACACATTGATTGAAAGGATATATACATAAAAAACATAATATTTTTTTCCCTGAAATCTGTGAAGTGGTCATGGAAGCACATTTGGTCTGAAGACCAACCATTACAAATATGAGAAAGCCTATTCAAATCTAGGACTGTAAACACTCAATATGAGATAGATTAACTTAGAAAAGTTTGGGCTTTTCTCCCAAACAGTACTTATTTTAGGGTCTCATAAGACTTTTTTCAGTGACTCTCTATAAAATTATTCCAGTCCACAACATACTGTCTTTAAGTGTATTACTTATAGCTCATTTAGTGCTCAAGGTTGTGCCTTTTCGGAGTGCTCAGAGTCTGGCATCCAAGCACCAGTTTGTGATCTTATAATTCAGTAACCCATCTCAAATCTTTTACAAAAAAGAACAGATTCACTCTATTGGATACTTGACATAAGAACACTGAATGTTTGGCAACTTCAGGCAAAACCACCAGACAAAACTACCATTTTCTGAACCATCTAGTAGCTTGCTGACTACTTCATAAAACAGCTCAAATTTTCCTGTTCCAAGCCATGACTTCTTTTTCCTTTACTCTTGCCTTTTTCCTCTCCCCTCCCCTTCCCTAGCATCTGCTTCTCTTACTCCAGTTCTTCCCTTCTCTCTTTTTTCTTTTTTTTTCTTATAAAAAATAGCAACATCTATCATTAGAACCACTGCGCAGCAAAGGCAGTGAAAAGAAACTCAAGTGAAAGTTGTGTGACAACAGGAATGGTACTCCTTGAGCTCACCCAGAATACTCTTGCTGTATTTTAGTGCTAGTCTATCACATTCTTAACTCTCCAGCCCTGGCTTCCTCCTGAGCAGAGATGCACACAACCATTTCGCAGCAGGAAGATGTGATAGCATATTTCAGTTACAGCTTCCATATTCTGAACACTTGTGATCACTGAAAAGCTCCTTTACTGCCAATAATACCATATATTGCTGGACACTAAAGAGGCAAAAGATTCTACGGAAAGAAATACACGCTATAATAAACATCTGAAATGAGGCCAGTCTTGAATTTTGTTTTATGAATTCTAGATACAGGCTACATGGCAACCACATTTCCTTTTTCATGAATGACAGAAACAAGAAAAAGGAAAACTGCTATTAATTCTTCAGAGAGCGTCAAGTCCTTAGACCCAGGGTCACGCTGCTGTATTTTAAGCACTTACATGAATGAGATATGTAATTGCCCCAGGCCAGTGGAGAGGAATATTTAGATCTTTGACAAGATGAAGCCTCTGAGGGGCACTTCCCTTTCCATTGACTGTATATGCAACCTAGGACAAATGCACTCATAATTTAGATGGCTCATATGAACCCCAATACAGATTTCATAGGCAAGTTACTCAACCTGGACTAATTAGGGTTGAAACAAAACCATCTCTGAACAAAATACTGCAGAATCTGAATCAAATGTCTACTGCAAATGCAGTTTTAGATTTGCTGTTCCAATTTGTACCACATAATTGCAAGCAACTATTGCCCATTTCATCTCCTCCTTACATTTCTAGAGCTCAAGAGTTGATATTTGTTTGTAATGGGCTTAGAAAAAAGCTTTACATTTCAATTTCCTGATGCCTCTAAATATTCTGTTACAGGGAAGATTGTCTACTTACCCCTCAAGAAAGTAAACAGATAACTAACCTCTTCAAGTACAACATATGTCTCTATAAATATTTCACCACACATTTTGTTGTAGAAATAAAGTAAGAAATAACACACCCACTTCCACTAGAATTGATTCTGGCACTTACACTTGCCAGACAGACTCAACAAGTACTGGATGATCATTGGTGTGTGGCTGTCATCTTACAAATACACTTTAAATTCTAATCCCAAAGTTATAAATAAATCATTTGTATTTACAAGCCCTACCTTAATTTGGTTAGACTATCTAAAGCTGTAATTCAATATTTATTAGAAAAGCTTTTTTGTTTGATTGTTTTTTTCATTTACTGAAAGGAAAAAGGGGGTAAGTGAACAAAGAAGGATCACAGAATCATTTAGGGTAGTAAAGATGTCTAACATCATTGAGTCCAAACACCACCTTGTCAACTGGACCATGGTATTGTCCCACATTGTTTCCTGAGCACCTCCAGGGACAGTGACTTCACCTCTTCCCTGGGCAGCCCAATGCCTGACCACTATTTCCATAAAGAAATTTTTCCTGATGTCCAATCTAAATGTCCCCTGGTGCAGCTTGAGGTTATATCATCTCATCCTGTCACTGGTTGCCTGGAAGAAGAGCCTGACCCCCACCTGGCTATGACCTCCTTTCAGGGAGTTGTAGAAATGATAAGGTCCCCCCAAGTTTCCTTTTATCCAAGCTAAACAATCCCAGCTACCTCAGCCACTCCTCATGGGACTTACCCTTGAGACCCCTCACCAACTCCACTGCCCTTCTCTGGACACAATTCCAGCACCTCAGTGTCCTCCTTTAATTGAGAACTGAATATGGGATTCGAGGCATGGGCTCACCAGTGCTGAGTACAGCAGGACAGTCACTACTCTGATTCTGCTGGCCACACTATTGCTGACACAGGCCAGGATGTCATTGGTCTTCTTGGCCACATGGACACTTTGGCTCATGTTCAGTGGCTGTGGACGAGCATCCCTAAGACTTTTTCCATTGAGCCATTTTCCAGTCATAAAATAATTAACATTACAAAACAAATTTTGACTCATAATCAGACCCTAAGTTCAACCTAGCCTTATTCTTATTTCCACAGAGAAATAAAATCTTGGTCTAGAGAAATTATTAATCACAAAGCCAAGTCAGTATTTCTACCTTAGAAGCATAACATGGGGGAAAACCCTGTCTGCCAAGCAATTTATTACAACAGTTGTAATTGTAGAGAGGTGACTGGATCTCTGACACTGAAATTCGTCCTCCTGGAGCCTACTGTATTTCTGCACTGTGCTCTGGCAGATCTTGGTGTTATGTGGTTCTGTGCTTCACAACACCCTGGAGTAATGCCTTTGGCAGGCCTGGTAGCTGATTCATCTGTCCCTTTGGTCCCTGTGAGCAGGGTTTGGTTACCAAGATGTACAAACCTATTCCTCTTGGATAGCTAAAATTTCTGCACAAGGCTGCAGATGGGACATATAACTATCAGATGAGCCTGGAATTCTATTCCTGGAACTGTACCTGGATGCCAGATGGAATAATTGCAACACCCAAAGGGACACTGACAAGGGATACTGGCTACCTGTGATTCAACCAAGGAATATAAAACCCTCAATTACAAAATTAACACAGATTTAAAGAAAGAAAAAAAAAAGGAAGAAAGAAAATAGAAAATAGATGACCAGAAGTTGCAACGGTATTGGACTGAAATAGCTAAGCACATCAAAAGTAGCAGGCAAAAATATGGCCCACAAATTCTGATGCTAAACAAATTTCATGTCTCCTGTGTAAATTCTCCCATTTTCTGTTCTATTTTGCTAATTTAATCATAGAAGAAGCCCCACACTGTTTCATTTTTTCTTCAATGAGTCAAAAATAAAAAAGGCATGACTGATTACAATAAATACTTAACTGATTCAACTCCTTTTCAGCCCCTGTCTGTGATGTTCATTTACACCTTTTCCACCCAGACACCCTCAGAGTACATTACTTGAATGGGAATTTCAACTCTCAAAGCTGCAAAAAACTCCAGACAAACAATGTTTTACAATGTATGCCCTGGTACTGTAAACATTCACTTTCCGGAATAGCTCCTTGCCAAAGTCTTGAAAGGCAGCAGGATTTTTACCTTGAGTAAGTGATCAGTTCTTAATATCTCTACATGTACAGGAAATAACCATATAGAAACAGCATCTTCAAGGAATTAATCCTGCTGGTATAAAATTTGTCCTTCAGAATTACATGCCTGGTACCTGTGCTTCTGATTCAAGCATTCCAGTTCTTTCCACATAGAAAGGGGAATAAAAACATAACTTGATTACACCAATATTACAGTTCCTACCTATTTTTTGACCTAAAACGATAAAAGGTGTACATTTGAGTATTCAAGTATATGTGTATCTGAAAACTAGAAGAGTGGCTACATTTATTCATCTCCTGTGTTCAAAAGTAATCTTTGAAAATTCACAAAACAGAGTCAACAAGAAAAGCAGGGAAAAATTCAGTTGTTCTCCTTAATTCTACATCAAATTAATTGAGCAACTTAATAGCAGAAGTGTATCTGTCAGACATCACTCACTTTACAGTCATTAAAACTCAAGGTAAGAAATATCAGATGGAGAGTAGAAGAGCTGTAAGATACAAGCCTTTAAACAGAAGAGTAAAATCATACTCCATGCAAATTGTTGTTCAACTAAGGCAATTTTACATATTTCAATTTCTTTACAATAATTATTTAAAAGCTGTTGAACAAACTTTTGGGATTTAAAACAGGCAATATGATTTAGTTCTGGGACAAAGTAGGACCAATTCTGGATCATGTGTGTGCATTCTCTTCAAGAAATCTAGTGAGGCAAAATAAAAATAAGCCCATCCCACGGGGGCATCCATTAGAAACTGGGAGAAGACTTATTCGTGCCATTCCTGAGTATATTTTCTGGGGAAATTTGATCAGGATAAATGTACTGGAAGGATACCTCTGTAGAGAGGTAGTCAAACAGGAAAATGGCTCCAGGCAAAGCTGCAGTACAGACCTTCCAAGAGAGTGGCTTGAAACAGGCTCAGCAATGAGTTCACTTCTGCTGATGGCTGACAAAAGATTGAGAGACAGAAAAAGGGGAAGGAGCAAAGGAAGGCAGGAGCTTTCAGTGTGATTCAAGCCACTGTAGCCAAAGAAATCAGAAATTCCAGTGGGAAATTTTAAAAGGCTGCAGGTATTTCAAGTGGATGTTGGCTGATTTGAGTGACAAGCTGAAAATAATGCTGCCCAGTTCGGTGCAGCCACAGTGGAGCTGCTGCTGCACAACTCTACCCATGTTTGGCACAGATAAGGGGAGCTTTTACTGACTGTCTGGAGAGACCAAGGACTTTGAGCAAGTTGTTCCATCTGAAAAGGAGCTATGAATGATTAAGCATTGGATGTATGTGTCAGAGTACAGGGCAGTCCTAAAAGAGCCCTCGAAGGTAAGCCATACATCCGCCTGACTGCCCCCAGGCTTCTGCCCCCTTGCACAGGGCTCCCAGGCTGTCTGCAGAGCACAGAACAGGCTGGCAGACAAACACAAACCTGGGACATTGCTCTAAAGCACGCAGGTGCATGGGCTGCTTCAGAGAATCTTTGGATAGTGACAGAAACCAGAGACACTAAATCTAAATTATACCTTTGTTTTCAAACATGCAAGAAAAACCAGGACCAGCCAAAATACCAGCAGATAACATTAGGAGCAAGGATGCAATTTTACCTCCCTGGGAAAAGAAGTTAACATCAGTAGGCTTGCAGTACTGATGCCAGATGGACTTTTTCAAGCATCTGTAGATCAAACTGAAGTCTTCAGGCAAATCAGAGACAAATACATGTCAGTGTCCATGACCCACTCATAAACAGTATCAGGGAAACTAAACCAACCAAATAAGCAAATGCAAACAAACCTGGAGGCAGAACTTTCTATGTTTTAGGCATTAACTGAGAAATGCAATGCTGTAATTCCTTTGTGGTCAGCTACTCCAGCAGAGACATAAGGCAAAATTACTCCAGCTAAGCAGGACTTAGAATAATTTTGATAGAAGTGTGCAAAGCATATGATCAGAATCAATATGCTTTTAAAGTAAAAAATTGTTTACGCAGAAATGTGTTACAGACATGACCAGAATATTGCAAAATTCTAAATGAACATTTTTCTGCTTGGATTAGCCATGCTAAATGGGCAATAGTTTTGCCCTTTCTTTCTATTTCCTTTTTCTTCACAACTCAGTGCTTAACACAGTGCCTCTTAGTTCAGATTAAAGTGAGAAGAGGTAGGTCACTTGTGGGGAAAAAAAAAGAAATATTAACTATTTGTACTGATAATTTAGCAACAGAACCAAGAAGTACCAACATTTTGGAAATGCCAGGATGGTACTTTAGAGCCACACTTCGCTTTTTTCCATGGTCTACGTATAAAGCAATTGTTTCAGTCTCAGGAAACATCCCTGCATGTCACCTCCAAGTGTTGAGAATGGTGAATCTGAGCAGCAAGGGACCTGCTTCTTGGCTGTAGACAGGTGCTTCTCGCTGAGCTCTGTGAGCACGATGTCTGGGAAGGATGGAACTGAACCTCCAACCAAAATCTCTTCCCTACTCATACTTGTGTGGGAGAGCAAGAGCCACACAGGTCTTGCTGTCTCCTTCTCTGTTCCCATACCCAAATACATGAGAGACAGCCTATGGTAGCATTTATACCAACAAGCTACACCTTTTCAATTTCCAACTAGGATTAATCAAATCAGCTGATTTGATTAAACTGACCATTAAAAAGGAGCTAATGAGACAATACATAATATCACAATCAATGTCAATCACTTTAAATACAATCACAGTAACAAAAGCAGAAAGACAGACTTTGAACTACTCAGTACAAGAAAGAAGGAAAGCAAAAAGGGACTACTGCATCGTTTTCTGTAATTCTGAAAAGATAAGTCCCCTTCATCTCCAAGCTACTGCAGTAAAATATAGTACTTATGGAATCTGAAATAGATTTTCCAAGGAAAAAGATATGCCACTTTCATGCCAGCCATAGGAATGCTACTTTACTTGTTGTTTTCCAATGACAGTCATAGCAAATCTTAAGCATGAATCTTGCATAATCCTGCAGCTCGTTCTCTCTTGTTTGTGGATTTAATTAGAGATGGATAAGGTATGGCCCAGATAACTTTAAATATAGGAGAAAAATATTTACAACAAGTTACACAATAAAGTAATTATATTTACCACTGCAAATGTATGCTGTTTATTTAATTTGTTTAAAAACATTGCCAAACACCTTCCTCTAATAACCATCATCTAGCAACACAGAAAAGATGTGAAGGGTGTACAGTTATGCTGAATACTCTCTGCTGGAAACTTTTATTTCCATGGAGGTCCCTGTGAGTGCATATTATGTAAAATGAGTGTTGAAAGAATAAACAGGGCATAGAGAAAAGGGATGGACTGAGGCTTTGTGGTCTGAGTTAGTTGTTTGTATTTGGTACTTTGATGATGCTACAGAGTTGTTATAGCAACAGGCCAGAACGCTCTTGGGGAGAAAAAAAGAAGGAAAAAAACCCCAACAAACCAAAACAGTTTATGTGACATGCAGGTCACTGTGCATGTTTTTATTGACCAGACATGGGGAATGGACCCTGTCTCATTCTGATAACCTCCATAAAAGCTTGAATTTCTCCATTGTTTCACTTGGGACTTTACAATCCATTAGACTCACAATCAAATGTGCACATCCCTCCTTTAATCAAAATAAAATTTTAGCCAGCCTGGTCAAGTAGAGGAAAACATATGAGGATATTCCAAAAACCAGAGAACTTTTTCCTGACTGTATTGGGTCTGGCTGAGCTGGAGTTCATTTTCCTTTGGCAGCCCTCACAGTGCTGTGCTTTGCATTGGTAGCTGCAAAGGTGCTGATAACACCCCAGCTTTTTGGCTACTGCTGAGAAATGCTGGCACAGCATCAGTGCTGTCCCCTCAACATTCTGCACCCCACCAGCAGGATGGAGTCAGGCAAGATCCAGGGAGGGGACACAAGCAGGCCAGCTGACCCAAATTAACCAGAGGGACATCCCATACCATGTGATGTAAGCTCAGCTAGAAAAGCTAAAGGAGGGAGGAGGAATGGGGAGCATTTGTTATTTCACAGTGTTTGCCTTCCAGAGCAGCCCCTACACGTGGTGAAGTCCTGCTTCCTGGGAAGTGCCCAAACATCGCTCATTGATGGGAAGTAGAGATAATTTTTTTTTTCCCCTCTGCTTAAGTGTGCACCAACTTGCTTTTTTTTCTTCCTTTAGTAAACTGCCTTATCTCAACCTACAAGCTGTTTTCTATCTTTTTCTCTCTCCCCCCTGTCCCACTGGGAAGGGGAGTGATGGAGCTGGCACCTGGCACCCAGCCACGGCCACCCCAATGCACTGACTGCTTCATAAAAGCTCTGAAAATCCTTAACTTTTCCTCTTCTGCCGCTCATGCCTTCACTTCACCTCCTGCTTTTGTGATCAACAACAGCAGCAACTTCTAATGTAAGTGTTTTGAAAGGATTAGTATGGCAAGAGAGTTGACCTGACTTAGACTGAACTTGGAACCATGGAAACTCCTGAACTGCAAACAATGTCAGGCTCTTCATCATTTACTGTTATGCTTGTCTGCCTCCTTCTCATTTACCTTTGCTGGATTTTGAAAGACTCACCAAAACCTGAACATTCCTAACAAACTTCTCAAGAATAATAGTTAGTGTCTGGAAATTTCAAGAAAACCTTTTCCATTTTATAAATATAAAACACCAATAAGGGATAATTCATCATTATAGGCCAATTTTAAGTATTAAAACTATCCAAATATGTTATTCTTACTATTTTTTTGGGCAGGAAAATCATGATAAAAATTTATTTAACAATGCATCACAAGAAAGAAAGCATTAAAAAATCTGAATTTTAGTATCTTCATCATCTTGAAAACAATAGATAGAATTAAAAGGGTATTTTAGAAATGAATTAATTCTAAACATGCATGTCAGCATTGGTGTGGGGAAACTCACACATCACCTTGATGTGGTAATGAAGACTGACTATAAAGAACCAAAGCAACCTGGACAAATGTTCACATCTGGGTGCATGGCATGTAGCATATTGTAGTTTTTGGTTTAAATTGTCAAATGTAGATACAGGAACGGTAACATCAAATTATGACAACTACATTATTTGGATACAGCAAATCTAAGTTTCTAAAGCCTTCAGGGCTCTACAGCATGTCAAACATTGTTACATCCTCATGTTTAGTGGCCCTTAAATGTGGATACTAATTATGTAAATACCTACATTTTACATAAAAATCCTCCAGGACTACTGGCAGGCAAGGGGACATACCTTTTGTATAAACAAACACACGCCAGGAAGTGGCATCCACAATGTTTCAGCTCTTTTTAACCTAGGACTGGCACAGAGCTGGAGGAGGAGGTGAAGTGCTTGAGCAGAGCATGACTTTTCACTGATGCCTTTCACCCACTTACCAAATTCACATACGACATAAATGTGACTCCCTGCACTATGCAGGGAACAAAGATATTTTCGAAAACACATTCAGTTCAGCCCAGAAATGAATTGGCCCCTGCACATTCAGCTCCGTGGGTATGTGCTGAGGATGGCTAGCTGGCTGAGGATTACTCATGGCTGTGAAACCTGCTCTCAGCATTCACAGCTGATAAGCATACAGTGCATGGCCTTTTGGCTGTCTATATTTGTATCACTCTGCTTAGAGGGCTTTGCATTTGCTTAGCATTGGTCAGGTCATTACATCAGGCATCAGTGCTTCCCCGTAAAGCAGAACGATTGCCTGAAGCAGTTTTAATCAGTTTGTAACTGGAAATGTTCCATACAGGTCAATGGCTATCAGTTGTTGGAGTGCGCATAATGTAATTAGAATGGGCTATAATTGCTATTTTGGACTTAAATAAGGGCCTTTTTGCTAAAATCCACAGCTCTATATGGATAGATACTGAAGTCTCTATCTTGTAGTAGTGTCACAGTCCATGGAGGCTTTACTCTCCAAATCAAGAAAATCTGGACTGTTTGAAGAGAAACATTATGCATAAATACTTCTGGAAGGTCAGAAGGATGAAGGGCTTGTTTGGCTTTCTATAAGTCAATATTCTGCTGCCCTAGCTCAGCAGAATTTAGAAGCAGTCTTTATCTTATTAGTCAAAATAGAACATGTATTGATTAATACATGTTGGGGTGCATGAAAAATGTTACTACTGTTACCACATACCTTGTAAAGCCCTCCACAGACTGTTCCCTGTTATGTCACACATTATTCACTAGACAGCAATTTTGTCTTCTAAGTCTTTTGGACTCAGCTGTCTTATTTCAGCAGAACCTTGGAACAACAGCTCCTAGATGTCCACACCCCTAAAAGCATTCATAAACTAAAAGGTCAATACCTTTCCTTCAAGCTCCCTCCAAGCTTCAGGATTTCCTGCAGCTCCTCCTCAGCTAAACCAGTGAACAGCTTCTAAAGAACTTCCCTGTGTTTCTAAGTTATTTGGTAATTAAACAGACCTGTCTTTGAGAGGAAGGTCATACAATTATTCTGAGGAAAACAAGATAACTTTTCCAGGCTCCTGATGGTATCTGCTGCCCTCTCATTGCATTTTACATATTTAAAACCTAACTTTCATCACAAGGTAAAATTAGCACTGAAGCAGATAATTTTTAAAACATCAATTCATAATGTTAAACAGAGCAAGGGACTTTCCCTTTGAATTCACATGTTAGCATCCATCCCTACAGTCTGTGTGTTTCTTTTTTTAAATGGCAACAGGAAAAAAAAAACAAAACCAAAAACAGGGAGGCAGAGCAACTGCAATGAGTAATTATGAACTAAAATTGTATTTAGTGTTAGAAAAAGTTTCCTTTTGTTATTAGACAGCACTGTTGACAAAGCACTTGGATGTATTGGTTTAGATTGGGCTATATTTGGTAGCTACTTCAGAGAACAGACATGAGCACAGTCTTCATTCTGTTTATGCTCTCAAAGACACTGAGATAGAAAAGGGTGTTTGGGCAGAGATACAACCAATTCTACTGATATACTCACTGCTTTGCATACTAAAATAATAATCTGTTTCTGTTTTTCATATTCCATCATCCTCTCAATGTACTGGAAAGCACTAAAATTTAGAGCTTTGTCACTGGCATTCCAGCAGAAACGGGACATGAGCAGCCCGAAACCTTACCTGTGATGGAGAACTGCATAAAAAAGTGTGGGGAAGATAAGGACAGCTCCCTTTGCAGAGGAGTATAGAGCAATTTGATAAAATACAAAAATTAGCTAGACAGGAAAGATATAGTGGCTTCCACAAGATGAAAAGCACAAAGTGAATGTGATGGAAGAAGATGAGGCAGTGCAGGGATTCCCAGTGTGAGAGTTCTGAATCCAAGATTACCAGAAAAAAAAAAAACAAACCTACAATTGCTTTGAGTGTCTGCACTTAAAAGAAGAAGGAAAGAGGAGAAATATGTGAGATAAAACAGAAAAGGAAAGGCAGTGTCACTAAAGGGCATGGAAGTAAGCTTGGATCACACCAGGATATGTTTTAGAAAATGACTGTAGATATGCATTGGCAATTACAAGCAGAAAGAGAAAAAATAAAATTAGTTGTAACCTTAAACAAAAATAGAATATGAATGGAAAAGCGAGCCTGGGGCTCCTTATTTATCTATGTATTGTTGAATCTCGATCAAGGAAACCTTTGGATCCAAATGGCAACAATGATCAAATAAAAAAATATATTGACAATAGTTAGTTCTCATCCAGATGTAGGCTAGAGAATTCACAAAAGAGTTTAACTATCATATATATACAAAGGGAATACTTTGGTAGCAATTAGAAAAAAGAAAGAAATTCAAGCATGGTATCTTGTCTTAATACAGCCAATGCTGAAGAAACCTTTCTAATCACATTCTGCACATTTAGAACTTGGAGGGGGGTGTTTGTTTTTGTTTGTGGTTTTGTTTTTTTAACTGCTGTGCCTGTAACATAATTATTAATTATTCAATGCATGGTTCTGTGGAGACAAATGCCAGTCTGTTTCAGATGACCAGCTGCTGGAATTACAGCCGACTTGTTTGCTCACCTTTCTTCTTTACAGCCTCAGTCTAGTGCCTCTCTGTGGTCTTTGCACACTCCTTTTGCTGTTCCCCTCACCCCATTCTTGATAGAGAGGCGGAAATTTTGAAGACGAAGAGTGAGAGGAAGGCAAGAGGAGACCACTTTGAAGTCCTTCTTTCTCCCCATGCTCTGCAGACTTCTCTACTTGCAACCTGGGGTATGCTCCCCTGTTTCTGAAAGGCAGAAGAGAGGGAGGGGGCCACTTGGCCTGGTAACTTGTGCCCAATCTCCTCACCTGTTTGTAGAAATGGGTATCAGTGCAACAAACTTTAGAAATATTTGCTGTTCACAGCCATTTATAGCTGAGTGAAGAAAAAAGGGGATTGAAGAGCATTGCTACCCAAATATGTTTTGGCTTGAGTCTGATTGCAAACTTTAAAAAAATCCAAACAAACAAAACTTCACTTCCTCTTCACAGCAGGGAGGCTTCACGGGAGTAATGAGTGCACTCCCAGATATTCTTGTTTATCCTTGTTTAATCAAGACCAAAATGCTAAGCTTCATAGGCAAGATCTATTATGCAAATTAACTTGAATAGTTCAAAATGGCTTAATTTGTATTAAAAAGATCCCATTAGTATGTGCATTCTTCAAACAAAAGGAAATCTGTATACTTGTCTAAGGTGTTTTTATCTGTATAATTAATGTAATTGTAATAGCTGCAAAATGAAAATCTGTAGGCATATCCTAGAAAACATGAAGTAGCCAGTAATAATTACCATTCCTATTGATATAATATGCTAACTGGCTGAAGAGCTCCCTTGTAGAGACTTTTAAATGTGTTTAGTTTTGAAAGAGCATGAAAAATCCCAACATCACAGAATGGATAAGACTGAAAGGGAACAATGGTGGGGTCATCTGGTCCCACCTGCTCAACCACGGTCATCCCAGAGCACACGGCACAGGACTGTGTCCAGACAGTTCTTGAGCACCTCTAGCAAGGCTAAATCCAGCACAGGTTAAAAAGCTAGACATTCAATTCCATACCAAGCGTGGTTTACAGCTTATATGAAATATTTCATTCCCCTTAATGAAATCTAAAAAGCACATAAAAAACACAGTTAAGGCACAAATGCTGAGAGACAAGAAGTTGTTGGTTTGGGGTTTTTTTAAGCTTGACTAAATAAATTCACATTGTCCACAGCATTCCTAACTTTATGCCTGGGCAGAGGTCACACCGAACGAGGGGGCACAACATACATGCTCCAGGCTGAGGACACACCAAAGTGAGCTGCTAAGTAAGACCTAAATTACACCTTTGTGAGGAAGCTCAGCTGAGAGGGCAAAGCCATAGAGGACAAATTGCCACTTTGCCCTCAGATATTTCTTCCTTCAGACACAAACAGAATTCCATTCTCCCCAGGGGGCTGGGGAGTTTTTTGCCCTGAGGATAGATAGATATGATTTTCTATCCAGACTAGGCAGAGCCATAATACAACAACCCCCTCCAATAGCCTGGCTAGCACTCCAGGGGACCTGGGCTTCTGAACTGAGCTCCTGAGCAGATCTCAGCCTGGCTCTCCACTTCTTGTGTAATAATCATGCTGCTTTTCAGGATGCTAACATCATGGTCTCAAATTAAAACCTGAAAATCCACAGACAGAATCCAGAATGTGGATTTTATTCCAGATTTGAAGGGTTGTTCACTGGCATTCGAGTAATGTAGGAAGGTAAAATATCCTGCTCTCAGAAGAGTAGGATAACCTCTGTTAATAAGACCTGTGGAAAGCACACACTATTGAGCTGAGTATATAAGAGCTGAGGATATAATTCTCAAGCAGCAGTGACTGAATTGTGTCTAGAGACAGGAGTGTCACTCTACTGAACACTGTTTCCAATCTAGCTGTTTGTTATGGTGTCCTTACTCAAATGATTTGTACTCAAATACATATCAATATATCCAAAGAAAAAAAAGACTTTTTATGCTACTGATGAGCAGACCATAAGTGAGCCTGCATCTTTGATATCTAAGATGAAAATATTACTATTTCTATTATCAGAGAACCAGGCTACAGAGCTCCCCCGAGGAGTTTTCACATTATTTTCTGCTCACTATACTCTTGGATTTATATTCTAGTAGAAAACAGAAGTCATTTGTTTCCTAGCATACTCCAGTTTGCAAGAGGAGATCAAGAACATTATGTGAACAAGATGTCAGAGGAAAAAAAAAAGTCTAGCTGTTTGAAATGATAATTAATTTACCATAACAAATAGAAAGAAAAAACATTTGGCAGGTGGTGATTGACTTAGCATTGCTGCTAGCAAATTTCAGTTTACTTTCAGTAACAGCATGTTCACTGCATAGTAACCCTGAGTTCACTTTGCCAAAATCAGTGGAGAAACAGTCTGTCAACTGCAATAGAAGTAGCTGGCTCTAGGGAGCTGGTCTAGAGTACTCAAAGTACTGAGTAGACAAGGCTTGTCTTCCATTTGGGGGCACACCATTCACAGAATCAATTAGGTTGGAAAAGACCCCTGGGATCACTGAGTCCAACCTATAACCCAACACCACCCTGTCAATTAGACCATGGCACTGAGTGCCAGGTCCAGTCTTTCCTTAAACACCTCCAGGGACAGTGACTCCATCACCTCCCAGGGCAGCCAATTCCAATATTTAATTGCCCTTTCTGTGAAGAATTTTTCCTAATGTCCAGCCTAAACCTCTCCTGGTGCAGCTTAAGACTGCGTCCTCTAGTCCTGTCACTGGTTTCCTTGGAGACCAACCCCCACCTGGCCACAGCCTCTTTTCAGGTGGTTTTAGAGAGTGATAAGGTCACTCCTAAGCCTCCCCTTCTCCAGGCTGAACATCCCCCAGCTCCATCAGCCGCTCCTCATAGGACTTGCTCCAGACCCTTCACCAGATCCATTTCCCTTCTCTGGAAGGCACATTCCAGCCCTCCAGAGCTTTTCCTGAACTGAGGGGCCCAGACCTGGACATGGGATTTGAGGCACAGCCTCACCAGTCCCCAGTACAGGGGGACCATCAGTGCCCTGCTCCTGCTGGCCACACTATTGCTGATACAGGCCAGGTCACCATTGGCTTTCTTGGCCACCTGGGCACTGCTGGCTCATGTTCAGCTGCTGTGGACCAGCACCCCCAGGTCCTTTTCCACCAGGCAGCTTTCCAGCACTCTGTCCCCAGCCTGTAGTGCTGCACTGTGGCCAAGGTGTACTTTTTTAGTCTTGCTGAACTTCATGCTGTGGTCTCAGCTCATCTACCCAGCCTGTCGAGATCCCTCTGCAGAGCCCTCCTAGGTCCTAGAGTCATGGATCTAGGAACCTGGAGTCATCTGCAAATCTGCTAATGGTGCACTCAATCCCCCGATCCAGCTCATCAGTGGAGATATTAAACAGAGCTAGGCCCAACACAGATCCCTGGGGACACCCCTGGCACCAAGACATCAACTGGATGCAAAACCATTCACCAGGACTCTCTGGGCCTGGCCATCCAAACAGTTCTCATCCAGCAAAGGGTGCACCCATCCAAGCTTTTCCAGGAGTCTGCTATGGGAGATGGTGTCAAAGGCTTTGCTGAAGCCCAGTAGACAATATCCATGGCCTTCCCCACATCCACCAGGCAGGTCACCTGGTCATGAAAGGAAATCAGATTGATCAGGAAGGACCAGCCCTTCCTAAAATCATGCTGGCTGTTCATAGTTATCTTTGTCTCCACTCTATGGGCTGTTCTTTATATTTACAGAGGCATATAAAGTACTGAATAGTAATCTTCTCATTTTATCTGACCATTGATGTTCAATGAGGCTCATATTGATCTATCCTGTACATCAAAATGTGTAATTTGAGAAAAAAAAAATACAATTCTAAAATGGAAAATGGAAACAGGAAACAAGGACTGAAAAGGAGGACTGCAGATTAAATATTAAAGAACACAAATATGGCTTGACCATCTAAAACAATTCCTCAGCTGAGAAATGTCAGCTTTCTACAAACAGAGTTGCTTCCTTGTAAGTATTTTATAAATCACTATTCTGCTGATGAATAGTATGCAACCCGTTAAGCCCCTAGAGATGTTATATCTACATCAGAAAAGAATGGCTCTATTTTTAGCCACAAACATGTTCTGGGTAAAGAAAGGCAAAGTAAAGCCAAGGCAATTAAACCTAATAGCTGTGCACAGCAGTCCTGTCAGGCTGCCTCTCCATAGGTGAATGGAAAATGCAGTGGGACTAAAAGCTCTGTAGCTAAAGGAAATTGCACAATTAAGATGCTTTTCTGATTTGGTATTTGTAATTTGTTTTTTTAGGGGAGAGAAGCCATGCGTTTGAGATTTTCTTCTAATTACACAGAAAACATTTCAGTGACATTTGGTCCCCTGATCCTATACCATATTCCTTCCAAGAATTAGAAATAGTGTTTTTCAATTTCTTAGCTCCTGCTCTTTTATAGTTTAAAAAAATTAAAAAACGAGAGGAAGATCTAGTCATGCACCATTTGGCTCTCTGCTTTCCTTCGACAATTCTCAACTCCACCTCTAGTCTTTAGATCCTTGGGAAAAAAACCCCACCAACAACCAAGCAAACACTGAAAAAAAACCAAACAAACAAAAAAGCCCACAACTAATCAAACAAACAAAAACAAACAAACAAACAAACAAACCCCCCACACACACAAAACCCCCCACAGCCCTGAAACACAAACCCAAAAGAAACTCCTAACACAAAAAAATGCTCATTTATTTTTCAGATATTGCAGATATTTCTCCTTAGCCATTGGCCCAAATCTGACAGTGCTTGGGTACACAGCCTTTGTAAGATACAATACTCAGGATAAATAGGTGCTAATTATGTTTTGAAGAGTCTCTTAGCACTTTTTGACATGTTGCATCTCCAAAAATTGTCTGCTCTGAAAATTCAAATAAAGCTCATCTGAAGTGAGATGTAGCTGAAAAGAGCCATTAGAAGCAGCATGAAGGCATTCTGGGACATTATTTGTTGGCAATCACAAAAATAAGAAGAATCCTAGGAGCTTTGAAGACTTTTAAAGAATGCAAAATTACAAAATACTATTTGGAGTCCAATCATTATGCTCAACTATGGGAAAGCACAGTTTTGGAGGAAACAAAGGAGTAACAAGATTGCTAAAATGGTGGAACTGAGCTGTCTACCACGTTGTTGAGTGACATCCACTTTTCACAGCAACAAGCATGGAAGTTTTACATCCAGCACTGCTTTAAGATCAAGTTTTCAGCATGACATTAGTACCTGATTTAAAGAAGCTGCATTTAGGTTTGCATTGGAAAAACATAATATCACTAAACTGGAAGATTTACCATGCTGAGGCTTACACACTATGCCCGTGGTATCACACATCTGGACCTTCGCATCTTATATCCAAAGAAAAGGACCCAAGAGCTCTTCCACATGATGCTGTGAAGAGCAGAAAATAATCACAGTGTTTATCAGCCAGACCCCTGAACAGGGCATTGAAGTCCAGCATTTAAGATATGTCTTGGAGTCTTCTCTCTGAGTATGAAGTCTTGCAGTGCTTCTGCTCACAGGCTGTGATAAGGGTCAGCTGCAGGTGGAAAAAAAAAGGCTGATAACTGGTATATCTAATTGAGCTTCCAGCACCTGTGAGGGTTTTTCCTTCTTGGGAAAACATAATCAGTAGCAGACAGCTTTTTAATGTATGTTTATAGGGATGCTGGAACCAGACATTTACAGAGTGGTAAAAAGGATTTCAAACCACAGCCAACAAAAATATACAATCTCAAAATTTGCACATTAGAATTCCCTCTTAAAATAAAGGGTTAGAACCCATTTATGATCTCTGAACAAACCTAGGGTCTTTGACAGTCTCTATGCAGTCATTTCTTTATAGAACTGCCTTCTTCTTACTCTCCAGCCCAGTGCTTCATAGCTAGAAGCACCATTACGTGTGACTCCCTGTCTTAGTCAAATGGTTTGCTTCCAAATGGCTATCACAAAGATTTCATTTTTCCTACCAACTCAAACCCTGAGTCTGAAGTATCTCCTCATTTATAACAAAGGCATATCACAGCAGTTACAGATACAGACTCTGTGTCAGTGAACACCCAGGACCACAGCCCTATTTGTTACAGCTTCGTATCTC
>NW_005054342.1:5577841-5583680 GCF_000277835.1 Geospiza fortis | reverse complement strand
AGTAACTGCCAAGGTGGACAAACAGAGCCCTCCAAAGGCTGGAGGAGAGGCAAGGGAAATGGAGAATCATAAAGTAGAATAAAGAACCCAGAGACCCATGAAAACTCCTCTCCGAACATTTTGTCCCCATGTCTTGCAGAGAAAATACACAGAAAATATATTTCTAGAGGAAAAAGTCTGTATTAAGCTAAAATTACAGTTCAGAACATACTTCAGTAACTAACAGTAATACAAAAGTATTTCACCTGTTGTGAAATAAACATTAAAAGAGGAGGAAATTGAGTGTTAAATACAACTAAAACTGAAAGATTCAAAAGCATTGAAAAATGTGTTATCCAAGTACCCTTGGGTCTGTCCAAAAGCTCATCAATGCAAAAACCAACAACAACAACAAAAAAACAGTTCAGTAACTCAAAGATATCCTTTTTTCACCAGAAAAAAGGGGCTTAATTTTCATCGGCAATACAGAAAAACAATTATTTAAATTCAACTTTTAAATTTTTATACTAATATCATCCTCTGGGATCAACAGAGAGCTCAAGACAGAAACTTAGTGCTGTAACTCACATCTGCTTGACTAGGGGCAAAAGACTCAGGTCCACCTTCCACAAGGTTTTCCTGGGAACCCTTACATTATGCTACAGGAGGTCACTGTGTCACAAAAAGACAGAGGATATATGAAATAAGACTTGCACATATATATATATATATAGCAGCAGAGGGAGAAAGAACCTGACCTTAAACTGTTAATTTAACAAAAAAACAATTGCACTTTTCAGCCTGAAGCCAGTGTTACATAAGAACAGTAATAGAGAAAAATGGTTTCCATGCAACATAGCCTGATAATCTATCTGAATAAGAAGCTATTTTTAGTTTTCAAGAAAAATGATATCTTCAGATGAAAGCATCACTTTCACTACACTGAAAAATTACTTCTTGTCAGTTGTAAGTATAATGTGTACCATCTATTTACATATTTTGCACAGATTTGATACTTTACCTGATACATCTCCTACATGTTAATTTCTATCAAAATACATATAATTTAGTAGAATATTTTATTCCAGTAAATTCTGTTTATTGAAATGAATAAATACAAGATTTTTCTTGAAGCCAACTGCATTATGTTCTGTAAATAGAAGTCAATGATGTTTCTGTAGCTGTAATTATTAAAGACACTGATGTAATTTCCTTGTAAACCAATTTCTAATAAACAGTACTTACAATAGGATAATAAAGATTTTTTTCCCCCAGCTTACCCTTTGCCCAGTTAAAAATTCTTTCTCCTGGATGCATGGTACTTATACATAATGTTCATCACAAGCAGAATTCAGAAGATGCTGTTAATTGTGTCACTGTTGTGTACTGAAACTACACTACAGGATTAATTTAGAACAGGATCCCACACGAGAAGTCTCTGAGCTAGTACCTAAAACAAACTACTCACCAAAAAGAGGAAAGTTAAAAAATAAAAAAGTAGAAAGGAGAGCATGAAAGCAAAAGAAGTCATGTTAGTGTCACAGAGAGAGAGCACCATGATTTCTACGTATAAATATAGGCAGCATCACAAAAGAATTGGGAAGGGAAAAATGTCAGCAGAGAGGGAACTCAACAGAAGAGGGAATGGTAGAAAAAAATTTGCATATTAAAAGTTTAGGCAGAGTTAATCTCTGTGGAGATTAGTGGATGGACAGATGACCACACAAATGATCACAGGTGACTAAAGGCCTGTGATTCCAGCTGTAACTCTGTAACTCGAGAGTACTACCCTCAGCCCAACCCCTTGGTGAAGTAAAACCACCTGGAACGTCAGGCAAGTGACTTTAACCAGTGAAGTGTACCTGATGAACAGGAATGCAGGATTGTGAGTACAGTCACTTGATCCTGAGGTACCATCCAACTTCTCATTTAGTGAGAGCAGCTCTGTGTCCTCAGCAAGAGCAGCTCTTGTCTGAGCTGAGGGCACAATCACCACAGGCTTGTTCACACACACTTCTGTTTACCCGTACCAAGAGATAGTGATGGCCAGCATGATTGTTCAGATTTATGTTTTTCCATGACGATCAGTTCTGCATGTGTATGTTAGGAAAATTGTGGATTTAGTTCATCTATATTTGAAGGTAATAATGCAATTCAGCACTACCAACTTCATCTCCTGGAAAAAGGAACAGTTATTTAGCATAAACACTTTGTTTACAGCCCAAACTCAAAAACAATGCTTGCTAGCCAGCTGACATATGCCCAAAGCATGTTTATCTAACAAAGGAAAACTCCCTCAAACAAGGACAACACAGTAATAAACAAACACATTATATCTATTGCCCTCATAACACTGTAATTAGGATGGGATTTAAAGATGGCAATACCTTTAAGGGAAAATCTGGGGGGAAACAAACCAAAGCAGTTACTGTTTCTAGAAGGAAAGCTGCAAACGTGTCAAAAATTATAACTGAAGTTATATATCTACGAAAGCCATTTCAAATTTCTGTATCAATGCCTGCTGTTTTATGCCAATGCCTCAGTTATAGAGCTTTTTTTGTGAAGCATATTAGCTGAAAAAATAATTGACACAGGTGGACCGAGCACTGCAGTGCCGTGACCATCAACCTGGCACAGCAGTGGCAAAGGCCAAAGAAGCACTTGGGGTGACAGGAAGGAGGAAGCAGCAAAGCCACCTTTGCCAGTGGAGAAAATATGGCATCCTCAGTTCCCTTGGCAGCAAGTTCCCTTTTCCCTGAAACAAGATGTCAATACTCCCTCCTTAACTTTTAAATCTTTTATGAATTCTGGTACTGCTTCACTAACATTAAATTCAGAAGAGCAGTCTATGTTAAGCCATCAGGCTTTGGCTTCTGTTGAATGGATTACTAAGATATTATTATTTTCAATGTTGTTGATATCAAACATATAATGGAAGGGGGTTTTTCATCATTTCATCATTTTATCACATGTGCTACATAATAAGAACTCCTACCAAAGAAAACACTGATGCTCTAAAGTATCACAATGCAATATAACAAAATATCTAAGATATTTTAAGACTTTGAAGAGAAAGTAAGAATCAATGAATGAACAAAAATGTAAATCTATTTATGAATATGTAAACAAGAATAAATCCTAAGGTGTTGGGAGTTGCCTTTGGTGGATTTTTTTTCCATTTTACAAAGTACTGTTTAGAAGAATATACAAGATATAGATTAATATATAAAAGACATATATTATCACATTTGAAACTTATTGCTACCAGAGCCTTATTTTTAGGCTTTGGTCTGGGATGACGGATGAGCTTGACAAGGGCTATGTAGCTCTGGAACACAGAAGAGTTTGACTGTCACCTGAGGCAGCAAGAGCCAGAAAACTCTGAATAACCATTTTGTGTACGTATGGGAAAATCAGTTTTTATGAGCGAGGGGGCTCTCACACAAGCCCATTTAGTGCCTGAATGTGTAGAAGGGGAACTTGTAGATGGATAATGTGCTGGTCACCAGGGAACCTGGGAAAAATAAGACGCATTTTTGTGGATCTTTTCCGGCAAGTCTTTTGCAGAATTCAGAGCAGGACACTCCATAAAGAAGTGTGTGTCCTTGTGGCATATACAAACAAAACTTCAGTTAGTAGCTGTAAATTCTTTCTTTATTGCTAATACTATGCACCAGGTCTTTATTTAAGGGGTTTCTGTTTCTTCTAATATTGTTGGGTTTTACAAATTCAAACAGAATTATAGCCGTATTTCAGTTAGAGTCAGCCTGAAGATCATTACAGCGATTGCTGGCACAATTTTTGACCAAATGTGTTTGGACTGAGACAACTTGGTTATTTAATTTAATTAAGTTCTCTACTCTTCTCTTTTCCATCACATATAATTTAAATCATGTGTAGAATCTTAGATTAGTGCAGCAGTGAGAAAGCAAATCTATCTACTGCCAATTCTCCAAGCAAATCTTACAGTTGGTGTTAATAAAACGAGTCAGAGACTGAATGAGAACAATCTTATGTTTAATAGTTTTTAAAACATTGTACTTTTAAGGAATAATAAAAATTCTTAATGCTACTGTATCAGTGGTGCTCTTTTATACTATATACTCTTTAGCTGGCACAGACCCAAGCATATTGCTGATAAAGCACCATAGCTGAAATCATTATGCCACTTACACATTTAGGATGTTGGACTAAGCAACCTGATTGCTATTATCAGCATTTGCCTTTTGATGCAAAATAATAACTCAGAATATAATTCAGTGGTAAAGGAGGAAAAAAACAAACCACAAACCAATTTCACCTGTGGCACAATTCCAGTGAATATACACGAGGAAGACTTTGGAGCAATTCATCAACTAAATCTCTTGTATTACATATGTTCACTTAAAGTACCATGATTTTATTCTGAAAAATGCTGAAGCAGCACAAAATAAGCAACGAATCTGTATGCAGCAGAAATTTCAATTACCTGAAATGTTTCTTGAAGCTCCAAGTCAATCTTTAGCTGCCATTGAGAGATCACAATACAAGATTTTCTAATATTTTTTTCTTCATAAACTACACCCTTGTGGGTCCCTTCCAACTCAGGATATTCTATAATTCTATAAAGGCAGCCTATGGGGCTTTGTGCTTGTTTTTCTCCCTGGATTTGAAGACTTGTATGTTCTAAAGCATTGCTAACCTATTGTGACGTAAAAACTTTTCCAGTTGCTGTTTCCTCTGTTTTGGATTCACTATTTCAGCCTTAAAGCAAATTAGTCTCTATGTAACTACTTGGCTGGACTACACACTTCTGCTCAATACTGAAAAAATCAGAGCACATACCTGCTCCCACATCACAGTAATCACAACACCAATCATTTTTTGCTGCCAAATCTTCTAAGGTCAGTGGTGCCTCCTGGTCTCCCATTTTTAAGGGTGAGGATACTGTGTTCTTACAACCCACTTAATCCCATTGTTCACACCTGTAGCCGATCCCCAATATACCCTTTAAAAAAACCCTGAAACAACCCAAAATAAGAAAATGATTAGTCAAATACACACACATGCTTCATTTTGGTGGTAAAACAAGAGGAAATGGCCTCGCATTGCTCCAGGGGAGGAAAAAATTCTTCACTGAAAGGGCTGTCAAGCATTGGAATGGGTGGCTCAGGGAAGTAGGTGAGTCACTCTCCCTAGAGGTACTTAAAAGACATTTAGAACTGGTGCTTGGGGATACAGTTAACTGTTGGACTCAATGATCTCAAAGGTCTTTAACAACATACATGGTTAAATGACTCTATGAATGTTACAACCAGTAGAAGAAAAATTCATTAGTATTGCAGAATGTTTCTTAAGATGTATAATATATACTATTTCATGTATTAAGCAACTGAAAGGACATTTAAAAGGAAAAGGAAAATTAGACATTGTGCATTTATGAGCATTAAAGAGCATTATATACAATTATGACATTTCAGTCCTGAAAGCGGGGAAGAGCCAAAAACCAAAAAATCTGATCACCCATGTTCTAACAGGCCCAAAAAATTTCCCAGTATCATAGGAAACTCTGATGCTTTCAGCCCAGAGTTAGAAAAACTTTTGTCTACCACAGTACAAATAATTAAACTTATTACTGTGCCAGAAGTTTTCTACTTTTCATGCTATTTATTAACTGCTGGCAAAAATTAGTTTACATGTCTTGCATTTTTAATGGAGATCTATGTCTACTGCCCTCTGGACAGTCTGGATCTCTTAAATTACATCTACTTACTAAGAATTTTAATAACTGTTTCAGTGATTGATACTTTCTGGATCATTAAGAGCTGAACACAAAGAAAGCAGCACTTCAGTGATAATTATCAAACTGTAGTTTTAGGTA
>NW_005054342.1:5562172-5577814 GCF_000277835.1 Geospiza fortis | reverse complement strand
AAGTATCTTGGAAAAAAAAATCTTGCTTTATATATAAAATGAAGTTTCCTAAGGGAATTTGGAAAAACTCTTCATAGAGAATGACACTTGGGGCACCCATTATATCCTGAACAGGAAAAGCAAGGAAAGGAAAGCGTGTAAGTGGGAATGGGTGGGGGGAATCTTTCAATGCAAATTGTGTCACATAAGTATCATATTATTTTGCATAAAATTGATAATATTACATAAGAAAACTGCAGGGAAGGCTGGACTCTAGTCTTCGTTCTGCTGCAGTAAGCCTTTCAGAAGCCACTGGAACCCCAAATGTAAAATAACTGATCATTAAGGTTAGGACAATCAGAATCAGATCCTACTCTCTCTTTTCAAAGTGAAATCTGATGGTTTTACTAGAACACAGATTTGACTTGAAAAAAAAAATCAAATTAAATATAAGCAAGTCCCAGAAAATTTGGTGTTCTGAAAAACACGTCCCCAAGTTATTTGCAATTCTTTTGGTGTTACCTAGCAATTCTCTTCAGTTTTTTTTTCATCGGGGTTTTGGGTTTTTTGGTTTGGAGGTTTTTTGGTTTTTTTTGTCGGGTGTTTTTTTGGTGTTTGTTGTTGTTGTTGTTGTGTTTTGGGTTTTTTTGTTGTTGTTGTTGTTTTTGGGGTTTTTTTGTTTAGTTTTGTTTGGTTTTGGTTTTTTGAGGTTTTTTTGTTTGTTTTGCTTTGGGTTTTTTGGATTTTTTTTTGTTTATTTGGGCTTTTTTTGGGGGGAGGCGGGGGGGCTTGGCAAAACGTCCTATTAAGTAACAGAGAGAGGAGCCCAGGAGTAATCCCTGCATAATTTACTCACTACCAGTCTGATTCCTTGATCACTAACAAGTGTAGGTGCAAAGAGAGCTACAGTAGATAGTGGATATCAGAACACAGATTAGACCATTTTAACAATGATAAGCAGAATCAGGGAAAGGGAGAAAGGAAAATACAGAGAAGTTGTAATAGATACTCCAGCTGGTGCACAGCAAAGGTGATGGCAAGGGTATATCTAATCACACATTGCTTTAAACATACACCAGATGACATAAGAGAACTGGGATTTCCACAGCATGAGAAAGCTTGAAAGAAGCAAAATCTCTGAGACAACAATTTTGCTGCCTGATGAATACATCAGAAGGCACTCTAGAACTTGAGCCACCATAAATACCAAAACTACAAACTGATAATGCTGAGGTAACACAAACAACAAAAAGATGGGTTAGAGCAATCCCTTAACATCACAAATACTAATCAGCAAAACACCTGACACAAATTCCAGCATCCTCAAAGAAAGGTAATCTTGTCAAAAGTTCTGTTTCTAAATTGAAAATCCATCTTCATTTGTACAACTGCTGAGCTGGCATTAACCTCACCAGTCCAGCTGGAATGGCTGGGATGCCTAAATCACAGAAGACTATGATTTACAGATTTTACCTCTTTCCTGGCTACCCAGAGAAATTTCTCAGCTAAAAGCATGGTTTTGAGCAGGAAAGATGTGCAAGGTGAAGGATGCTGCAGCTCATGTGCTACAAAATATTCTGCAAAAGCTGTTTATGACACAGAAACCTGTACAGTTGTCTGTGCATCTCATCAGCTTGACTCATTTACTGCCACATGGGCCCTCTTAACAGCCAGTAATCATTACAAACACCACTGCTTACAGTTCACCCAGTGCTCTCCATCTGTGGACTGGCCAAGAACAACTCATGAGATTTGTTTTCCAAGCTGTACAGATCATCCTGATAAACCAAACAAGCTTGAAAGTGTTTCTGCAAAGGAAACTAATGATTTGTAGAAGAGAAGTGTCTTAAAAAAACTGGGGTTTTCCTATGTGGCACAACCTAATGTCTGAGGACAAACAATATACAGATAATTTGTAAATAAAGCCTACACTGGTTATTGTAAGATTACTTCAAGGCTACATCTGCACTTACTGTCTGTCTGCAGTCACTGGACTGTCTTTCCAGGCTGATTTAGCCTGCTGACATTTTTATGAAGGTATTTTCAGCATTTTGAAGTTGTGAGTCTTAAGGGTGAAAGGAACAGCTTTCAATCAAGCAAGATTTGCAAATATTCAAATAATTTCAGCCTGCACACTGGTCTAGCCCTGAATGCTAGAATTATTAGAATTATTATTTAACTCCTTACTGACCACCTCTTCCTAACTTTAATCATGTTGCACACAGGGCATGGTAGAGTCCTTGACTCTGGAAATACTGGTTGCATTTAAATAAATCCACTACAGATTTCTAAGAGAACAGGAAGTGCCATAAAAATTACTGAATGCCATCCCTTGCAATGGTAGGATTTGATGGAGTCAGAATTCCACCTCCTGATAGAGCCAGAAGTAAGTTACTAAACAGTAGCCTTAGAAGGGCAGAGGCAGACTCTTAAATTAAGGTTGATGAGATGAAGACTGGTGGACATTGTTTTTCCTATTACTAATCATTATGTAAAAAGTGAGACTTTCACTTTGCAAGCTTCATGTTCCCATTTCCAGAGCCCTTCTCTGGGCAAAATTGCTTCAGTGCCTGCAGAAGTCACACACGGCAGTTTGAACAGAGGCAATGCCTGCTCAGGTAAACAGTGCAGCACAGAAAAGAGTATCTTCTCCAAAATCTCAGGAACCTCACTTCTGATTTGTTTTACCATGGGGTGGAATGACCAGCCTTTGAGAGTGTCAGTGGACAGAACTCCACTGTCATTTCGAAAGCAAAGTTCTTGGACACAATGCAAACTCTTTTGGCATATTTTGGGTAGGCAACTCCTGATCAGCTTCAGGACTAAAATGATGCCAGGTTAATCTCCTGATTGTCTGCCAGGGCTGTTTCTTCAGCATCCAGGTGGTCAAACAGTGAAAGCTCACAGATAAAATCTGGCAAATCAATATCTGCTTGACTAGATGTTTCAGTGTTTATACACAAAGTACTGCCTTCCTATATATTGAAATTATCAGTGATGCTGGAGCAGGTCTGCTTCCCAAAGTAATCTGATGCACTGCAAGATAGAAATTGTTTAGACATGACAGGTTTTTCTGTGTGGTAGGTGACACAGAGGAGGATTTGTACAGTGCACTGTACAAATGGAAAGGGAGAGGTAAAACGTCCTGCTCGTGCTCTCATTCCCATGGCACAGCAGGAGGATGGCACCAAGCTCAGCAGCTCCAGCCAGGTCCTCCAAACACATGATCTGTATGAGGACCAGGACACCATTCCTCCAACAGGCACAGCCTCTGTGTGTTTTGATATGCCCTTGGAAGAACCAGTCCCATGGAGACACAGCCTTGAGGAGGGATGCAGCCTGCTCCAGCCACTTCTGGTTTGGATGACTTGACAGACTTCCCCATACTGAAGTGGATGACTGCAAGTGTAGCACAAGCTACTTGTCTTTTGTTTCTGGATGTGGGGCATTTCCAGAAAAGGGACATTAATGCTGACCTGTCATGGTCTTGGTTCAGAGTAGCAAAGTCTGAAAGCTTCTAGTAGAAAAACACTCTGGTGTTTTACCAATAGGGAGGGAACAGAAGAAACAAACAGGAAAAAAAAGGCAGAAAATCTGCACTCCAGTAATGTCGGAGAAATATACCAGTGAAAGAATGTGGATAATGTAAGGCAGAGGTGGAAAAGAAAATGAAGACAAAGATGAAGAAAATGGGCTAGAGGCCCTAAGATAATTTTTTAAATGCAGATTTTGTTCATTGCAGCAGAAATAGAGGTGATTTCTTTTGAAACTTACCTTCCATATCTATACTACTACTGCACTGTTCCTTTGGGGTGTCCTCTAAGGCAAAAGCTATTGCAAGTGCAAAACAAGAAACATCACTCTATGGAGCCAAATTTCAGCTAAGGAGGAAATTACTGAACCTTTTTATAAATCAAGTTTAAAGTTGAGATTTCTAGTACTGGAGGATAGTGGTTTGCACGAAGTATGGACAGCAAAGAACTTCCAAGTTTTATCACAGTATTTACTCCATTTCAGCAAGTGTATCACTTCAGCTAATATCTTCCTAAACCAAAAAGAGCTAGGCATTTAAATGTATTTTTAAGCACATAGATAGGTGGTTTGATGCCTCTCAGCTGCAGTTTCAGCAAAGTAAATAAGGCCCGTTAAATAAACATTAAAACATTACTAAACATTTCATGAAGAAAATATTGTGATGTGATGCATCAGGAGACCTGAGTATGCTCCACTTCATGGTCTGTTGCCACACTGCTCAAAAAAAAGCAGCTCAGGCTGAACATTTTTGAAGGCAAACATTCAATACCTAATTACATTTTACACGGACACAAGTGGTGGCACCATATCCCAACATTACTAAAAGGAGTACAAATATTATCAAATCATCTGTATAGATAAAAGCTACCAATTTTTATTTTACATAATCCATTACAAAGCAGGCAAAGAAGTTATTTTCATCTTAACTAATCAAAATTCCAGCCTGGAATAAGCAGTGTGAGTCGCAGTGTGATTGCTGTGCAGCCATTCAATAAGAGCCCAGTATACATCCCAGTAGGATAGTGGAGGGCAGAAGAAGCAGTTTTGTACTTAAGATCCAGGTGTAATATCTGCCACATTTAGTTCAACTACAAGTTTTTGAAGCAATAATTTGTGACAGGTATTATCATTAGAGGATTCATAGCAAAAAAAGAGAGTATTTTTATCTGTATTATCAGTTCTTGAACTCTGTACCCATGGATATTATTCTTTCTTTACCTAAAATATTCACTATCATCAAAGTAAACAATTTAATTAGTGTTTCCAGTATATTTCTGGATTAAATCTTGACTTACATGTGTTTGTTTACCAGCAGCTTCTCCTCAAGATACTGGTGTTACAGAACATCAGTGTTCCACAGTGGTCAGCATGAATAATCCAGGCTGATGTTTGCTAAAGTGGGTTTTTTCATCTTGGCATGCGAAAATCTGAAGTGGGATTTGTGATCCAGCCCTTGCAAGCATGCAGTAGCACATTTGACTATAGATGTGGAGCACCTGTGGTTGAGGTCTATGTTCAAATTCCCTTCCCTAAAATGCAAAAGCAGCCTTAGTCTCATCAAGAGAAATTCTTGGCAGTTTGATCAGCTTAATGTGTAAACCCTTACAGAGCTTAAGATAGGTTTTTCAATACCCTCCAAATCAAACAATTTGTCCCAAATACAACCAACTAATTTAATTAAGTACACTAGGATGTATCAGGCTGTGAAGTGATTTGGCAGTAGCTTTCCATATAGACTCAAACCTCTGCAAACACAAAGAACAATCTTTTCCAAATTTCCAGCAGCTTTTTTCATTCCCTCCCTTATTTTTCAAAGAAATGGGGATGGACATCAAATAAATGGTTTGAAATAGTCCTGGTAAAATTATATGCAAGCTCAAAGCTGTAAACAACACAGGCCAAATTAGTTCTTCCTCTTCTTAACATTTTCATTAGAGAGTAAAATTTTTCCTTTACATGCCTTGAAAACCTGATTCAATTTAATTATCCCTTAGCTTTCATCCAAATAACATAAATGGAGTGATTTTGGTGATAAACAAATATAGTAGGACTACAACCCACTTAGACAGCATATTCAAATCTGTTCAATAAATACATATTTAGTTGATTAAATGACTAGCAATTCACTCAGTGGACAAACACTGAAGCTAAACACTGACTCTTAAATATGCATAACATAGGCAGTTATCAATTCTTAATCTGGTTTCATTGTCTGGAAAAAAAAGGGAGCCTATTGCACATATCCTAATAAAATTCTCAATTATTAACAAAACCAAAGTATACCATGCTGTAGACAGATTTCAGGTAATAATAATAATAAACTAGGCTGTCTGTGCTCTTGATACATGTAAACATTACAACCCCCTATAAAAATACCAAAACAGTGGAAGAATTATTTATTGTGTTTTCTCAATAATTTATGGGTCAAGAGATTTCAATGAAACCTGTCTTTTTTATGTTCTCTGTGAAGTGCCTGAAAATTCAAATAAAATGGCTGAGGTTCAGAGCTGTCAAGCCAGAGAAATCTCTCTTGGAGGAGGAATAATGAATCATGGTGCCTTTCAGATAATCTGGACTCTTTCCTTCTCCAACATTTTCAGGTACATTTATTGTAGCTATACAGCTAGAAACACATCTGGGCACATAGCTGGCAAGTCAAACAGCTGAAGACTATCCACTTCTATATTCAAATCTTTCCACCCCTATCAGAAGTGAAAAAAGAGCTTTCCATTACATACAGAACCTAATGGAAGATTGAAGAAACTTAGCTACTATTTATTTTACATTAGTCTGTAATGGAAAATGCTTCTTTCAATCACTTATTATTTACTCACAGTACTCCAACTTCACATCAAGAAATATTGTGTAGGGCCTTGCATAAAGACTTTTTGAAGGACCAGCCTCATGAGAGAAATCAAAAATTATGTCTGCTTCACTAAAACTTCAAGGAAGAACAAACCCTGCCAAATTCCTGCACTTTTCTCTTTCATCATGACTACCTCCCTCTGATTTTCTTTCTTCTGGAGGTTTTGTTCAGAGGTACATCCCATTACCAAGGAGTTCTGCATAAAAAATTAAAGGTACAGGAAACCAGCTCTGGTTTTGGAGACAGATAACTCCATGGTTTTTAGAGGTTTCTAGCCCTTACAGTTGCATTAAAGAAAAACTTTAAAAAGTGAGTTCTCATGGATCAAAACCCAGAACACAACAAAATGGTTTCATATCTGAGAAGCACTAAGAGAACTTCATAATCAGTTTCAAGTTGTGACAGACATAATTGACTTCACATCTGACACCTGGCCATAAAACAGAGCAGTGCTGCCTTCCCGCTCAGCACTGTGACTTTCTCCAGCCAGATGATCCCAGCCCATCCCTCTGCTCCAGTGCTGGCTCTCTCACCTATCGGGGAGTATGGATTTCACACTGCTCCAGTTCTACACTCATTCCTGGAGTTTAAGATCATGTCATGAATATGACTCAGACCCCAATTCAAAAATGAAGACAAAAAAGTGTTCAATGAGTCCTTCATAGGCAAATATTAGAAGCTCAATACTTCTGCATTCTCAATCATTTGTCTTTGCTAAGGATCACAATGGTATTGAAGAAATAGGTTTTACAAATGAGGTACGTACACCCAAAACTATATTATTCAAATTTTATGAGTGAGTCATCTTGTCCCTTAATGATTTGAAATTGTTTCTTCCTAAGCATGTAGGTATGCAGTTTATAAATGGAGATTTCCACTAGTTAACTGTAAATCTCCTCCACAACTCAACAAATCCCACTGACCACCTCTTCCTCACAGTTGTTCTGAACAACCACCACACAGATTATTCATGGGTATGCATATGTTATGTTTCCTCTAATGACTCTGGATTGCTCTTAATCTTTTCAATATCTGTGCACTATAAGCAGAGATTATCTCAGGATTAGGGTGTTAATTTAGAGTGTATCATGTGGTTAGAGAAACTATTCTTGTGTTTGATGTGATTCCACTTAAACCTTAAGCCAATTTGCAATTCCTTCATTGAGATGTAAACAATTTCTAGCTAATTGTTAACAATTATTTGGACTTTTTTTCCTGATCTTCCTACAGAATGTGCATTCTGGTTTTAAAATTTAAAATGCAAAGAAGATTATGTGGCATAGAACAAAGTGCCAGTTAATACTGTACATGATGTTGTACTTGAACTAGCCAAGCATGTGAACAATGTAAGGGGAAAATAAGGCTTTACTCATAAAATATTTTACTCTTGAAGTATCAGGTCATTTATCAAATTGTGCTTTTAAATGGACCATAAACCCTGAAACTGTATCTTTTAAAATTTTCCACAAAAAATATTTTAAAAGCATTTTTTCTCCAGTTACAACACCAAGTCAGTAAAGCAGCTTTATCCACTTTTATTTAGCAAAACCTTTCACATCAGGACTGCTTGTAACTCACACTCTCAGCAGAGCATGCCTCACAGTAATGCTGAAGCCAGGACTTAAAACATCACTGCCAGTTTGAACAGCCGTGGCAAGGCTTCCCCCTTGCTCTCCATCCTTTCTCTATCCATCACTGTGCCACTGTGAACCAAGTCAAAAGGACTGTGGAAAAGCCTGACTGGAATGCCCAGAACTTTGGCAGTCCCAAGGGGGTTTTGAATGGATGAGCTGAAAGGAAATCCTGCAGCCAGATTACAAACTGTGGGCCTTGGGGCTATGCTCCTGCAGAGGCTGAGCATGTTTCAGCAGAGCACAGAACACTGACAAAGTTGACCCAGAGCATACACCATGCTTTTTTTTTCCTTCCCTTTGCAGCTGGCAATCTGTCTTTGAAGCAGGTACAGAGGTTTGTGCTGTCAGCAAGAGGGAAGAAGAATTAAAACACCACAGCTGCTGCAACATTCCATCACCTGGGGTGAGCAGCATGGGTCTGGAAATGGCAATTCCTCGGGAAGGCTCCCAGAAGGGAGCAGGCACTCCCTGCCTCCCCTCCCCTGTGTCACTCACTCTACTGGAGCAATCTGCTCCTTCTGAGACTTCTCAAATGCATGGGAGTTAAATATTCTCAATTTGACTAAATCTAGTGGCTCTGAGGGGACAGTAAGTACTTCAAGTTCTATCTGATTTCTGTCAGGGCAATAAATTTAGGTAGTCAGGATGAAATTTAAATTTGGGAAGAATAATTTATTTTTGATCCCTGACTCTTCATTTCTCTGTTTCTTTGTGATATAGAAAATAATAAAAATGGCAAACCATATTTATCTTTTAAAACCACTTCTATTCCCAAAAGGTGAAGCTGCATTTGCTCATATTTCCACTCAAGAACATGATAAAATCATTTAAGCCAAAATGAATAATTCTTGTCAGAAATCATCCATGCTTCTAAGACATGACAAAAAATGGATTAGAAATTTATGACTATAATCAAGGCAGGTTCTCTACATTAAAGAAATTGGTTTTAATTAACATAGCAGAAAACCTACCCAGAGCCTCCAGAGACTCTCTGGGATGCTCTGGGAGTTTGGAAGTCACTTCCAGCCTATTCAGAGGGTTTTTCCTCCAGTGGCCACTCTGCTGCATTATGAAAGGCACTCTGTGTCACTGCAGTACAAGAATTGTAACAAACTCCATTGGCACTTGCATTAGAAATTTATGATGAACTCTCCAAGTATAAAAGGCCATTTAAAATAACTGCCAGAAGGGAGAATGTTAGAATTGCTACTGCTTTTATCAGTCCCTGCAGTAAAACCAATGAAAAAGTGTACTTTAGAGTTTTAACAGTAACATGTTAATAAGTATGGGTCAACACTTGGTTTTGAAAACTTTAAATATAATAATGCAATTGCAGAAAGAAAAGAAGTCTTTTTTGGTACTGTTTCTCTACATTTTGCTTGCAGTCATCCAATTTATTATTAAGAAATACTCAGCAACTCCAGCAAAAGAAAACAAATTTCAAAATAAACAATTTATTTAATCCTCTAATTTTATCCAAGTACTAGGAAAAAAATGCTCAAGGTGGTAATGGAAACAGGAGTTATTTTTGTTAGCATTATAGGTCTGAAAGAAGGATACTCTTTAAAGCACTGGCTTTTTAATGCACAGGAACAAAAAACAGAGTTTAGTGAAACAATACAACATTTAGTGTTGGTTCATTCTACTTCCTTCTTTTTGAGAATATAGAATTATCCATGATTTTACCTTTCTAAAACATTAACTGGAAGACTTGCAGAAGACTGAGTGCAACACAGGACTCTACCTCGGAGGCAAATGCCTACCTAAGAGGAGAAGCAGTTCAGACACTACAAAAAAGCATGTGAATTGTTCAAGCAGAAATATGATCTGTGCAAAAAAAAAATGTTATTTTGAAAAATTAAATGACAACAGACCAGGACATATTAATGTAAAATGTCCAGAGTTTGCCTGTGTTAATTTCTAATATTATGAGATATCTTGAAGGAAAATAAAATGACAATCCAGATGAGTAATGTTCTATCAAGCAATCAAGAAGTTATAAAAAATGACATGTTCATCTATGCACTATTAAATGAATATTTTTTACATTTATTAGTACCCTCACATGCACATAGTACTAGAAGTCTAGTGCATCAGTAAGATATACCCAAAATTATAAGAAATAGCTTTTTATGTTAATATGTTCTTAGGACCCAGTACAGAGATATTTTGGAAGCTGGGATTTTTGCCTACCTATTTTACTGTATTCCTCTGTGAAATGTTTCCAAAGTCATCATGTTTCTGAAATAGTGGTCCTAAGACATGTTTTGCAATTGTCATTCCAATTAATTTAAATAGATTGTTTTATGCATAGATATAACTAATAAAGTTTAAAGTTAAACACTACCACCCTAACACTAAATTATTCTTCAGGCAAAGGAAGAAAATGCAACACTTTCCCCCCAAAAATCACCTGAACAAAACCTGGGCAGTTTATGGAGGGCAATCAATTACATCCGTCATTTTATTCTAGTGCACCGAATCTAAACTAAACTATTGAAATGTAGCATATTAGAATACCATCCCATCTCCTATTCATAAAAGAGATTATATAAAGCATCTTTAAGTAAAATTCTCAATTGATACAAAATAGTCACAGTTTTCTGCACTAACTTCAGAAGTGAGATATTGCAGGCACTGGCACATGTCTTGAGTCATGGCATGATCTCATCAAAGAAACAACTTTGTCATCTGTGTCGGGTGCATGACAGTGCTCACAGGCCACCATCTGAGATGCATGTCATGTGTCAGCACCAAGAACAAGAAAAAACTTTCTGCAGCAATTCAGAAGGCTCTGGCAAGAAAGCAGCTTGTTGCTTGCTACTAGCAGCCTCACTGGAAGACGCCACTGATAATACTGTAACTTCAAAAAACCTTTTCAGTTTCATCTGGAGTATTTCCTTCCTCTTCACTATAATTCAATAATAGATATGTAGCTGCACAAGTTATTGAGGATATAAAAGATGTACTTTCTGGGGTGGTTAAAGTGTAAAAAACATATTAAATAATTCTATTGTGAAAATAAACGGGCAAATTATGCATCAAGCGTAAGATTCACGGAGATTCAGCCTCTATTTTAAAGCAATTTGTAAAGCAGTCTTGCTCCTCCAGTAGCAATCACTCTAATTCAATGACATGGCTTTTAAAATGCCACATCACTGCACATACCTGGACCTACTTTCCTGAGCTTGGACTGTAAGCAGAACAGCAGGATCTTAAGGAGCACATAATTATCCCAGCATGGCCCCAACTCTAAGTCTGTGCTGAGAGCTGAGGGCTTTCTGTGGTTTTTGTGATACCTGTGGTCTTACCTAGGAATTAAAAATCTAATCAATGCATGCATCAGTTAATGACTTCTACAATCCTGGTATAGAACAACCCTTAGTCTGGCTCTGCTTCAGTTCAACCTGCTGACAGAGTCTTTAAGGATATGCTGCTGTATCTATGCACACCGAGCTGGCACACCCAGTCCTAGTGCTACATCTTTCATCCTGGGCTTCATCAGATAAAATAGCTTAACAACCCTTCACATCTGCCCTGTCCACAGTGACAGCCATACACTTCTGCAGTCATTCAGCTAACTTGATAGAGGAAACAATACCCTAAGAGCAACAGACCTTTTTTGAGTGGATGTAACTATACAATGGCTTATAAAGATCTGGCTAATAGGCTGTATTCACATGCTATCTTTTGAGACTAGTCAGTCAGAATTGATTGCAACTATAAACCCTCAGAGAAATATTTAATAGGTATGTGGTGTTTATTTCTCTGAAAGTATCTGATGCATCTGGATCTCACTGGGAAGGACTAAATTTTTTTAGGCACACTTTTTTGGAAAAAAAGACCCTAAAAAAGAAATAAATGGCCAATCATATCTATGCAATAAACTGATTTCAAACAGAGACTTCCTAGAACATGACATGGAATAAATTACAAAACACAGGAGTGGTTATCATATGCCGAAATACTGGTTTTACCTGTGCTGTTTAAAGTAACAGTGACAAAAGAACTTTAAAGCTCAGGCTTTAATCCACTTCTGCATTCCTGGAGTTAGCTGTGCCATTGCTTCTACAAGTACTAAGTAAAAAAAGCCATTTTAAATCTTTATTTTCCCACTTGTGCCAAAGGGATTCAGCAAGAACAGAGAAGGTGGCTTAGTTACACACACACTCTTTTACTTTGCTAGGAGTGCTTAGCACCATAATGAGTAGATTCCAAATGCATTGTGGTTGATCCCACAATGATAAAAAGTAGCATCAAAAATTGTCTGCCAAAACATATTGATTTTGAGAAAACGTAATTTAGAAAAAAGAAGTGATTGAAGAAAATCAATGTTTTGTTGCAACATCTCTAAATGTTTCAGTATTATATTATTCAGTATTCAGTTCAGTTTCATATTGAATTAGATGTATATAGGAAAAAAATCAGCATTATGATAATAATACTAAGTCTACTACTTGGTGTGCTCCTGCCCTAAACTCCAGAATTCTTTCAGAAGGCTTCTAAAGAGCCTTTTCTTTATACCCTGCCAAGCTAAGAGTTTTAATTCCTCAAAAGGCACCTTGAGTCTGTCTCCTATTTGATCACAGCAAGAATCAACACTGGAGTCTAAAAACTCGTAGCTGTCCTTAAGGAGGGGTGAAGAATGTGTAGGTATTTGTGAATTCTCTTGCACCATCTGGTCATTTGGTGAAAAAAGTCTTTGAACTGAAAAAAACCACTTGAAATAAACCACTGGAGGGATTTGGATTTTTGAGCACTCTGCAGCAAGGATTAGCTTCTCCCTTTGTCTGCCTACTTTCTGTTCACCTCCTGCTCTTCAGCACACCTGAAACTACAGCAACTGACTTATCTGGAAAACTCTAGACTGGTTCCAGGGTAGATAACAGGAAAGAAGATGCTGAGGTGAAGAACCTAAGAAAGTACATTCCGAAGAATTAGGACTGTGTCTGTGTGTGTAATAGGAAGCACAAATTATGTCTAATCTGAGACACTGGGGGACTCACCACCAGCTTGTGATTAAAGGTGTTTGTCTTCAGGTGCCATACCTCAAGTATGACCTCCCTACAGGAAAATAATCCTGTTTTCCACTTTTTTATGAAGCAAATACAAATTATTGTCCACTCCCTGAGATGCAATACTTAAACCTGAGCTCTACTGGATTTCCTGTCCCAGATTTCACAATGACTTAGTTCTGAAGCTTTATCTTTTTAGAAAGGACAAATCATGAGTTCCAGAAAGAATACCTCATCTGCTCTCAATTCCTATTCTGCATTTAAAAAATACAGATTTTAAATTCTTTCAAAATGTATTAACAGTTTCTTTTTTTAAAGTTCATTGAAGTCATCAAAAACTCTCATCTCAGGGATTACACACTACCTTATACCGTGGAGCTCGGTATTGTAAGCAAAAGGAGCTTGAGGAATAGTCTCTATCAATCCATGACTGAATATTCAAAGACATTTGGATTTTCTCTTACTGAATTCTCAGTAGCATAATTCAAACATTACTTCCAAAAGATTTTTGAGGACTAGTGCAAATTAATGCAAAAGATCTGCTGCTTGCAAAATTCTGGACTAGAAAGTCCAGAAACTTAAGAGAGAGTTTACAGCTTTTCCCTGTTACAGCCACAGATAGATACACACTGCTTTATACTGCTTGCACCTGGAAGTTTTCTGATATTCAGAGGAAACAGCTGGTGAAAGTAAGCAACTTCCAAAATCTGCACGTGTGCACAGAGGCAGATTTCATGGCAGTGTCAGTAGTTAGCACTGGGCAGCTCGGGGGATTTAATGAGTGTAGCTAACAATGATGATGATGAGAATTACAACAATATGTTGTAGAAAAGTATGATGTACAAGAAAAAATGTGGCTAAAACTTATATATAGCTGCTCCCTTCATGTAGGTGCACATAAGCTAAATAAGCAGAATAATTTATTTTAATATCCTTTAGATTAAGCATTAAGAAACCAATTGCAACCACATATATTCCTGAAGCAAAGTCATGGATGCTGGGAGATTTTCCAGGGAACCACGGCTTTTTTTTGTTATTTATTAAGTATCTGACTCTAGCCCCAGTGAGAGATATGATACTGGGCTAAGACACATTTGGGATGAACTGACACAGCATTTCTTACACCTGTTTACCACTGCCACTCACAAACAGTCGAAAAATGAGAGTAAAGAGGAAGGTATCACTTCAAAGTAGTTGCTAATTAAGTCAGGAATAAGTAACACATCAGACAGAGATGTGCTTCAGTGTCCCAAAATGAAAAGACAATTAATTCTAGAAACAGGAGTCAGTATGGCTTTGAGTTATCTGTATTAGCACTGTGGTTCTAATTGGGAATATGCTTTTGAAGCGCATCTGCCAAATGGTCTCCCTTTCTACACCTTGGTGCATGCTGCAAACCTGCTCTGGAACACGTCACAGAATCGTAGAATAACAGGGACTTCTGGGTGGGGAGGGACTTTAAAGACCACCTAGTTCCAGCCCCACTGCCCTGGGCAGGGATACCTTCCACTATCCCAGGTTGCTCAAAGCCCCATCCAACATGACCTTCAATGGGGGAGATCTACAACTTTTCTGTACACCTTGGATGGGCCCAAGCCAGAGGTGCTCTCCATAAGCATATCTAGAGCACCAACTATGAAGTATGCCCACTGAACCAAAACAGAACTACTTGTACAAAGCAAACACTCAGCATTTAACATGGACATTGGCCACCCAGCTGCATTCCACAGATCTTCACCTACTGGGCTGAACAGTACCAGCTTTTGTCACCAAAAATTGGACCAGACCTCAGGAAAACAGGTTTCACTGATCAGCTGAAGGATCTAGGACATGCTTCCTCTCTTCCCCCAGCACAAGACTTTTAAGCCCCTTTACTTGGAGACCTATTAATGAAAAGTGATTTCCAGTTATTTCGAACACATAGTAAACATGACATTCTGGTAATCCATCCCCTTACAGATTGTGTTGTACCTTGGATTTGTAAACTACCTATTCCTCACCCACATCTCACTTGTCAGACTCTTCACTGGAGCCAAGACATGTTTGGGCAGAAACAGACTCTCTGGACCCTGTGAGGTCCTCCTGCAGAGCACACAGGTAGCTCAGTGCCAAGAAGGCATTTTTAATGGAAATCTTACAGATTGCTGCTAGGAATGGCAATGTCTCTTGGCTTCCTTTTCCACTGATTTGATTCCAAAAGAGACAATTTCCCACTTTTGTTAACATAAAGCCTCCACAGTAATTCTACATGGTATTAAAAAAAAAAATCACCTAATTTGATCAGTATACATCAAACAAATTTTTATCCATGTTAACTTTATTGACATTTTTTCCCTCATCTCTTATACATACTGAATATGAAATATTTCTTTGGAGCGCTATAAAGGAAAGTGGAAGCTAAATTTGCATCATAAAAGCACTCTAATGGTGCCAAGGATGAAAAGAACAAGGTGATGGCATCACACAACTGGCCATGGCACCCAACAGAGACAACTGCCACTGCAGCATCAGCTGTAGGTCTGAGGTTTGAGTCAGGAGCCATGCACACATAATTTTTTTGTCCAGAAAAAAATTATTTGGGAAAAGCTAAACTGCAAACATCACTGGAGCCTTT
>NW_005054342.1:5553598-5562120 GCF_000277835.1 Geospiza fortis | reverse complement strand
CCATTTAAAAGTTCAACACGTATGGCTTAGTGAGGATGCTTAATAAGGTTAAATGCAGTACAGACAGTACTTCTGGTACCAAAAAAAAGCTGAATTTATTAGGCCTGCAGATCAGTAGATAAATTTCTCAAAGAGACTCTATAGCTATATCTCTACTAGTGCATTAAACATGACTAGAATATTAAACATATACTCTGGCAAGAGCATCTCAAGTCCTTACTATTAGACTATCTCACCCTCCAAAATGGGTGTCAGAAGCAACTCTGGGTGTCAGAAGCAACTCCGGCACTTGCAGACTCCTGGGCAGTGCCTGGAAAGCCTGGAAAGAGAGTAACAGCTGGCAGGGGCCAAAACCACATGTGAGTGCTCCAAGAATTTACTGGTAGGGCTGGTTGGAGTTAGAGTACTCTAAAAATCTGTTGTGAAGTAACACATTGCTGCCATTAGCAGCAATGTCTGTACACATCCCCCCACTACATTTTTTTCTGGAAGTCAGGAGTCATGGTGGGGCAGCAGAAGAAACACAGACACACACAAACATAAAATAAAGCTCAGGGAAATTCAGTTCTTGAGGATATTTCTTCATGGTCCAGCAGTAACTGTTGAACTGTACAGTCTTTAAAAATTTCTTTAGGATGTATACTAACTCTAAATGACACCAAGGCTCTGAAGATTACTGAATAATTAAAAAAAACATGTTGCCTCCCCTTTTATCATGTTTAATACTCTGATTTGTTTATTCCTGTGAAGGGAAAACAAAGGGAAAATTGGTGTTGGACCTATTGGTTGATATAACAAATTTTTTATTTAGATTTCATATTTTTCACAGGGCATTTAGCTTGAAAAGAATTAAGAAAATATTTTGATCTCCATCAGATAGAATAGAACAGCTCAAGGGAAAAATGGGAGAAGTTGTCTCAAAACACCTTCTTTTTCCTCTGATCCCAAGCTAGCCAGGCTGAGCCAGCCCTCAGCATGAGCTGCAGCACTGCAAGGACTACAGAAATAAGAAAGACAAGTCCTCTAAGTGTCAAACAGAGCCCGTTGCACACAAATTCTATTTTCTGCTCAGCCTGACAAGCTCCTTTCTGTACCTCACCCAGACGGAAAGAGAGTATTAGCTCCAGGGAGGCATTTTCAACAGCATGCCCAAAGAGAATCCTCAGCTTCTTATTTAGTCTCTTGTACTGAAACAACATCCAACACCTAGACCCCAGAAAAGGATCTGGCTATTTCCTAGACCTCTAGATTAAAAAATCCCCTTTTCATACATAAAGCTTACATAACAACACTAGAAAGGTATCAGCAGAAATCCCACCTGGCATTATTGTTATTGGCCACTAAAGAGAACCGTCTATTAACAACAACAAAGATAAGCTGGAGAGTAATTAATGCAAAAGGGCAGGTTTTAGAAACACATCATCATCTGAGAGCTCCAGCCAATATTCTTGCAAGCCTGAGGAGTGATACTGTTCACATCTGTAAGAAGATGTTGAACTGAACACAGCCTCAGTTCTGTTGCATATTTTGCTACTTTTGTTTAAAAAATGAAAAAAGAAAAAAAAGAGTGGGCAGGATGAGTCATGAAATTTGTACATATCAAGGGACAGGTAATATCTGAAAAAAAATTCAAAGAAATGAAGATTTGAAATGTTTTTTGAATTCAGTTTTGTAATTACATACAATTCTGCTGCTGCTTTTAGCACACACTCCAATACTCACAATGCTGGAGTCCTAGTTTTTCAGGGATTATACACAGAATTGGAAACATGGCCATTCCTTGCCCTTCAAAGCACCTAAAAATTCAGGTGATGATACCTAACTACTTAAAAATTCTGCTCTTGGTGTGAAGATCTGCAAGTCTGTAGCTTTGGTGCCATCCTACGATGACACAATGGGATAACTGATGGTTGGGATATCAGCAGTAGTGCTGGATGGATTTGCCTCTGCCATTCTGTATGACAGACAGCACAAGATGGGCCAAAACCTCTTCTCTTTGACCACTGGAATTGCACCACTGCATGTAACAGCCAAATTTGACACAGTATTTGCCCTGGAAAGGAAAAGACAATGTGTTCCTCAGAAGTCTGATATGACATAATATGCTAAACTAGTCTCCTCTGGAGTTTTTTCAGTCAATCAATAAAAGAACTGTCTTGGAGGATTATTGAATACATGATTTTGATGACATGGAGACTACAGCTGCTTCTGAGTGCCTGCCTGTTTACCGATGGGTTTTGTGAAAAACAATCAACATACCCTGTCCCTGCTGAGCGATGATTACCAAATAAAATTGAACTTTCACTCCACTGTGATCATAGAGTAATCTAAACATCGAACAATTCCCTCCCACCTTCCTTCCTTGCATTCTCTAATGCCATTAGAAACAGTCACAGTTATGGTATGGCTCAAGGCAGCAAAAGCATGGGTAGGAGTATACTGGAGGATTTTTTTACAAAGGTCTGGTACAGCAACCTTTTTAAAAATATAACCCTTCTTAGATTTCATTATACAGCACAAATATCTGCTATTCAAGTCAAAAGTCAAAATAAATAAACAAGTAAGGCATTGTGTAATGGTATCATTAAAAATAAGCACTTTCTGTTTTCAAAGAAATTAGCATACCATAAAACACAAATAAATAAATAAATAAATAAAATTACTGACAGCTCTGCCACACCAGCAGAAAAGGCAACATGGCAAAGGACTTGAGGCTGAGCATTCAGCACTGAGGCCGGGGTGCTGGCTGTAGGCAAGGGCATCTTGAAGAATATGAAACAGCCTAACTGGCAGGGGGTTGGTTATGCTGCACAAACTGATGAAAAAATATCACCCTTCTGACAAAAAAAAGATGACTAGAGAATAAAAGACCTGAAGGGGACAATAGGGAGAAGAAGATGGAAATATACTAGTGGCCACAGTAAGAGCTAGGACAAAATCTAGTTGCAGTGATAGATGACCACAATTCAATGACAGATTGAAAAGTAACCCTGACACTTTCATCCTTTGATTGCCTTCATCAACATTACATCTAGTCAATTTTTCATACCCATTATTTCCATGTATCTGAAGATTTATCACTCATTTTTGAAAGGTAGTGTTTAATTTTGTGTCCTCTAGAAGCAATTAACTAAATCCATCTTCTGAATCTTCAGGACTGTTACTGCATTATTGCCATGTTTTAATCGAATCCCTCCAAAGTGATCTGCCATTAAGTACAGATTCATCATAACATTTTATTTCAGGTTTGCTCTTATTTTATGATCATGAAGGGCACCACAATAACATGAATATATAAAGAGACAGAGGATTCACCAATGCCACACACATCAGGGTACAAATGACATCCAGTGTTGTGTAAATGTTAAAAACAAATGGCATATAGAGGTGCAAAGAATTTTAGAACTCATTTATTACTATATTTTGCAATATCAAGCCCAGAAGAGCTAGCTAATTGTGTGCCAGAGAGTACCAAGCTATGTTTGTATTTAGCTTCATTCAGCAGTGTTTTTAGGGAGAGGGATGGATCTGGTTTTCCCTGCAACAGGTTTTTTTTGTTTGGTTGGTTTTGGTTGTTGGTTTTGTTTTGGTTTTTTTTTTTGAGACTACATATCCTAGGAAAAGGACTATAAAAATAATTATGAGAAAAACCCAGCCTCCTGCTTTCCAGCACAAAAGATGTGAATAATCAAGAGTCAAGAGGGATAAGAAAGAAAAATTGCAGAAGATTCATACAGGAGTCTCATGAGATCTGGTCACTTGCTCAAGCTATTAACAAAAATCATTCAGGGACTTGCAGGGAAAAGTAGCAGTAAATGACTGTGACTTCTGTCTTAAAGACAGCTGCTCAGTGAGCACCAGCAGTCAAATTAATGGATATACTTACATCTCAGTAGAGTAACTCTTTTTTCATTTAGTCACCTTGCTCATACAGAAACCTTTGTGCCAGCAGGTTACTAAATGATGTGTCTATACATGTGTGTCTCTAAGTAACTTACAGGAATATAATGCAAGATTGCAAATGAGATCCTTATACATGTGACTAATGAAAGGAAAGCATAACACCACAAGCGTTAGGGCTAGATGACTCCTTGAGGAAGGCCATGCAAAAGGGATCTTCTTTGGAGGTTAAAGCTTTTCTTTTTAATGTAAAGATCATGAAATCATAGAATACCTGCTTGGAAGGTATCCCATCTTCCAGATCCCTCATGATGGTATTACACAGATATTTATAAAACCAATAAAGAATATTATACTAATGGATAACAAGATTTCATTATGCAAACTTCCGGCTTCCCTTTCCAAATTACAGCACCAGCATCCAATTCAAAAGGCACCCAACGCCACATAAATGGGTATGCTGGGAAAGACATACAGTATTAGCCTTGATGCAGTCAGGTTAATAATATATGAGCATGCGACTAAAGTGGGTCTACTGGAAAGATAAGCTGATCAACTACCTTAAATGCATTTGCTAATTCACTGCCCATCTTTTTATTCCTCTTTTTTTTTTTTTCCTGTCCATTTAAGGTGGACGGTTTATAAAAAGAATTGCAGGCAGATAATCAGCATTTTTAAAATAGCTAAGTTATTCCCCAGCTAGCTCAACCATTTTTCTGAGGGAAAAAAAAAAGAATTAAATGCCAAAGAGGCACCATTTTTGATTAAAAGGAAATGAGATATTTCCTCCTTAAAATTGATTTCTCTTAATCACTTCTCGTTCATCACACAAACACACACAGCTACTGCTAACTACTTTTCTACACATTCCATAAGCCCTTGCTGCCCAAGGACAAATTGCTTTCTCTGTCACACAAGGTTAAAGTGAAATCCAGTCCATCTCATCTGTGCAATTAATTTGCACCTACGTTCTAGGTACCTAACAAAGGCTGCTTATGGGACTCTGGTACTTTCTTTAGTTTGTTTTCACAAAGTAAGTACGCTGGAAGTCCTTCACCTATAGACCCTTATCTATCTAAACTGAAGTGAACAACATCTCCTCTGACCTTAAGTGCATGTAAACTGCCCAGTGTAGCTGTCCTGTGTTCCACCTCAAGCTCCTTGTTTTCTTCAGCGGCTGTCTCTCACCTACCACATCTTTCTGCTCAGTCAGGCAGGGCACCATGCAGCATTTGAACTGTGTGGAGTTGCTGTCAAGGGGCAGGAAGCCAAGCAAGACCAAGAGACAGAGTTCACCCTTCATAAACAAGTCTGCTACAGCAGTTTCCCAATATGCAGGGAATATCTGTCCACCTATTTTCTCAAAGAGGGAAAAAAAAAAGAGCTGACAGCTCTGACACCAATGCAGGTGGCATTCACATCACTGACTGCCAGAAGGGTAACAGATGAGCATTTGGCTTAAGCCACATTCACTGTACAGAGAATGGAAAGAACAAGGCACAATGAATTATCTACAAGCTCATTGAGCTCTGCAATGAGCTGTCTTCTAATACAGATCTGCCAATCAGATCAGCTGCATGGCCCTCTGGGGAGTCACAGCTCCCCTACTAGAAATGATGGCTATGTAACCTCACATGGATGCAATGAATTGCACTTTCTGGAGAGATCTAACCTAACAAATTAAGTGAGCCAAGGAGTTTTCTTGTCTGGAGGACAAGTGTTGTTGCACAGCACAATTTGTTTCCATCTAGGTTAACTTATTTCACAGCACAACTAGCTGCATCCAAGCTGCCAACCAGCAGTGGAGCTGGCATGTGCTGACCTCCAGAGACTATCAAAACTGGGAAACTGCTGAGACAAATCCATGCTAGTTACTGACATACAAGTACATGACTGAGCACAGGTGCTGTGCTCAAGCACCTAAGTACTGACATTCTACAGATTATCAGCAGCACCACAACTCTGAAATTTAGCAGTGCCATACTTTCTGGCTCAAAACCAAAACTAAGGGTCCTATATACTGTTCTGCAAATCCTGAAGACCTCTTCCTATGTAAAGTTCCAGTTGATTTGGGAGATATTTTTGTTATTCAAATAGAAACCTATCATACATGATTGGAAAATGCTTAGAAAGTCCAAATGACTAACACAGGATTCCTATCTAAATAGCCTAGGAGGTCAGAAGCTAAAGCAAATCACTTCTGATGCAGAGAAAAAAAGACATGTCAGTGTGTTATATTATGGAAAAAAGGCTTAAATAAATTCTTTGTATCTTTAACAACAAGACTTATCGCATTACCCAGTAATATTGAGAATTTAAATGCAATTTTGTATCATCTAGTATTTTCAACTTCAAACTTTCAGCACATTCTAAAAGGCACAGTAGCATAAGAAACCACCAGGGAAAATGGTCATCAGAAAACACCAAGAAAAATGGTCATCTGTATACAAAATAACATTTCCTACTTTGATAAAGTAAGAAAATTAGTTTGCATTTTAGGCTTCTAAATCTGGAAGATTCAATTTCTTACTCCTCTTGAATTATTTCCCCACTGAAAAATGTGACAGGGGCTCTGACTCCCTGCACAGCCAAGTGCAGCTCCTGTAAGGCAAAGCCCTCAGATTTTAGATTGCGCTTCAGCCCAGTCCCAAAGCATGAAGGACCCTGCCCAGCCAAGCTCAGGTGCACCTGCACTGGATTACAGCTCAACCTTTGACATTGCAGCTAAGCAATGAGCTCAAGAGCTAAAGCCATGATGGGTAAGGAACAACAGAATGGGAAACCTTAAAATATCCCTCATGTGAACAAGACATAGTTAGGGGAATGAAGCTCTTCCTTTCAAGTAACTTTAGGGTTAACAGGCCAGCAGAGTAAGACAGTGGGGCTATCTTGTATCTCAATTCAAAGAACAAGGGATGACCTATTTTTAATCACATGGATTTGAGCTTACTTTCAAAGCCTATCTTGTCTGTCCTACATGTATTTTGATCCAGAATTCACACAAAATCTATATGAAAAACCCTCTGCAGTTCACACTGTGCACAGAATTCACGTGCAGGGCATTGACCTGCTGGCTAATACTACTTAGTCAACCAAAGCTCAGCTGTGTACCAGTTCAGGGCTGTCTTCTAATTATCTTCAAAAAGACAGTTTAAGAAGGAGCAACAGGTGGAATTCACTCCAACATGAACTGGAAAAAAACATCTATTCTAAGTCAGTCAACTCCTCTCATTGTCTTCTCCATCCCATCACCCTATTAGTACCTCCAGATAGGTACTTCAGGAGAGCCAGTCATCCTTGTCTCAAATACCTGTTTTAGAACAAAAAATACTCCCTTACAGAAGTGCTCTTCTCTGTTAAAGGGCACTCTGATGTATGCTGGATGCTGGTTATACACCAGATAACCTATTTAAAGCTTGTGAGACAAGTCTTATTCTGAGACCCAACTCCCACTGGTACAACCATTCTGTACAGAGCTCCATGTTGACATAACTTCACAGCATCCAGAAACTCTACTAGCTGCACCAGAGGTACCTCTGGCATCTCTGCAGAGTGCTGTATTGTGCCATGGAGACATACCCATGAACTAATGAAAATTCAACATTCATATTAGTATTAAGAAAAAAGTCATTAACTGCTATTGAACTGCCAATTATCCAGTGTAACTGCAGACTTCCCAGCACAGCTGTTTTATCTTCCCTCTCTGCTGCGTGCAATATTACATTCATATTGCAGATTACATTATCACAGCGACCTGTAACCAGCTCCTAACTGCTGAGAGAACAAATTACTTTGCCAAAGTTATCGGTTCAAATCTGTAATAGTGAATAATGAATTAGACATGCCCAGACTTGGGGATTTTTTTCCTTGCAATATCTGTAGTTATGAGGAACTGTGACATTCAATTACAAATATTAAATAAACCATTGCTTTGAAATTATTCTTCTTCCAGCTATTTTTTATGACTCCATGTCACAGGAGAGAAAAAAGAAATTTTGTCCTGGATAAGCTAAAACCCCTAATGGTAGCTTAATATTATTCAACCTCTTCCACTGAAAGTTTTTTATTATCCTTCAGTATTGATGGATTGCACTTGATACTACCCAAGTTTAAATTGTTTATATAATCATATCTTTATTAAAAGGAAAACTGGGGAAAGTGGGGAAAGTGGATTTTTACTAAATCATCCCAGTGCTCTGGTGACACCTAAACAAAAGGTACTCTCTTCAAGTTACAAATCACTAGCCATGGTAAAAGTAAACTAGAGAAGTAATAACATGTTTATTGGTCTCCTCCCCAAGCATCCACCACCAGCAACCAGCAGAGTCAGGGCATTTGGCACTGAGGACCATTGTGGCAGTTGTGTCACGGAAGTTTCTATGTTTGTCTCTTGTCTTCTGCCAAGCATGACATTGCCTGCCATACCTTTATCAAATTACTAAGCTTTCTGTATCACTAAAGACATTAAACTGTCTAAATAAAAAATCAGTGCACTTATAAAGTTTTTCATATAAATATCCCTCTTTCCTTTATCTCTTTTTCTTTCTGTCTTCAAGGGAGTGAAAAAAATTGCTAGGTATAGAGTAGGTAAAAATTCATAAAGTTTCTGTCAATTTTCCATT
>NW_005054342.1:5546303-5553588 GCF_000277835.1 Geospiza fortis | reverse complement strand
TTCCTGCTAACTTAAATTACTGCACTTCTTCATTACCTGGGCATGATAAAAATCTTTCAGCAAAAGTAAAAATATATAATGATTACATGCACAGAAATCGTCACCTTGTAGCTTTATAACTTTTTTCAATGACTACAATATATATTTGAAAGAACATACATGTGACACCTGGTGCAATGGATGCAAAGGTACTAAGAACACAATAAAGATTTATATACAGTGTTGGTGCCTAATGACATGTCAGCTGGCAAGGCATATACTTATTGCACTGGCATTTATTTACAAATGTCCTAATTGAAACTTCCCATCTTCTGAGACATCTTTATTTACAAATGTCTTACGGGAAACTTCTCATCTTCTGAGGCATCAGCATGATACCAGCAGGAGCAGCTGAAACCCCACCAAGACACACTTGTGAGTACTGACAGAAATAATAATGAAATCAGAGCAGAGATTCACAGAAACAGTGCTGGAAAACAGCTCAAAGCATCAGCTAGCCCAGCCTCCCCAAAGGCAAGAGCAACACCACTGGAAGAGGTATTTATGGAATCCCTTCTTGAAAACCTGGAAAAAGGAGATGCTACAAAAAATGTAACTAGATGAAAACCATTTTGAAAACAATGCCCTAATTTCTTCAGATCTTAATTCAATTGGTTCCAAAGAGCAACTGATCATCATTCTCTCACTGCCAGCATCCTACTTATTGAGAACTTTTATTTCTTCTCCCCATCCTATCTTTCAGTGTTAAACAAAACCATTTACTTCAATGTCATGACATATGCCCTGTTTTTTAATTATTTTAATTAGAAACACTTTTTTTCTGTTCCTTACACCTCCTGTTTCTTTCCATCTCCCTTAAAGACAATGACGTAACACTGGACACAACATTCTTGCCCAGGCTTAACTAATGACAAAGCAAACTCTGTGTCTTGTGAATGACACTTCTATTTATGTACCCCAAGGTAAGATGTGTCTTTTTTCAATTACACTGCACCTGTGACTTTTTCACTTGCTTTAGATTCTGGTCCAGTAAGACCTTTTTTTTAGTGTCCTACTGCTTAGCCAAATCTTTATCATTTTAAATAATGGATTCCTCATTCCTTATATAACGCAGCACTTCATGTTTGCTCCCTCTTTATTTGGGCTATTCCTCTAGTTTGTAAGCATAATTTTGAATCCCTTTTTGTTCATGGAATACTTGCAATTATTCCAGATTGATGTCATCACAGATCATATCTATTTCATCATCCAAGTCTGGATGATTCAACACTGGCAGCTGGAGTTGTTTTTTAAATAGTCCATTGGCACCTCACAGCAACATTTACTACCTCCCTGTTTCTGCATGAGCAGGTATTCCTTCCCCTTCAGGGTAGCTGCTTTCCACTGCAGATAAGCAGAAGCCTGTCATCAATTCCCCTGGACAAACAGGAGTCATTTTCCTATCACACCGTCTGCTACAAGCACTTCTTTCTCTCTCTCTGCCAGCAAGAACTATGAAACATGACAGAGATGGAGAGAGAGAGAGAGAGAGAGAAAGTGAGGCAGGCTGGGGGAGTTCATGGGTACTGTAGTGAGGAAGAAAAACAGATGGAGACAAGGCAGAGGATGGGTGATCTTGTGGCCAGCTGGTAACTAGAGAGTAGGTGACCTGTGAGATAGACTATCCTCCAGGAGCAGTGCCTGTTGCTGTGCCCCTCTTGTAGTGGATGGATGCTGGCTCATCACCAGCACAGTGACAGCATCTGCAGGGCTATGCTGGCCTCGGGAGATCCTTCCCTGCTTGGACACTACTTCTTTCTGCATCCTTTTTCCCCCTATATTATCTATCAAATACATGTATGTATGTATGTATGTATGTATGTATGTATGTATGTATATAACAAATATATTCACACATACATGCAAAATTATCTATGTCATCTTTCTACCATAGTATGGTTTACTATTCTCCCTAAAAAATATTAAATAAAAAAACCTAAATTATAAAATATATAAACACAAAATCAGATTATAAAGTTACATATTCTATTTTATACTCCTGTGATTTGTGAACTAGTAATAGGCACTGCACACATGGATCATTTTCTAGCTAGAAAACTTGTGTTTGCAATATGATTATGTAACTATTGTATCAGAACAACTCCTTTAATTTCTCCATCTGAATATTCAAAGCGAAGTTTATGAAAACTTGGTTATGATTTCCTACAGGAGGTAATATCAAGATTCTGCCTGCAAAATATTTAAGAAATATCTGTTTATGGCAGGAAATAAAAGCTACATTTCTGGTTGGAAACACAGGTTACATTTCACTGTGTGTACTCAAAAACTAGCCAAGTTGCCTTGGCTCTCTCCATAGCCATTCAGGAAACAAGGACACCTCCCAGAAATATTAATCCTTCCATTTTAAAAATAACAACCACACAGACATCTAAGATATCTGTTGTATGTTAGCGACTGTCTCCTTCTTCTGATTCCAGAGGGGGCCTGGAGGATAGGCTTTGGCTGTACACATAAGGAACAATTCAGTTACCTAAGCAAAGGTGTCTGGTGCCATTTTGGATGCCTGGATTATACAGGACCCCTGCATAGGGCTGGCAGGTACTGCAAAGGATCTATGCAGGTTCACTTAAGTTCTAGAGAGGCAGCTGGAGTCCAAACAAAACACCTTGAGGCACCTAAAATATCTAAGAAGCACTATTACATTGCCTCTTTTATTTTAAGCTCTCTTGATTGCATCACCTGTATTGACAAGAACAAGACTCAGTTGTTTAAATTTCAGGAGCTGCTGTTGTGTCTAAAACCTGGGCACAGAGACATGGCAGAGGATTTGCAGGAGATCTGCACCAACCTGGACTGGAAACAGAAGGACAAGTATGAGACTGTGAAACCAAAATGGCAGTAGACACCTTTGCCCAAGCATCCACATTCTGTTCTAGATCTCCATTAACTGCACTTGTAGAGTTTAGCAATCCAGCTCTCACTTAGATGTCTAATGCTATAAATCTCAATTTACATAAATGGAATCCACCAAATTTTTTGTCATATAAAGTAAGATGTGACAGACTTCATTGACAGAAGCATGATGTTCTGCACCCTCAGAACTTCAGGTGAAGTATGAATTAATTCACCTAAAAAAATTATTTGTGTATCCCTGTCAAGGAAAATAGACAATATTTAGTCTCAATGAGTAGTAAGTTCAGTCAACCTTAGGGCAGCAACTAAAACAGCTTGTCAGAAAGATGTCAAAATTGCTTTAAAAATCAGCAGGCACCTAATGATGTCCATATGCATACTTGCAGTTTTATAAAGGCACATGCATAAAAATAAAAATTACAGTGTTAGCAGAGAAGAGATTACATCTTTTATAGAGTGACAGCATAGAATAGATGACATCTTTTTCAGAAACAACAACTCATCTGTTTTAAGGTCTGACTTTATGTCAAACTAATTTTCTGACTACAGTATTCTCAAAACAGCAGGATGACTTTATAGCAAATGATGCCTCCTGGGTTTTGCTGGTTTAATTTTATAAAAATTAGAGCCTTTGAGAAACCCTAGATAGACAACTCTGAAGTCCTCTCTATAAACAAAGACAATGCAGACAGCACTTCTGAGAGCAGTAGCCCATTTCCTATTCTCTGCAAAACATTATCTCTAAGAAGAAAGGTTCATTTTTGCACTAATCCCCTTGTTTTCTCCATCCACTTTATAGCATTATTTCCCATAAACTATGAAACACATTCTAAAATTATAGTAAAATGAAAGTACAGTACTTTACTCTTCCAGCTATAATAATGACTTTAAAGAGGGGGTTATTTGGAGATTCAAAGCATTGATTATTTAACTTCCTAAGATACAGAAGCATTTAGATGCTTGAAAATTGAATGGCTGGAACTAACGCATTTGATTCACAGACCAAACATTCAAGAAGAATCAGACTGTTAAAATAATTGCAAATTGTGGTCACTTGTCTGAATGGAAATAGGCTGACATACTAGTAAAAGCACAAGAACTAGTTCTTTTTCAATTCATGTCATGTGAGCAAAACACCTAAAAACACAGAAAAAACCAAAATATAATCAACCTGAATAATGAAAAATGACAAAATTTATGGCTAAATTCTTGAAACCTGGCAACAGTAATCTTCCATACTCTTTGTTTGTAAGATGATTTACAGTATATTCTCAGTATTACATCTGTTTTTATTATTGATCAGTACTTTGGAGATTTATATTTCAATTTATAGTGGTTTTAAATGCAATTATTGGTGGTAGGCACAAAAATAGGCAGGTGCTTAAGTATCCAGTTACACATATCATTTGTGAAATAGGTAAATAATTATGGGAAAGAATGTACAGGTTAAGCAGGAGAGTAAAGCACACTTACATGTAGATATAGAATAGACATATGTGCAGGTAATTAAGGACTGCAGCCCTTTCCTGAGCAATGTTCTTCTTATATGCAACTTCATTAATTTGCCCTTGCTACCATATATATGTAACTTAAATTATAAATATTTAATCATGTGATTTTTATAACATACAGGTTTACAATTTCACTAATGCTCCTCATTATTTTCAAGATGTTGTGAAATCACATAGAAACTGCTTATTTACAACTTTTCAGTAAAACAAGTTGATGGTTTGCAATCCTGATACTTGCATCTGACCTCCTGATCCAGCTTAGCATTTCAGCATCAAAAATAAAGAAAAATGTTAATCATTTCATGTAATACAAGGAAGATGTACATGGCTATCAGTAAGTCTATTCTAAAAAATATCTACAGGTACCCTGGATGTATAGGCAAAGAACTCTTAGTGATTTTCAACAGAAAGACTAAAACCGCACAAATAAATTTTTAAAATGCTGGAAAGCTTAATAAACAGCTAGCAAATAAAGACTCATGGAGGAATATATTGTATATAAACCTACAGTTTGATTATGAATAGAAAAGAGCATGATACAAACTGTAATTCCTGTTACAAAGAACTGTCATCATGTCACTGAAAGCAATATTACAGGCTGCCTAGAAAGTAGCATGATAAAACTTGCTGTAATAACATTTTATTTATGTCCATAAAATTGAAGAATGGTAAATCTCTGGTTATTTTATTTTTAATACAGAGATGAATTTTAACAAGCTGATTTATAAAAGGTTACACCAGTGTCTAGATTTAAATCAAAGGAATTAATGTCCACACTACCACAGTTCACACAGAGAAATTCTTGTAACACATTTCAATAGCTGATGAGGCTAAAGGTCAACACTCACAATATCTGTTTGGAATTAAATGAAAGAATATGCCAAAGTTTAAAAGTTTAGTTGGCAACTAGAATGAAGTTCAACAGCTATGCCTCAGGTCTTCAAATTAACTAGGCCTTTTTTTTCCAGTCCAAATTACTATTTAGAATAAATACTTGAGTAATCTTGAAAAGCTCTGTCCCTTCACCCTTGTACACTGTTCACTGATATATACATTGATATATATTTGCTGTACATTGATATATACAAGAATAAGAATTCTTGCAGACCAGTAAAAAGTTACTTAAAACAAGTGAAGTAACCAACTCAGGTAGTACGTGAACATAGCTGCACCTAGTCAAAAATGACTTTTTTTCCTGGCAGGTGAGACGAGCTTAGCTGAAATTCTGGTTGTAGTAAGGTATTCATCAATCAGAAGCTCTTCCTGCTCATTTTTCCTGAAGTAAACTACTACAGTTTTTATAGTAAAGGTACTCTAGTAACTTGCTTCAGAAACACATCATTTCTTTCTGTTGCAAGATCTGTATTGATGTTTTTCAGATTTTGCATTGCTCCATGAGAGGGCACAGAAAAAAGCTGCCACTTCTCTGCAGCTGCTCTGGTAACTAATGGGCAAGAGTGGGCACTGACTCCTGGGGCAGCCAGAAACTTAAGCACTTGGTGCACTGACACACAGTTTGGGGACAAACTGACCATCTTCTTGAGGAGCTCCTGTATCACCGAGGATCTGATTACCCAGCCTAGCATAAGAAGCAGTGTAATTACTTACTTTTCCTTATACCCTTGCTACAGTGGGTTGGACAAGTTATTTAAACCTAATAGGCTTTCCTGCAGCTAGGAAAAAAGAAAGAAAAAGCACAAAAAGCAGCATACATCCCCTCATTTTCTTTCCAATCTCAGTATGCCTCTCTCTGATATTTATTGCCTCTCTGGCACTTCACATACACAGTGTTATATATTAATTTAATGAGTCATGTAATGCTTCCCTAAGACTGGAACATATCCAGAGGTGGGGAAGGTGGCAGTGGGGATAGTGAAGTCAGATTTTTCAATTACACTTCAGAGAGAAGCTTTCATTCAGCTCCCATTTTTTTCACTTGAGAAGAAATCCTACAGGTATAGAAAAGCCTGTCAAATACATGAGGTGTCTCTGCAGTTGCCTGAATCTGCATGAAGCCTAAGATAAACTCTTGTAAGAACTATCTCATTTTTTCCCTCCTGAATGAGTAGAAAGGTTGGCATTGGTGACACTTTCAACTGGAAACAGGTAATTGTATCTCTGTCAAAAACACTTTTTAGAAGATGAGAAGTAGAGCAAAAGTTTCTCTCTCAGAATTTCAAGTAGAGGGGGTGAAAGTAGTGGCAGGATTAATGAAAACTCAGGGAGTATGTATCAAGCCAAGATACGCCAGCATGTAACACTGCAACAGTGCATTGAAGGAGAGGTAGTGCAGTGTTAGCGTCATGTGTACTACAATAGAGCTCAGCTTCCAAATGTATACATATTATTTTTAATGCCATAAAGGTTACCTACAGCACTGCAGAGTGACTGGTCTTTCTACCTTAGGTTTGCAAAAGGAAGAATACAAGGAAAAAAAAACCTGAGACACAGAGGGAAGGAGTAACTTCCTGAGGAACATAAAAAATTCACCTCAGATTCAGGATTAGGACAAGAAACAGAAATTGTAGCTTCTAACATTGAATCATCAAGGTATACTGACGAGAGGATCAAAACACAGAAAAGAACTAAACACCTCCCTGTCCATCCGTGAACACAACAGCCCGACACTGCATCACTTTCCGAGACAAGACTAGACTACTATTCCTCCCAAGTCCATTCACAACCGCGCCGGCTCTGGGTGCTCAACAAGCCTTAAAGCACTCGCACATGTCAGAGTTTACCCACAGACAAGCTGGGCTGATCGGTTTTTTCGCCCTGAACCGCGCAAGAAGCAGGGAGATGCCCATAGGCGCGGCCCTCCACCACCGGCCCCGGCAAGCCCGCCGGCCGCCCCGCATCCC
>NW_005054342.1:5525464-5544762 GCF_000277835.1 Geospiza fortis | reverse complement strand
GATGCCCGGGGTATGCCGCTGGGGCGGGAGAAGGAGCTGGCCTGGGAGCCCTGCCCTGCCGTGACTTGCAAGGGCCTGAAGCTGTCTCTGCCCGGCCAGGGATATGGTGTGCATGTACAGGCGCCGGGCCTGAGGCTCCCTCAGCCGTGCCTGCGAGGGTGCCAACTGCACTGGCCGAGATGGACGTGCTCTGCCAGGCAGAAGCTCTGCTGGGTTCAAAACGTGTGGAGCCAGGCTTATCATACGGGACAGGAATGATGGGAAATGGCACTGGTACCAGAGATGTAGGGTGAGAGTTGTCTCCTGTGAGCTTCTGGATGCTCTCAACTTTGTATAAAACATTGGTTGGGGGAAGACAGCACAGTTGTTATTATTTTTAATCTTCTTCCATGCTAATTAGTACTTTCAGCCGGACTTATTGGCATGGAAACAGAAGAATGTTGACTTAGGGATATTGGCTTTGGTTGCAGAGGCAGCTCCTCACCGCCTCTTCGCCATGCTCCATGAAAGTACAGACCCTTGGCCAGCTTCTGATTCTGGTTACACTGCAATCAATGGCCACTGGTCCATGACAAAGCATAACATTTCAGTAGCCAAGAGAGAAAAGCTTTGTCTTTCTTTTGCACTTTTTCTCTTAACACCTCTTTTTCCTTCCACACATTCTCTTCCCTTATTATAGAAACTGCTGTGAAAAGGATGGACATTGAGTAATGCCGTTCTGTTAGCTACAGGTGAGAAAACATGGGTGGCTTTTCCTCTCTCCTCAGCAAATTACTGGAAAGAAAGACAAGTGCAATCCATTGTCCCGACCTTGTTGCTGTTACAGTTAATAATAGAGATCCAAATAAAAGAAGGAGCAGGCTCAGTTTTAAAAACAATATCAAGCTCTAAAGGCAATGCATGAAAATGTAAGAGTAAGAGAAACTGAGTGTTGCCAAATCTTGTGATTTCATGTTAATATTTGGATTTTTAATAGTGCCATAATTACGATGATTATAAAGTAAGTGAAAATCCTAGCATTTATTTAAAAACCTTATTAGGCTTATGATGAAATCTTGAGAATTGTGGCATGAAGCATACATGACTCAAGGGCTCAAAAATGAGAAGTCAAATAATAAGTAACTGTGTAAGTAATTTTAAGGCCCTGGGTCCTGATGATTTTTTTTAATGCTTTAGATGGGCAGTATTGAAGACCAGTTCTTTCAAAGATTTCAGAGGGAGTGAATGTAGGAAAGGGTACTAATTCAATTCTGTCCCCCTAAATTCTGAAAGAAAGTATTAACACCAAAGAAAATATTTCCTATGAAGAGTTTAACGTGGTTTAAAAGCACATTTAAACACTAATAACTTTTCTTAAATAGATTGTCAGTTTTATAACAGAAATAAAAAAAGTTAGAAAGCACTATTTCTGATTAATGTGCTATCCTGGTACTTTGGAAACACATCAGGGGTAGGAATGAATCAACATGCTGTAGAGTCTGTCATATTTTATCACACTTCATTTAAGTATTTGTCTTCTTGATCTTGCAGAGCAACCATTTACTTGGGAACAGCATAAAGATAATCTAGGCTGGAGCTGATGGAACATGGAAGTATTTAGTGGGTTAAGGAGCTTTTGTTCCATGGGACCCTGGGTTCCATTAGGCTTAGCAGTAACCGAAAGATGTTAAAAACTATAAACAATCAATGAATTTCATGAAAGGCAAAAATCATCTTGACTTCTCTGTGACATGGCACTTGCAGTTAAAGTAGCACTGTTGATTTTGTCTGCAGGAAAGGCTCATAAATAAGCTTCTGTGGCAATGGACTGGAGGTGAGACCCAGCAAAGACCTGCACCAGGCACAGTATTAAAGAAAATAGTGTAAGCCCAGACTTTTGGGAAGCTATTTTATGTGGCCTATGAGGAAAAAATTGGCAAAGAAATAGACTCCTTGTCCTGCCCCAGAATTCAACATCCTGACTGCTTCTGGAATGAGGTTCCCAAATATCTCCTTTTAAAAGGCAAGCAGATTATTTCAAGGCATGGCTGGAAGGAGTCTGGGCACTTTTATTCACTAAAGCAAAACTAAGCATCCAGTCACAACCTGTAGATTGTCCATCCAAGAAAATCCCAAGGATGTATCTCCTGAGATAAGCCCAGACTCCAGGATCTCAGGGTAAACTTTTGTTTTTTGAAATGTTCCACTTTTCAGAAAATAGTTAAGTAGGAGAGAGAGAAGGAGTTAACATTACTCTGTGGCCTAGTGGTTTGGCTGTTGCCTGGGAAGTACTGTTATTTCATAAATAATCCAGCAATTCATGAATTAATTACTGGGTAAAATAAATCAATGTTCAGTGGTATAAGGAACAGAACTCAATTCTCTCCTGCCTTTAGGTGCCTTCATCATTGTTCGTTCTCTCTCCCTGCTCTTTTTTCAATGTGCAGTCTTACTGTCCCAGTAAAAGTATCCCTGTAAGATATGAGACTTTGAACATTGTAGTTCAGGGACTAAAATTCATCAGTTTGGTGAATGTTCCAGCCTCTGGGCCGCTCGAAAGTTAAGATCTATGCTCCTGATCAAATTTTGTTCAATCAGGTAAGCACAGCATGTGTTCTTTACTTCCTCAGCATTGCCAATATCGTAAAGGCCACTTCAGCAACGGATAAGTCTAAACTGCAAAGGTGAGCACTATGTGTGAAGGAGCAAAAGGACTGTCCTTGCTCCAGTGCAAATAAGTGTGGAAGGATGCAACTGCCAAGCCTACACATGAAAGAAGTCCTTGGAGGAAGTTGGATTATAATGGATTCATCAGCTAAGTCTGGGTTAGCAGGTACAGGGGCTGGTCTCTAGAGCAAAACTCATTGCTGATGATCTGACATCCATGCATACACATTTGTTGTTTTGAGTTAGATTGTTTTTTTTCTACTCCATTAGGAAAAGTAGGGAAATCTGGACCACTAGACTAAATGCTCGTTAGAGGTTAGAGCAATGTGCTGCTGGGGTGCATTTTTCTACTTAGAAAAGGAGTTTGAAAGGAGTCATGTTCATGTACTCTGAGATGTGAAACAAAGCACAGTAAGTGGGAATGATCAAGTGATTCACTTTGCAAGCACAGTCCTGGTCTGCAGTAAAATGCTATGTAGATGCATCCATCATCCCATTTCAGAAGGAGCTGGAGCAGAGCACACTCAGCCCTTGTCAAAGGACAGAAATGGTTGAAGGTAGTGGAATTGGAATGAGAAGCGACTCAAAATTTTGGAACAAATTCCAGTTTCCTTCATCATTGTCAGTACTAATGGAGATACAGCAGAGGAGGCAATGACAGGAAGGCTAAAGCAGAGGAGAGAGGTCTGCTCACAAGTGATGCATTTGCAGTACTACCACTATCAGTCACCAGATGCAGGAGAAAGCCTGGCTTGGGAATCAGGGAAGAAGTATTTGATCACACCATGCAATACATCACTGAACTCCTGCATTGGAAAGTGGTGCTAGGGGTTTACCTGACAAAATGAACTTAACTCCACTTAGAGACTGAGGTCAGAATCACTTATCAAATATTTTCTTTTTCATTTTCCTTTCCGGCTTGTCTGTCATTTAACTGATTTTGACAAAGATCCACTCTTATCCTGAAGCAAACTGCAATCACAAACAGTTCAGAGATACAAAAGAGAGAGAGAGAGAGAGACTGAAACTAAAAGTAAGTGGGAAGAATTGCTGTTATGGCTGAAATGTTGTCTTCTGAGGAACAAAGGACATTAATCTTACTAGGCTGAGACCCATACTGCTGCTTACCTACACTGCCTTGCAGCAGTTTTAATAGCCTGCTGGTTTAACCTGCTGAGAAGGTGTAATTAATAAAACTGGCTGGGAAAAAGTACACAAGAAAAAATTCAACTCTTTTTTTTTTCCTAAACCTGACTTCTTTTTCACTTTAGGAAATCAAAAGTTGAGGATCATTTTTGTCAAAATACTATACAACAGAAAATTAGTATTTCCTTCATGAAGCTCAATTTTCCTATTTTCTGCCCTGCAGTATCTCAGCAGAAGCAGAGCTTTAGAGTGACAGGCAGATGCTGGGAAGCATTAGGGCTTAGGGAATACTCTGCACTTAGCCAGTTTTTACACTGTGTTTTGCCCATTCAGATAATGAGCAGTGGTTGTTGGACATACTATGTGAGGAGAACAAGATTATGTTTATTTACTATATACATTTATCAAAATTGTGTGCAATATTTGCTGTTGGGTAATACTCAACAGTTTATTTAACTGGCAGTGAGTTTATACTCATTGTCCCCATTTCTGTCAGACAGATTGAAGCAGCCTTGCATGAATGCATTTGCTTTGGTTGTATAATTTGCTGGTTTACATTTAATTATACAGAAATATTAATGGTGTTATGTCAACAGTTCTGATGTAGTGGAGATCTGAATGTTCCAGTGGGCCACATAAAGAATAAGTTATTAATTCATAGGAGTAATGGGGAAAATTTGCCTTTAATAAGAGGCTTGACCCAAATTGTCTTGAACAGCTCTTTAAATTTCAGATGGGTATTTTTTCTTCATATTCAAGAACATAGAACAAAAATTTGAATTATCTGAATGAATTTAAAAGAGTATTCTGGCAACATTCAATTCCTTATGCGGCAAAACCTCTGGATTATGCACATAGTGAGTCAGACACGTCAAAATAAAAATCCATTGACACTTTGGCAGAGGAAGAAATAATCATGGCTCTTTATAGCGCACATTTTTTCATCATAAAGATTAATCATTATGCACTGAAATAACACAAATACATTAGAGAAGCCTATCGTGCATTAGAAATACTATTATTTTAAGTCTCTGTCTGGATGAAAACAGAGTCTTTTGAGAAAAACAGATAAGTAATTGAGTTATGACATTTTAATTTTTTTTAACTGTTACTGCAGTTGAGGAAGTGCTATTTTATATAGGGCTTCTGTGTTAAGTTTCAACTCGAGTGGATTCATCTAAATCCCTTTGTCAGGAGCACATTATTCTTAACAAAACAGTATGCAGTATGTATACCTTTTTTCTATAAGGCTTTATCAGAAGGATGTGGTCCATATATTTATGTTTTCATATTTATCAATGCCTTTATGAACCTTTTTTGTGTTAATTATTGGTTATGCAATTTTTACTAACAGCAGCCAGAATTCCAAGTTAAAATCCCAGCCGCCTTTTGCAGGAGATTATACAGAGTGAAGAAGACAAGCATGAGTTGTTTGAATTGCTTATATTTAATATTATGTATATTTAAAGGAAGATCAAGCCAGGATCCTAACTGATGCATCTGTATTAGGACTGGCTAAAACACCAAGATGTTGGTTCCTGGCATTTTCATCCAAATGTCCCTTTGAATTTTAACAGAGGAAAAGAGGAAAGACAAGGGAAACAAAAAAGACCAAGGGAGGGAAGTGCAAACACTTCCACATAAAACAGGATAAGCAATGAGAAGGAAGTGAAGTGAAATTTTTTCATTATCTAGACACCACTGAGAAAGTGAAAATCCAGGGTAACAAAGAAAAAGCTATGGGTAGAATAAAGTGAAAATCTGATGTATGTCTTGCTCTTATCCTTTCAGAAGGACACATATACTTTTTTCCTTCCTCCGAGGAGTGCCCTTAACAGGAACCAGTCCATGAAGGATGATGGGAAAGGAAAGGCTTCAGAATGAGGAGGTGTGCTTATGCAGAGGCTGCCTCCACAGCCTTCCACTGCCAGGGCACAGCTCCCTGCCGGTCTCTCTAAATGCATTTTCCTCTCCCCAGGCTGTGCCAGCTAGCCCTTCACTCCCATTTCCCAAACACTGGCATCAGAAGCAGACACAGTTAAGCTCATAATACACAGATCAGGATGGTGGGCCATATTCCATCTGGGAAATAACATGTAAATTAAGCTGGTTGTGTAATGGTATTTCTTTGTCATATGCAGTGTACGCAGAGGGGGAAGTCACTATAGTTTAGGGGAAATCATTATTGGGTATATATAGAATTGTGTGTGATGCGTTAAAATATTTTTCATTTTGCCTTAAAGATTACTTTGTGGCTCTGGAAAAAAATGTTAATAATAATTTTTTAACATTTTGAAGGATTTACATTCTATTACAGATAATAATCACATGCCTAAAGTAATTATAGTAACTCACCTTGTGTCATAAATTGCATATAATTTTTTGTTTTCTTCAACTGCATTCCTAAAAGGAGAGAAAAAGAGCATATTAGTTGCATGCCTTGTGTTCATTGACAAAAAACCCCCCTTGTTTATGGCTCTAAATGTTTTCAGACCATTGTTTTAGAATCTAGAAATGGGAAAAAAATAGCCTATAAATTGACTTGTTCAACCCCTCACATGACAAGATTGTAATAATCCTTTGGAAATTGCCTAAGTGGGTTTTTAATTATAGATCCATGACTCTGTTGCCAAGAAATGAAAAAAGAAAAAAATAGCAACTGCTTTTGTGAAAAACACAATGAAAAGATATGTTTTTGATAGAGCTACGTGAATAATTTGCAGCAATGCTTTCCAATTGATCCAGGTGAACATTATCCAATACAGTTATTTCATTTTTTAAATAAATGAAACTAAACAAATGCATTGAAATCTAATGCAATGTTCTCAATGCAAGTAGATCATTTAACTCTGATATTTTGAATACTTTTAGGTATGATTAAACATTAAGGTTCATATACAAAAAAGCATATTTAAAATTTGAAGCTGGAGTCTATATTTTTGAGCTTTATTCAATTGAAATCCATATGACTGCAAAACACATTTTGCATTCTTTAACTATAAAAAAGAGGGGTTTTTTTCCTGAACTTTTTTTGTTGAACTGTTTCTGAACATGTGGGGAAAAAAAAGTACTCTTCTGAAATAGTGCTAGTGATTTGAGGGAGAGCAAGAAATGTTGTCTGAAACGTGTTGGCTTTGCTGGAATCAGCAATAAAATATAAGTTTTAGCTAAGTAGTTTCTGAGAAGGCGTGATGAATCTAAGAGGTACTCCATAATAAGTATTGATTTGTATCTTACAATCTGATTTATGTCTCTGTGCATTACTTTACCTGTCTGCTTAGAGAAGTCAAAGAGAAGCAACTTGAAAGCATGGGGTAAATGATCCTGAGTTTGGATGCATTAAGCTCCACTTGCCTGGGAAAGTTAGATGCTGGGTTTGGTCCCTGTTCCTGGAGTGGTTATGTCTTTTCCATTAATATGCACTGGCTAAAGGATATTAACAGCTGAGTTTTGTGCATGCTCAACTCTCTTGTGCATTGGGTAAGGAGATGTGGGGCCTCTCTCATGTCTTGGATCTCCCTGAAATAGCCATCTGTGTAAAACACAGTGGGTGCTGCTGGGCTGGGCTCAAATTGGCTGCCAACATCTGATCCATTTAAGGTGTCCTGAGGTACCTGAGACATTGCAGAGTTGCCAGTTACCACACCTACATGACACCCACACTCTACTGGAGGTTAATTGCAGTTCCAGGGGGACACCTTGGAGAATTCCAATGGCTCAGAATGCTTGTGTGTGGGAAGAACTGGGCTGAAACTCTCAGGTCAGATTCCACCCAAGAGAAGGATCCCCAGCTTTCTGTACAAAGGCTACATTAACTGAGTTGACTAGATCTCTGTTGACATAATGGGAACACCCAGGTCTTGTGTAGACACCTACGCCTAATCTTCAGATTAATCCTACTCCAAATTTCAAAATATGTTATTTTGATTGTTCTAGCATCAAGATTCACAAACCACATTGCTCTGGATTTAAAGATCATAGTATTGGCTGTCTGCAACCACACCTGGGCATGCTCTGTTGGGCTTTGATGGATATTCTCAAGAACGGTTTCATTTATTCTCCACACTTCTTAGCTCTCTGTTCCTCTGTGACCCACACTGGGTAATTTCTTGAGCTCAGCAAAGGAGAGAGAAGAGGAGGAATAGCAGAGAAGCAGCATCTGAAACCTGAACACTGACCCAAGTCTATCTCCTGATTATAGTTAGGGATCTCATATTGGTAGAGTCATATGGTCAATGCTGAGACAAGGAGATGGCTGGGCTCTCTTCTGAAGTGCACTTTGCAACTTGCTGCAAGGTGCTGGAGCATCCACTGCATTTGCAGAGGCTGAGTCCAGAGAGTCAGGGAGCAAACTTAGCCCTCATCATCTTTTAGGACTATGGTCACAAACACAGCCAGTGACACCTGGGAGACAGACACAGCTCAACTTGTAACCATGACAACTGGCATGGGACATAACAGCAAATTAGCTATGGGTGGCACCACTTCTAAATGAAAACTTACAGTATAGATGGAATAAGTATCTGGTTTTCATGTCATTACCTAAACAGATCCATACCCATGAGATAAAAAGAAATTTGAATACAATAGAGTTTTCTTTAACTAGTAGATTTGTGAAAATTTTCAGAACGAGGCAAAACATCCTGTGTGGCCACTCTGTGTTTATAATTTCTGACATCCACCATCAAAAATGCCAATGGCAGAATGGAATTAGCTTCCTTATTGGTAGAGAGATGACAGTGGCAAAAGGAGATCAGGAAAATAAACCATCAGGCAAACGTAACAGGAAAGAATCAAATTTAATCTTTCCAGTGTTGAAGTTTCACAATCAGCTTTTATTCAGACTGATAATGCACTCCATTTTTTTCTTCTCTTGCAAAAAAATGTAGACACATCTTAATGTTGAAATTCTCTTATTCAGCAGAGTGGTAAAATCATGTGGTCCCTGCATTGAAAAATGCCTTCTTGTGAATGAGGACTAAATGGAATTCAGGAGTCTCCTAGTGTGGCTCTGTCTGCCTGGCACCAACAGAAGACATACTTCTGAAAGTACTACAAAATTAATTCCCCCGTCACAAAAGCAGCGCATTAAAAGTACTTATATTAAAAGCACTTTGTTGTATATGAATATCATTATATAATTGATTATTCCCATTAAAATGCTTTGCCTCCTTATCACAACTTAAATAAAAGAACAAAACTGCTTTGAATATTATGCATGCACTTGCCTAGAGCCACTATTAAGCAGAGAGGCTCTGTGTGCAGCCAGGCAGTTGTTGATGGTAAATCAAATGGAGGGCATATGGTTTCAGTATGGCTGCTGGTGGAGTTTTTGCTGCTAGAAAGAGATAATGTTTTGCATTTAGGATTATTAAAGTAACAGAAATAGTAGTTTATCTTTTCGCCTTTTTTTCTTTTCCAGCTCTCTTGAAGGTCCACTAATATAATACAGAAAAACATGCTGGGAACAACCCATGCTGGAATGTTAGGACTTCCCTGAACTTCAAACTTAGAATTTTGTGTGGTTTTTTAAAGACCACACAATTTCTGGATGATACCATGAGTCAGAATGCCTCTGGTTGGGATTCCTCCTTGCTGATGTAAGCATCAGAGATTAAATGTGTAAGTCTGAGCCAGTTACCATGGACTACTTTAATAATCAGTGAGGACAGCAAATGCAAGTCCAAAGACTGAAAGAAACTCCAGAGGCTGAAATAGACTAAAATAGTGTAAATGAATCACCCTCCAGAAGTACCTAATAACTATGTACATATAGCTCATAACTAGCAAGACATCTAACTTTTGGGTAGGTAGTATTGCCTAAAATCTATCCCATTCATATGATTTAATGGGAATGAAGGCAAGATCTGTTTCAGTACATTGAGCATATTGCCCTACAAAAGTTTATTAGACCAAGATGTCTTTAGGTTGGAGTTCCATGAAGAATATCTCTGCTAATGTCAAGTGGGCAGCAAAGAAGCAGAAAAGCTGCTAAGTTAATACTTTATTTCTGGACTTTCTGGAGTCTTTTATCCAAATGGAAGTAGAATTTTAAACAAGGATCATCCTTTCTGTATTAAGGGTGCAATACAAAGCAGTGCTGGTGGATGAGAAGCTGGACATGACCCAGCAATGTGCACTTGGAGCCCAGAAAGCAAATTGTATCATGGGCTGCATCAAAAGCAGCATGGCCAGCAGGGTGAGGTGAGACCCCACATGGATGGATTGCTGCACCCACAGCTGGGATCCCCAGAACAGGAAGGAGATGGACCTCTTGGAGCAATTCCAGAGGAGGGGCACCAAAATGATTGGAGGGGTGGAGAACTTCTCCTATGAGGAAAGGCTGAGACAAGTGGGGTTTGCTCAGTCTGGAGAAGAGAAGGCTTTGGGATGACCTAATTGCAACCTTCCAGTACCTTAAGAGAACATATAAGAAAGATGGAGAGGTACTTCTTGCAAGAAGATGTAGTTACCATACAAAGAGAAATGGATTCCGACTAAAAGGGAGTTAATCTAGATTAAATATTAGAAAAAAAAATTCAAACTATGACAGTGGTGAGATACTAGAACAGGTTGTTGAGGGTGCCCAATCCCTGGAAGTGTTCAAGGCCAGGCTGGATGGGGCTCTGAGAAACCTGGTCTAGTGGAAGGTGTCCCCGCCCATGGTAAAGGGATTGGAACTAAATGATCTTTAAGGTCCCTTCCAACCCAAACCATTCTATGATTTCATACCTCACTGCTAGTGAGTCACAGGATGCTTAACAAGGACTCCTGACATTATGTATCTAACAAAATGATTCAGCATGAAAATATAGATACAAAAGCTAATTTTATAGCTTGTTAGACAATGATAACAGTAAGGAAGTGAGATATTTTAGCTTCAGATTTGAAAGCATCTGAACATGGAAGGCCACCACTGAGAGAAAAATACTTGCTTTTTCTTCTTTGGGAAGAATTCTCAGAGTACATCTCACACAAGTTATTTTCAAACAGGAAGAAAAAAAACTGTGATGCTAAAGTCCGTCTCCACTGGCTCGGGGAATGTACACCTCATTACATTTGAGCCTTATTCACTTGAGCCAGCATACACAATAGAGGCCGAGTGAAACCCATTTGACATAGCTTTGGTGCAATAACTATTGGTTACAAAGGCAAAGCCCAGCTGTAAAATTTCCTCCCTAGAACAGCTGATTTTAGGCTTCTACCTCAGGACTGTTCAACCCACTTTGCAAACTCTCCCTCCAGAAACTTCAGAAGCAGTGAGGCACTCGCATCAATGAGTCAATAAAATTCACTTTTCCTAGGAGGTACAACCCTTGCTAACCACGTTAGGTATGCAAGGGCATCACTGTCACATAGCGTGATAGGCACTAACTAATTATTTTTAGTACCTAGAAGCCTATCAAGAAAAGTAAGAAAGTACAGACTAAAATGTCAAATGCAAAAATGGGAAACTATGTTTAAAACTCCCAGGATATTGTAGACACAGTTATTGAATTACCATTGTAGATCTGCTGAAACCTCAGTAAGCAGCAGACGATGGAAGTTTTTGCTAAAAATATGAGATTCACATAGCTATCTCTTATTTTTTAAAATATAAATTAAGTGGATGCAAGCCAAGTTTTCATAAATAATGCCAAAAATGTTTATGTATGAGCAGCTTAAACTATGTAGCTCTAGCTGAAATAAATGTTTCAGTGAACATGATTTTAAACATGATTTATTCAAATGTTATGTTAAGTAAGCATTCAATATGCTTTTATGTAATACTGATGCCCAAGTTACATGTAATTATGATGACATTATAGCATCCTTGATCTTTCATAACCTCTCTAGAAAATCATTTTTCCCAGCATCAAGCTCCACAAATAGTATGGAAGTGACAATGTCACATAATATAAACAGTTACCAGAACAATACTCTTCAGTTCCACTTCTATGAGGACAAGCCAGTCTTGACTCCTTTTGACATCAGCCAGAGATGGGAAGTTTAGTACTGCTCAGAAACATGCCAATGAATTAGCAAGTCTACAAACCTGATTGTTGGCATTTCAGAGCAAGATAAGAAGGATGAAGTGAGGCTATGTCAAGTTGTAGACTCCTGTTTGCTCACACTTAATCACTGATATTTTTGAGTGTGCCTAGTTCTAGTTCAAGTTCTCTAGTTTCTATAGCATTATTTTAGCCCAGAGAATTTATTTCCTCTTTTTAATGAATTCTACTTCCAAATATAAAAATAATAGGCATAGAGAAAGCCACGAAAACACACATAAGACCAGTGCATAAATTTTCCATTATCCTGACACTGAAGATCTCAGTGTCACTGCAAATAGTTTAGTGAAGGTTCCAGCTCTGTGCTCAGCAGAGGTCAAAAAAGTAAACAAGTGCTAAGAACAATGAGGGAATTAATGAAACAAAATAGGATCAGTACAGTATTGTAGGAATCTGTGTTCTACCCACACCCGTGAAGATCTGTGCTGTTCTCTTCCATCTCAAAGAGCTTGAGAGCTCAACAAATGTACAGGAAAGAGCTACAGGGATGATTAGAACAATGGAATGGATTTGGTAGGAAGAACAAGATTTTGGCTGAGACACTTAAGTCTGGAAGGCAGCTGAGGGAGGAGGGAGATGATGGATGTATATGAAGTCATAGGCTGCCTAAGTGATTATTTGCTATCATGTGTACTAGAAAAAACAGAGAAGCACTCAGATGATCAGGTGGTCAGTTCAAACCAAACAATATGAAGTCCTTTATCACACAATGCATAATTAAATTGTAGGGCTCATTGCCAGAGGAAGCAGTGGAGGTCAAAGATATAAATGGGCTCAAGAATCCATTAGACAAATGCATGAGAAGAAGCTCCATCAATAGATATTAAGATCAATGATGTGAATGCACCCTCTGCCTGAGGAAGTCCATAAACCTCAGACTGTTTGAAAATGAAAGTTTATACCTGGGAAAGAATTGGGTTTTATCTGTTTTGTATGTCTTTCCCATAGTACTACTACTGCCCATTGTCTGGTGACAGCAAATTGGCACAACGTTGGCTTGATTCACTCTGGGAATGGTTATCTTCAGTGGAATCAGAAATACATGTTTCTAGTTTACCAAGAGCCAGCAGTTAAATAACTTTCACACCTTAAAATTTCTGTTGTTTTCATTACTACACTCCACTGGTCCAAATAAACCACCGATTTTACTTCTCTTACATCAGAAATTCATTCAGTTGCATATTTTTGATTTCTATACTTTGATCCTCTGAAGCACTTGCATACACCCCAGGGAGATAAAAACTTTGCTAGTGTCCTTCTAACTCTCCTGAGGTATTAGAGAGCTGTTGTAAAACATGCATTTACTCAGAAGGAAAAAAATTCAGATGCAGATAGTGCTCATAAAAACCTTTAGAAATAAACCTCTTTACATTTCACAGACCAGAATATATGTTCAATAAGCATATCCATATTATAAAAGATGTGATGTACATTGAATTTTAACGTGTATTGGGGTTCATGTCAATTTTGGTGGCAGAAGCATTTATGATTATTAAAAAAACCTACTCTCTCAAGCTCTTAAATTCCTTGTAAGTGTTTTGTTTTGGTTTTGGGGGTTTTTTTTGTTTGTTTTTTTAGTTTTTAGAATGAAAGTTAATAGTCTGGGAAAAACAAAAATTAATTCATTAAAGAATAGCTGATGCCACCCTTGAATGCCTCATGACTGTGAAGGGCAGCTCCCCACAGAGGGATTGAGTATTCCATGCAAAGTACACGGAGGCAGAAGAGAGCCCTGAGTTCTTAGTCAGGCATCCTCATGGACATTGTGCATGTTTTTCAACGACCCCTATTACAAAATGAAGAGGTCACCTTGGCCCAACATCATGACAGTTTTGACTGCAAGCAGGTGTTGCTAACATGCTCTGTGCTGAACTCAGAGCTGTTGTGCAATAGCCATGCCAAGGAGCACATCAGTTTGACAGGACCCATTAGATACTCCTCAGGTACTTTTATGGTAAAAAAAATAATTAAGGTGCCCTTGGTCTCCAAATAAATTTCCATGGCTCATCCCTTGGACTTTTTAGGCACCCACAGAAAACCAAAAATACTTTCTTTTGTCGGTTTTTCTTTTTGTTGTTGTTTTGATTTGTTTTTTTAATAGTACTATGGAAAAACCCCTGAACTAAGAGAAGCCATTTCCATTAAAGACTCAGCTATTTCAGTCATTTGAAAAAATATCACGAGGAAGAAAAATTTCTTGATGCATTCTAAAACATGTTAAGTGTATGCAGTTGTACACAAATACTTAGAATGGATTATGAATCCCCTGACACACACTTTTACAGATAAAACTAGTCTCCTGCTATGCATGGAAGAGCAATTTTAAGATGATGAAACCACATACCATCAGATGAAATAATTGCCTGGATATGTACATGGTAATACTTTCTCAAAGGTTGCTACTGCTTTGCAAGTACAGATCAAAATAATTATTCTAAGTGATCTTTAGCTCTTTTGGTTGTTTAGATAGGAAGGAAGTCTTTATAAATTCAAAGGCTGTCAGCCCACAGTGTGTCAGGAAACTTGAATTTAAGAGCCCAGCCCTAACATTTACATTTCTCTGTTACGTTTCAGGGTTGGTTGTAGATGTTAAGAATATTGCCTTTGGGACCTCTAAGTGCATTATATCATAGCCTCGAGCTGTACTTTCTTTTATCTGCTCTTCTTTAATCATCAGAAGTTTTGATTTAAAAGAGAAACAAGCTGGTAAAGGAGCCTATGCATCTTTGCAGTTCCCCTACTTCACATCAAGTGTGAGGGTGAGAGAACTGTAAAGTGTAGTTAAACAGTCATGCCAGTCTATGAAAGATTGGAAATGTTCTATGAATTGGAAAACATGGAAATGTTCTTTGCTTTAAAAATGCATCAGAAGAACTAACACTTTTTATTGTACAGGATTTCAAGATGTGAATCTGAACACTGGAACTGTCCTGAATATATTGGGACATCCCCCTATCTGTAGCAGTGATGCTAAAACTTTTATTTTCTTTAAATGAAAATAAACATCCAGTGACATTAGAATCCTCTCAGATCTCCTCTTGATCTTGGTAAATATAAAAAAAAATAACAAAAAGCTTTTTAAGGATGACATTTTACAATATACTTTTATTAAAATGATTTTTCAAAATTCCCTCCATCTTTATTGGAAGACACTGTGAAGTAATTAAGTCTAAAAAACACTTATGAAATCCAGAGCACACATTTCAACACCTCAGTTTATCAAGAGTTTTATAAACAGTTTTGGATATGCCTGAAGAACTTTTCTATTGCCTGTAAGCAACAATATAAAATTCATATTCATACCCCTTTATTCATAGTCATTCAGTGTTTAGTCATCCACTAGAATCTCTAAATTGCCTGGCTTTGTTATCATCAGCTTTATAAATTGTACCATGCATGCAAGCTGGCTAAAAGGCCCTAACATAATTTTCAACTATATTTGGTATTTTTCTTTCAAAGTTCTCAAATGCTGTGTGTACATATATATCAGACATTGTAAAACTGGGACATCTGAAACCTCAGAGAGGAGAGCAGTTATTAATCTCCATTTAAAAATCCCACTTGAGGAATATGGGGCAAACACTACAGAATTAAATCATTTATCAATGTCAGCATGTGAGTCCTGGTTATAAGGTTTTCTTGGCAGATAGGGAAGAGAATATTAGCCTCATACTAATAGTAGGGAAGAGAATATAATGCTTAATACTTTGTTGTAACTTCTAGGAAACATAAATTATATTTTCCCATATAGAAAGCAATTCTACATTTAACAGTACTTTAGAGAAAATAAATCAATTAGACATCTATTTTACAGTATTTCAGACATCCTAATACCCTTAAGTTAGCATGCAGAACTCTTATATAGAAAGATGTATTATATATGATTAAGTACCAATTAACATTTAACTCTAAGCTGCAGATTTCTAGAACCTGGGAGTTATAGAAGACCTGACTTTCCCTGGAATGCTGGGTACCACAGAATGCAATTTTGGCCCTTCAGCCAATGGGATATTAATTCCTTGATCACCAGAAAGTTTCTCATTGCTTCCAAACTACCACCCTGGATTTTTAAATTTTTTTTAAGCTTTTTAAGCCTCTTGAATTTTTGGCATGTGGGCCTCAGGCAGAGTGGAGACTCTGACTGACACCCAGAGCACAGTGGAACCACAGGAGGAGGGGATGAGAGGCTGGACCCTCTCACAGCCTTCCCAGGCCTTCTTTGCTGCTCAGCACAAGGGGACTGCTCCCTCCTTCAGTAGTTGCACAAGTACTTGTCCTCTTATTAATTTTCTGTAAATTTAGGGGGAATCACTGAATAGGGTGTTTTGGTCTGTTCCAGTGTTCCCATTCTATGTGCTTATAACTGTACAGAGATTTGCTATTTCACTGGATGCATCCAGCAGCAGTTTTAAATCTTGACAGAATCTCTCAGCAGAAGTATCTATAATGAAAATATACTATAGTTCACTGAACTTCAGACCAAATTTCCTTTTTGCTATAGAAATCAATGTCATATTATGCTTTAAAAATTTTTGTGCTTTTTCTTCAATGCATATAATCTAACAACTTGCAGAAAGTTTAAGACCTCATTCTTTAAGACAGTAGCAAATTGAATAAAACACATAATTTGTCAGCCTTTATTCCCACCTTAATATGATCCCTTCAGTGTTAAGTGAAATTGCTACAAGTCCACTGTAATTAATACTAGACTGAAAAAGGAAATGATAGAGCTGACAGCTTCCACGTTTCAATGTGGTACATTCTTGCATATTTTCCAGTTCCCCTTCTGGAAAGATGAATCTAGCTCTTGTAACAGAAATAAATTTTTTCTTCTTTTGGTAATTTCTTTCCGATCTGTTTTCTTTGACACTTATACACACAATCCACTTTGAAAAATAAGTAAAAGCAATAATACTTAGAAAAAGAAAATATTTTTCTAAGTAACCACTCCCTATTTTCCTGCTAAACTAAGGGGATTTTATGAAATGATGGGCCAGATTGTGCCTCACACAGACATGCGTACTCTGGAGGCTATGGCAAGCTGCACAGCCCACTGGGAGCTCTGGAGCTCCATCGGGCATGGCAGACGTGCCAGATGCTGCACCTTTCTCAGGCATGCACCATGTCCTTTCCTAGGGGTTTGGTCAGTGTGGAAGATGGCTAGGTTTTATTTTCCCATCTTGGAGGATGGTTGATAGGCCAGTCACCCTCCTTGTCTCAAGGTCTGGCTAACATTAAGCCAAACTTTCCCTTAGGAAATGTCTCTTCTGGATACCTAGGAATGAACAAAAATGCTTGAGATTCCCATCAGGAGGAAGGGAATTGCTTGAGCACTCTGGCCATTTCTGCATAGGAAGCCTGAATGAGCAAACATAGGGAGCCGGTCATATCCCAAGTTAAAGAAAATTTGGTGCAAATCTCTGTTTCATACATGCAGCTCTCAGAGAGATAGAAAGAGCTAAAATACTTGCATAAGTCCAAACTTCAGGAAAGAAAACCTGGAGCAGACTGGATGATGGCATAGCATGAGTTCAGGAGTAATTTTGCTAAAAAACTCAATGGATTGACAAATTGACTTTGTTTTTTCTTTAGAAAGACCCCCACCATACTGTGGTACTGGATAGCAGCCTCTAGCAACCACCATAAATAATTTGGTTAGCCTGAACTCTGGGGAACTCCAATAATCTTTAAGGATCTTGATGTACCATCAGATAGAGGTGTAATTTTCCTTAGAATATTCTGATAATTTTGGGTAATTTTCCTTAGAACTAGATAAGAGGAAAGCTTTATAACATGGGCAGCATGGGATATTTTAGGGGGATTGGTCATATATTCATTAGCAGAAGTCAGAATATTTTGCTAAAAGAAAGTGTTCATCTAACATCTAGGACAGACAACCTTACAGGAACAGATGTGGTCACATCTTTCTCAGTGACACTCCTAAAGGCCACAATGAGTTCTCCCTTGAGCTTTCTCTTCTTCAGGGTGAACAGCCCCAATTCTTCCAGCCTGTCTTCACAGCAGAGGGGATGCAGCCCTCTTTGTAGCCTCCTCTCCGTCTGCCCCAGCGGTCCTTGCCTTCCCTGTACTGGGGACCCCAGAGCTGGATGCAGCACTGCAGGTGGGGTCTCACCAGAGCAGAGCAGAGGGGCAGAGTCCCGTCCCTCACCCTGCTGCCCACACTGCTTTTGATGCCCAGGGTGTGATTGATTTTCTGGATAGTGGGTGCACATTGCCATGTCCAGCATCTCATCCACCAGCATCCACAAGTCCTTTTTGACAGGGCTGCAGCATCGAGGCTGCTCTTGATCCTCTCATCCCACAGCCCTCATTGTTACTAGGGGTTGCCCTGACCCAGGTGCATCACCTTACACTTGGCCTTGTTGAAGCTCAGTAGGTTCCCATGGACCCACTCCTCAAAATGTCCAGGTCCCTATGGATGGTATTCCATCCTTTAAGAGTATCCCTGAAAAAGAAATGACCACATTGCTAAGGTTGCACTGAGTATTAACCCATCTGTTCTTGTAAAGGTTCTTATCTACTTCCGCCTGTAGATGTGCACAGTTCTACATCCAAGTCTTATTTTTGCCCTCTTCTCCTATTCTGCTCTGCTGGGTAGCTATGTCCTGTTACTATTAAGAAACATATGTACTGATGCTATTAAAGAGCATTTAGTTCATGGCAAGTGACATTTTCTCTAGAAGGGTCTTAAATAGGGAGTAGATAATTCAATTTCCAGCTAAGAAAAAGAATAATAAATAAATAATGCTGAAGCTGTCTTTTTGTTCCACCCTAATGGGAGGGTAATCATTAATCTTTTAGCCACTGGGGAAATACATTTAAGGAAAAATCAGGAGGATGGTAACAATTAAAAATCAGATTGAAATGAAATTACCCACATTAGTAAAGTTACTAATACCATGGAGTGCCTACATGCAATAGAGAGAATGACAGAGAAAGCTGTCATTATTTATGTAGGTATCTGAAGGCCTAGCAGCAATGTCTGCTTTCTTGTTTGTTTGTTTTTTTAAACATAGGAAATCTTCTGAATGATTCAGGCTATTTATATAATATGGACCACTCCTCAGGTTTTCATGCTGTCACCTGGCCTTCCAAACACGCTCAATTCTCTCCATGCATCCCAATGGAAACAGTTACACAGCAAAACTTACAGCATCAATCTCCTTTCCACACTTAATTCCTGCCTTTAAAATGTAAACCTGTATGCAGTCAGAACTGGGTTAAACAAGCCACAATTGCATAGTTGCTGCTGGCCACCACAGATTCTCTTAAGGCATCTTATTATAACCTTGCTTGTGGTGTGCTTGCAGCTCTGCTTTACAGCTGGTGCTGAGGTACTGGGTAGATGGTACATTCTTTCTCCACTCAGGTTTTTCCCTGGTGTCACTCTGACCTTTTCAAAGTACATTCTGTGGTATGAAAGATGACAGTGAT
>NW_005054342.1:5514446-5525454 GCF_000277835.1 Geospiza fortis | reverse complement strand
CTTTCCCTGACAACCAGAAACAGACATCAGTGTTTCAATTTAGTTTTGATTACAAGCATCAGGGTGCTATTCCAAGAAGATGAGAGTTTTATGTTTAACTCCAAGTACAGCTAGGTTACAATCATTTTCTAGCACTGAATTCTGTGTATTTAGCACAGTCTCTGCTGAAGTTCTGCTTGTTGCAATTTTGTTCATCTCATACTTTTCAATAGTAGCATTATTTCAGTGGCCACCATTTTCAGGGGAGATCATGCTAGGAGACTTTTTCCAATGAGCTCATCAGTGGCTAAAGAAAAAGGACATTTCTGACTTCTCTTTCGTGAGGGAACCCACATGAAAATTCACATTCAAATAATCCCCATTCCATTTACTTCACCGTGTTTTCTATTATCTATGTCCCTCTGAAGGTGTAGACATACCCCACAGCAAACACTAAGCAAAAGATACTAAATGAAATTTGGGCCATCAGATTCTGTCAGACAACAGTGCAAAGGGCGATGTACTTTTGGCAAAGTTTTCCTGAGCAGCAAAGCTGCCATGGTCACAACACACTGAAGATTTCTTCACTGAAATCTGTTTTACAGTCATCCTTTTTAAATGCAAACTATTTTTAAAATGTTTTCAATGTGAGACATTAGATGTTTAATTCATAAGTGACTAGAGGTAAAAGCCATCCCCAACAATAATTCTGTGCCTGTTGTTTGTATCCTGCTCATAGCTGGTAGCACCCTTTGTTAAGTGAAAAGTAAAAACCTAAAGTGTTGCAAATATGTTTCTACTGAGTTAATCACTGCTATGACTTTCCATGTGGGCTCAATTGCCAAAATATCTCATGCTGAGAGTGAATTATGTGTGTAGATCATAAGGGCCTATAAAGAAACATCCATGGAAATAATTTGCTCCAAAATATTTGCTTGTGAAGGTTTTCAGTGTAAAGTTGCAAGAAAAAACTTATTTTAAGATCTAAATATAAATATCCTTTGAGGACATATAGTACATTGTTTTATGCAGTTTATTCTTTTTATTTCAAATAGATCTTAAATATCACAAATAATAACTACAAGTAAATGTCTAGAAATGTGTAGGGCTAGATTACAATATAACATGCTTTATTAGATACACCGAGGGGCTGTAAGTATTATGCAGTGGATGATTTCCTGTTTTATCAAGACTACTGCAAATACCACGATTCTAATTTGATATGTCCTAATTTTAAATATAGCACAACCAAATGGGGTGCAGATCAGACTAACAAATCTATGCATACCCCGTCTTGGCAGAACATAGATTTTTCTTCTGTATAGAAAAGTAAGCGTGACTCAAAACTATACCCAAAAAGACCCATTGGGGGACTGACTGCTGCACTAACACCTCATATACACAAGTACAAAATAGAGAATTCCAGAATTGCAGAATGGCTGTGGTTGGAAAATATCTCTGGAAATTGTCTGCTCTAAGCCCTCTGCTGAAGCAGGTTCACCTAATGCATGTTGCACAATACAGGCAAGTTTTGAATATCTCCACAGGAGGAGACTCTACAACCTGGGCAATCTGTTCAAGTGCTCTGTCACCCTCAAAGTAAAGACTTCTTTCTCATACTGAGAGTGAGAGTATCTGGAACCATCCTCTTGGCACCCAGCCTTAAGATATTTGTATGCATCAATAAGATAGCCTCTCATTCTTCTGCAGGCTAAACAGTCCCAGATCCCTCAGCCTTTCCTCCCAAGAGAGATGATCTATTCCTTAATCACCTTCATAGCCCTCCACTGGACTGCCTCGAGTAGTTCCTTACGTTTCTTGAATGGGGAAGTCCAGAACTGGACAGAGTAGTCCCAATGCTGCTTCACTAGGACAGAAGAGAGGGAGAGGATCACCTCCCTTGACCTGCAGGCCTCACTATTCCTAATGCACCCCAGTACAACACTGACCTTCTTGTCCCCAAGAACACACTGCTGGCTCATGGACAGCTGGTTGTCCCCCTGGTTCTCCAGGTTCTTCTCTGCAGAGCTGCTTTCCAGCAGGTCATCCCCCAGCCTGTGCTGCAGATCAGGGTTGTTCTTCCTGAAGTACAGGACCCTGCATTTCCCTTTCTTGGGCTTCATTAGGTTCCCCTCTGCCCAACTCTCCAGCCTATCCAAGTCTCACTGACTGGCAGCAGAGCCTTACTGAGAGCATGCTCCATCCCTTCATCCAGGTTGCTGATGAATAAGTTGAATGAGAATGGTCCCAGCGCTGACCCCTGGGGAACACTGCTTGCTGCAGGTCCACAAACAGACCCTGTGACCCTGATCACAGCCCTCTGAGCTCCATCCCTCATGCAGCTCTCCATCTGTGTGCTCCTCTCACTGTGTGTTCACTCTCACTGGGCACTCGTCTAACCCACACTTCCTGAGCTTACCTGTGAGATCTTATGGGAGACGACTCCAAAAGCCTTGCTGAAGATAAGGGAGGCACTTCTTTCCCCTCATTTACCCAGCCAGAATGATAATACAGATCTCTGGACAATGTAATTGTAAAGGGACATTTGGCAGCTTGTTTTGAGGATTGCACATGCTTTTAACAGATGTGATAGCAATGGTCTAATAAGCAGTTAAACTGCAGGATAAACATGCTCAGACTACTCCAACAAAGTTTCAAGTGTTAGCATTCCACTGTGTACAGTGGCCTTCTTTGTTTTTCTTGCTACTTGCAACAGCAGAAATTTATTTGTTAAGAGAGGAGCCCTTTAGGGGAATTTTATTTGTGTACAAAGAGAAAGGCACTGTATTGTGCAGGTCACTTACCTTGAAACTAATCTGAGAACTCAGAAAAATGCAATATAGGAATGGGAATATAATGGTGTGATCAAAACAGCCATTGAAAAAAATAACATGTAAGACTAGTTTCTCCTGCTTTTCAGAGAGAAATAATTGCACATGGAGAATGATACATGTGCATAGTCACAATGTTATTTTTTGAGTAAGGCATCCCTTCGGTCTTATGGCAGGGGGCAGGTTACTACACCTAAATATGTGCCTGCACAGAAGACAATTGCCTCGGAAGAATATTATGATGTCTGCCAAATCAAGAGCTTTAAAGTTGAAGAACACTAGAACCTAAATGGATGATGAAATCCTAACTGTACCTTCCTGTAAATCAATATTAAGATTTTCTTGAAATCTGTCTTTACTTCCCTTTTTTCCCCCCAAGGAACCCTTTATCATTCATTACACAGGATAAGTAGGTACTGATTACACAGTACCTGCTGAATAAACAGCTACTTAGAAAAGTAATCTTCACTAGCCAGTTAGCAGTGCCTTATTTATTGCACACCCAAAGCCTGCTGTAAATACAGAATTATTCATTTTTTCATGGTCTTTTCTGGGCCCCTCATCACTGTAGTATTTGCATGCCTCAAGAACACAGATGAATTTATCGCTGCCGAAAGATAGGAAACCATTATTATTATTCCCATTTTACAGCTGAAGAGATAGGGGCTTGCCTGGAGCTACACAGTGAATTAGTGGCAGAGTAAGGATTAAAATTCATGGCTTGCAACCCTGTGCACTTTACTGGAGATTGCACTGCCTTACAGTCTGAAGTGCTGAGAAACCATGGCTCTCACCAACTTTGTCCACCATTTCAAGTGCTCCATAAGACTTGGGCAGCCTAAGCTGGTCATCCATAAAATAAGACATGCAGTTAAAGGTCAGCTTCCAAAATGTTGGAGTTGTCTTCACATTGAGACTAATACTTCAGTCCAGTGCTTACAAAAGTGCTCACCCATGCCTAGGTGAATGCCTTAGCTGCCAGGCTGCTGGTGGTTCCAGGTGGGTAATTTTCTTTTCCCTGATATAGACGCTGGAACTCAAAAAGCTGTGATAAAAGCACCCTAATCTGATTTCAGAAAATGGCATTTCATGATGAAACACAGTAAAGAGTAGAAAACTAACTGGCAGGCTCTCCTGATTTCAGCAAAAGTAGAATTAATTTCTTCTCAGTAGCTGTTACAGTGCTGTGCTTTGTATTTAGAATGAGAATGATATTGATAGCACAATGATGTTATTTTTTTTGTTAAGTTGTTTATATCCTAAGTCAGGGGCATTTTCCTTGTCTCATGCTCTGCCAGCGAGGAAGTACACAAAAGAAACTGGAAGGGAGCATAGCTGGGACAGATGGCCCAAACTGAGCAAAGGGATATTCTGTACCACAGGATATCATGCCTGGCATATAAATGGGGGGAGTTACCCTGAATGGGGGCTGACCTGGGTTTGGAAAGGGGACTTAAATCACGACAGGCCTTTTTGACACCCAGTGTGAGGCACAAAGGGCTGAGATAAGGACAGATCTGACCAGAGTGTGTTAAAAGAAACGTGACACAGCTCTAATTTCCCTTTTCTTGGATTCTTCACCTGAAACTCATTCCCTGCAGCTGTCTTGGACATACCCAGGATGCTGCCCCAGCACTCTCCACACAAAAAGCATCTGATTAACATTTGATGGATATTGTTTTGTTCTTTTTAGTAAACTGGGAAAACACCAGTAGATCAAACTGCAATCACTCTAGTGGTCATGATTTATTTAAGTCACTATTTTCTCTTTGAAGATACTCTTTTGATCCTCTTCTGTGCAACTGAGATGCTGTGCTCATTGACCATTCCCACTTTTTGGCTGCTAAAATTAACATGGGTGTTAGCTCCTTTCATCAACAAGTGATCTGTTGAGACAAGCAGGTAAGGTTTCTTGACCAGCAGTCTGTGATCCATTCAAAGTATGTAGCCCCAAACTAATCCACTAGTTTTCAGTTCCTGAAGGTGGAAGGCATAGTGATAAATCCAGTTAATCTTACTTAAGCAAGCAGTCTTCTTTCTCAAAAATATGCAACCAGTAAAGTTGTTGTGGACTTTAAAGAAGGACCAGACACAATAGATATGAAGCCCTGTCCCTATCCCTTCAGTTCATATGCCTGGTTCCTTCCTTCAAAAACTACAGCACAAGCTGTCAAGAAAAACACTCTGCACCTAGGAATGAAACTGAATCTGCTACATCCTAAATATGTTGAACACTCATTCACCTCCATAAAACTGGAACAGTCTAAGAGGAGAGAACAAGGAAAACCCACAAAAAATTCCCAGTGCCCCAAAAGAAAATGTCTGCCCACAGCAAAGAATTAATTTGACTTTCTCATAGCACAAGTGAACATCTAAAGCATGGGTTATCTGATGGCTCCTCACAGCTGTTCTTAAGTTTTTCTGCAATTATAGCCTCCTCTCCCATCCCACTGATGTTTTCAGAAATATTAAAACCAAGATGCTTATTAACTCTGCTGTTTTAATCTACTTTTTTTCCCTTGACTAATACAAATCGGCAAATTTGAGGCTGCACTGCAGTTGTTCTGTGAGTAAGCCACCTGCATTTTTCATTGAATAACTCTGTGATAAAATGAAAAAAAAATGCCCCTCTTTAATATTTGTGCCAAATCTCATTCTTCAGATTCAAACAAACTCTCATTGACTGAGTCATAATTACTGGGTCACACTCCAGGCATAACCTCAGCTGATGAATGGGTGTAGTTCTACTGCCCTTTACTTAGCCAATTTACATTGCATGAAAACCTGGCTTATTGACTGATATATGCTACTATTTTTATCTTTCTGAATTGTACTGCACTGGGACTGATAAAATATTTTCCTACAAAGCTGCAGGACTGGCATTACCTTGCATTGGTGTGATATATTTTAATGGTTGCTATAGTTCAATCATTAATATTTAACATCCTGTAAATATTTTGAAATAATCAATATCCTTTCCAAAACAAGGCACTGTCAGGTCATTTCCTTTTTTTTTAACCAGCTCTGTTCAATTTCAGTAAAAACTAATTCTAGATAAAGCAATTTAAAAACTAATTTTTCCTGAAATTTTATTAATTATACTACTTGAATATACACAACAGAAGTCACATTTAATGGGATTCGGAACTGCTGAGAACATTTATTCCCACCTAACCTTTGCCAATAAATTCAGCCTGAAAATCAGTATGTTGCAAATCCTAAAATAAATGTAAGTAGTGTCTACAGCTTTCCAAATGGTATGCATTAATGTATTTTCCTGTAGCAGCAGCTAATTATTGTAATGAATCATGAACAGGGTGACTTGAAAGCTTGTGTGAAATTTTACAAAAGTGGATACTAATATTTGTTGGCATCTTTGACAGTTACCTTTATTGATCAGAAACAGAAATAATGAGTTCTGTCAGTATGCCCAGCACACATATAAACAACACAGGGAAATGCAGTAAATACGGAAACTACGGCAGCCAAAAAAAGACCTGGGTTCATCACAACAACTTAAAACATGCTAATCCAGTCTTATCTTAGTATTTACACAGCCAAAGCCCAGCTGACAGTTGATATGTACATACATGTATCAATAGACATAAATATGTAGATCTTATAACCTAAATATGAGAGAGATATATGCATATGTATGTATAATAGAACTCAGAGATTTACTCTGAATGTCAAATGGATTTTGATTCCTCTTGGCTGTATTTAACCAATTTCTAAACTTCAAATACTCTGTTCTTAACATCAGTAAGCACATTATTTTACTATAGTCCTACATTGTCCATTAATACACTCACCTTCCATCCATTATGAATATTTGAATATATGCTTAATAAAGAATTTATCAACATTGATCTGCTCCTCTTAGTTCAATGAATTTCTGTGTTGTTCCTTCTAAGATTTGTTCTCTCCTTCCTCTTAGGAAGGAATTACATGTACAGTAGCATATGCATAAAGCCTTCAATTTTGATGCAGAGCTTGCATGCTCCAGTTTAATCCTGATTAAGATTTCTTTAGGAATCATATGTATGAAGCTGAATTGTGTGGTTATTCTCCACAAAGTATTTCTCAATTAGATGGGTTTTTGCTCCACTGTATCATTAAAGGCATGCTCTATCCTCACAAGGAGTGCACCATGCACCACCTTACAGTAAATTTGCACCCAAATCCCGAGGCTGAGGCCTTAAAGATTATGTACAATGCTACCCTAATGACCCATTATTTTTCAGATATAGATAGTTATATACTCTACTGAGCTAAAATACTAACCAGTCAATTTAACTGTTTTGAAAAAATTTAACTAAAAGTATTTTACATATGATAGGGTCATAAAGTTCCAGTTCACAGGTTTTCTGAGTTGATGCTCACTTGTGTGGAAAAATCTTGTGTCCACAAACTTATCTCTGCTAAAAGCACAGTGCTAACAAGAGAAGAAACGATGGGAAGGTTCAAGGTGAGATAACAGCAGGCTCTTGTTTATGGGATATAACGTTCATGGAAGAGGTGACTTGCTGCAGTTTAAGGATACCCGGAAAAAAGAGCCTGTATTCTTACAACACAAGAGGAAAGCAAAACAGGAAGACACAGTTTATAGCGCTACAGAAATTTGTGGACTGTGTGATGCAGGAGGGATTTTTGTTAGGTAGCTCCTCTGTCTCCCAAATCTAAGACCATGAACCAGGATGTGTTGTAAATCCCTTTGGCTTTCATTATTTGTGTTTCAAGGGCAGACTTCGGTAGGCTGCTAGAACAGGGAGCAGATTTCACATCTGAACCTAGTAAGGATATAAATAAAAGCACAATTCTTCCACAGGAAAAATATTTGTAGGAGGTTTGACCTTTCACTCTGAGTTTTCATTGCTATCCACTGGTGTGGAGGAAATTCTCTCTTTTCCGAGGCAGGGGCAAAAAGGGCTATCTCAGCGGCAAGCTGAACTGATATAAATAAATGGTCAAAACCTGCCTGTGAGCAACACTTCCCTGCAAATGCACTGCAAGGGCAGTGTCAGGGCTGATGAAACCCACCATCAGCCCCACAGCTGGGTCAACCTGTAGGGAGGAGAGAATGGGCAAGGGACAAGGGAGCTGTAAGGAGTCAAACACCTACATGGGTTTGGAGAAAAAGGTGGAAGTTTTATATGGCTGCTGAAAGACAGGGATGTCACTTCAAGTAACAATCTTTGCTTTAATGCGCTAATGCAAGGGTTAGAGCATTAAAACCTTAAAATGGGCTGAAAAATGTTGGAAATGTTCTCCATTCCTTTGGCGGTGGGAGGTATCTCTAGGAAACATTTTTCTTGTCTAATGGGGCAAAGTCTCTAATACAAATAGTCTCTAATACAAAGTCATTACATTTCTTGACAGACATTTTTGAGAAATAAGGCTGCCAGCACCTGGGGTTCTAGTCTTGGAGTAAGGACCTCTGAAAGGTACCTGAGTGGTTTTCAGAAACAGTGAATCTTAGGGCATTGTATAAATCCTCAACAACAGTATTCAGGCACACCCTGAACATTTGTTCAGCTGTTAGCCTGATATGTGGAAATGGTCTGAAGGTTGCCCATAGCAGACAGGATGAAGTGCTAAAGAGAAAATGCAGTCTTTCATTCATTTCTAAACTGAATCCATGCAGAAAGCACCCTGCTCAGGATTAGATTCAGATGAACCTTTGAACCTGCAGATTTGAGAATCACAACAAACAGCACACGGAAGAATCAGTGTTGCTTGTTAAAGGTGCTACTTCTCACAACCAGCTGGAATTTTGCTGGAACACTGCAGGTGGGCATCTGCCTCTCTCTCCCAGTGGCACCACTGATGTCTTCTGTGCTGCACAAAAAGGGACTATATCTCTGATCAATCCTTCCCTGCTCCAGCCACATTTCACAAAACTTGGGTAAGTAGTTCCCTATTGCCACTGGGATGCACAGAACAAACCACCAGGTCCTAAAAGCAGCTCTCTCTGCAGCATGGCCCCGCAGAGAAGTGAAACACAGCAAATTGGTCATGTTTTATGGTGTCCATGGCATTACAGGAGAGAAAAAAAAGGCTATCAATATCCCTCCATTTCATTCAGAAATACATCAAATGCTTCAGAGTCTATCAGACTCTAATACCTCTCACATCAGCAAGGTTGTTTTCATCATTTCACTACCAGACACAGCTGTGAAATGGTTTGGAGAAATTAAGAGAGACTTTTGCAGGATGGCACAGTTTTCATACTTTACAGGATCACAGGATGGCTGAGGCTGGAGGGTGCCTCTGGAGATTACTGGAGCCCACCTCTTACTCAAACAGGGTCAGTTACAGTGGGTTTCCCAGGATCATTTACCTTCAAATTTTGTCTCCATAGACAGAGACTTCACAACTTCTCTGGGCAACCTGTTCCTATGTTTGACCATCCCTAAAGTAAAAAAAATGTGTTTTCTTATCTTCTGATGGAATGTCATGTCTCTTAATGTGACCACTGTACCTTTTCCTGTCACAGAATCATTTAGGATGGAAAAGACCTCTAAGACCATCAAGTCCAACCTTTGACTGATCACCACCTTGTCAATAAGATCATGACATTAAATGACACATCCAGTTGTTTCTTGAACACTTCCAGGGATAGTGACCCCACCACTTCCCTGACCAGTTCATTCCAATACTTAACAACTCCTTCTGTGAAAAAGTTCTTCCAGATGTCCAGCCTGAACTTTTCCTGGTGCAGCTTGAAGCCATTTCCTCTCAACCTTTCATTGGGATTATATATATATGTGTGTGTGTGTGTGTGTGTGTGTGCCTGGGAGAAGAGGCTGACCCCCACTCCTTTCAGGTGGTTGTAGAGAGCAATAAGACCTCCGTTGAGCCTCCTTTTTTCCAGACTAGACAACCCCAGCTCCCTCCTCATAGGACTCACTGTCAGTCAGTAGCACTAAGCAAAATCTGTCTCCCTCTTCTTCAGCCCCCTGGCCTCAGGTATTTATACCCATGGATAAGTATCCCCCTTAGCTTTTTCTTCTCCTGTCTGGACATCCCAGCTCTCTCTGCCTCACCTTCATGGGAGAGACATTCCAGTCCTTTAATAACCTTCTTGGTCCTTTGCTCGACTTTCTCCACCACGTGCATGTCTCTCATGCTGGGGAACTCCGGGTGTGTCTCACCTGGGCTCAATAGAGTCTTGACTCCAGTCTTTAGAGATACCAGTAAAGAAGGGACTGAAAACCAGACTTTCACTCTTTGTTTAGATCCAGCCTCTGCACTGAGAGCTGCTGAGTCTGCATTAGCTGATGATTAGGGGATCCTTCAATGACTGATGAATTCAGACTGCTCTCTATTGGAAAAGGATTTGTATCACAAAAGTCACTGTTCCAAGTGCTGCCTTTTATGGAATCTTAGCTAAGAGGCCAAAGGTAAAAGATTTCAAGAGAACAGGCAGTCCTCCCTACCCAGATGATGGATTGAATGGTTTTGGTAGAGGGAATGCCTCAGAAGAGCCTACTCACACCAATTCCCACAGCATGTCACTACTCCACACAACTTCATGAGCTCTCTGTAACTCTCCTGGAAGAAGGAATGACTTGATCAATTACAGAGGCATCTTTGGCTACTGGCAAACCAGGCCATTTTCTAACACAGTAAGAGGTTGGTGTGTGTGTCCCAGTGAGCTCCCAAGCATGTGCCATGGTAAAAATCACAGCCCAATTTGCCTGCACTATTGAATCAGTCCCATGTAGAGGATGATCGACCTCAAATGCATTCATCACTGCAAATAAGCGACATTACTTAGTGAAATGGGAAGGAGAACTGTCAGAGAGGGACCACGCAAACTTCTCCCAAATTTGAAAGAAAATCACTGTATGGAATGGCCATGTTGGTATTTTGCTACACACCGGCACAGAGAACAATCAGCCAAACAAAACATTTCCCCGACCCCAACGGAATGCATTTGATTCACATACTAAATTCAACGTATGCTTTAAAACGTGACAAGGAGGCTGAGGATCCAAACAGGGTGTGTGTGAATCACAAGGGACTGCCTGGAGAAACACACAGCGGAGGACGCGCAACACCGTTGCCTCCATAGCAGAGACCTCCCATATTGCCGGCAATAACTGCGGTCACAGCCAAAGGCACTGTCCTGCAATCGGCGTTTGCCCGGCCCGGTTTGTGCCCCACCGAGCGAGCGGTGCCCGGCCCCGGCGCCG
>NW_005054342.1:5512523-5514385 GCF_000277835.1 Geospiza fortis | reverse complement strand
GCGGGAGCCCGGCACTGCTGGGCTCGCTGTTTCGCCGAGAAAGGCGCTTTCGCGGTGTCCCTGCCCGTGGCAGAGGGTGGAACTGGGTGATCGCTAAAATCCCTTTCCAGCCCAAACCGTTCTGTGCCATTCATCTTTTCTTTTTCTTTAAGATTTCCTTAAACATTCTCTTGCTGTTCTGTTCCCCCAGTTCCGAAACGCTCTCTCCCTTTGGTGTTGAGAAGCGGATCTGCAGCATATGGCTTCGCGGAGAAGATGTAGGGAGTCAGAGGAACCGAGACTCAGTTCTGCTCGCCAGGGAGCTGGAGCGAGAGGCCGAAGCACACAGCTCTCGCCTGCTTGCACTCAAGTCTAGGCCAATACTCCTACACATCTCTTTTGTAAAATTATTGAAAGATCATATATTTTTATAACATCACCTATATAAAGATATAAATAGCTTGTACTATAAATCAAAGCGCTGTAAAAAATGTGATTTAAACACTCCTAGGCATGAACATTATAATGAGAAACTACTGGCGCTTCATACTACTTAACTCAGATATTTTTAAGCACTGGGAAAGCTGTTCTGATAGCAACATTCATTCACAACTTCATATTTATTGAAGTCACTAAGGAACAACGAGGAACAACGTATGTCATTGGCTCTGCATTCAAGATCATAAATCTTTGCTGTAAAACGAACACAGCTAAGCAGCAGATATAGAGCCATTGAACCATAAACTGGTTTGGGTTGAAAGGGACCTTTAAAAATCATCAAATCCAGTCCCTGATGAGTCTCAAGGGAATGTTGAAGAGAAGAATTACAAAGAACTGTCCGAGAAAAATCTACTCAGTTGATACTAGGGAAATGATTCAATGTTTACATAGAAAATTCTCCCTGGTGCAATATTTCTGGTTTTGTTAGGTGGGAAAAAAGGTAAACTGAAATTTTTAAGGACCATTTTTCAACTCCGACAGTGCAGACTGCGAACTAGGCACACATAGAGCAACACCCTCTGTGGCAATGAACTACAGAACCAATATTGATTTCAGTGGAGGGATTAATTCCATAGAGCTTTTATACGGATATAGGAAAAAAACAAGTGCTTCATTGATCCATAACGTTGCCTGAAAGACATGCACTGCCTCATTAGATCTGATAATTTAATAACTGCGTTTGGAGTGTTACTTTGAAATACAGTCACAGCAATATATACTGAAATCATATATTATCACGTGTAAGATGCGCATGCTGCAAAACGTTGCATTCATCTCAAGGAATCCCCAGGAACTGGGACTATACAGCTCATTTCATCTTTCATGTAGTTCAAAATGAACCTGCAAGCAGTACATTATATATGTGACTTGAACATATAGCGAGTGTGATGCTCCTATCATTGAAGCTGTGAAACAATGCATCCATTTTTCAGGAATAGCACCACAAACAATCACAAGGAAACCTCGAAGTTATTGCAGGTCTCGTGGAATATACAATACTGATATATAAACTACGGATGTCTAACACCGAGGATGTAAAAAGGGACTTTATGTTGTGGATATAAACCTACCACTTCAGCATTTAAAAGCTGTGATGGTTTAGGTCAGGTCCACTGGAAGAGGAGCATAGGTAAGATCTGGTTATGTAGGGGTGTGTTTATACATATATACGCTAATACACGTGTGGTGCAACGAGTCTATACACCGGCAAGGCTCGGCCGTGCTGGGTGCCCCACGGTCACACGACACCTGCACGCCGGGCTGTGGCAGGGGCTCCCTCTCCCCGAGGACAGTCTGTGCCGGCCGGGCTCGCCCGGGACCCTGCCCCGGGGGGCGCTCGGTGGGGGCTGCTCGAGGGACACCAGTGCGGGGAGCTCGGGGAG
>NW_005054342.1:5511559-5511951 GCF_000277835.1 Geospiza fortis | reverse complement strand
GATCTCTGTGGCTTCTGGGGGGGGGGGAGAACAAGTTGCTGAGCGATGTAGCACGGGGGCACAGGGTTCAGGTGGAGAATCCAGGCGATTTCCCTCTGGGTGTGTTTTTGAGGGCTGTTTCGGGGTTTTTGTTGGGTTCGGGGTGGTTTGCTTGTTTTTTGTTTCGTTGGCTTTTGGGGGGTTTTGTTGTGGTTTTGGTTTTTTGTTTGTTTTTAATAGGGCACAGAGGAAAACGTTAGTGCACAATGCTGAAATTGGTGATCTGGTCGCTGAGGCAGGTATCCAAAAAGCAGCAGTCGCTGGAGCAGCTACATTACTGTCGTTCTTCGTGCTAGCGTGAGGTTTATGTGCCTTTGCGAGGAAGGTCACTTTTTACCCTCTTCCTCCCCCCG
>NW_005054342.1:5484848-5511456 GCF_000277835.1 Geospiza fortis | reverse complement strand
CAACCCACCCTCCTTTTGCTAAGCCGTGCATCAGCAGCATGAATTCCAAGAAGCAGTAGGTGTTTCTTGGCATTTCAACTGGGATTTTGGAAAGGGAAGCCGGGTATTTAATGGGAAAAAATTGCGATGGAAGGAAAGGATGCGGAGGCTGCACACAGCCCTGGGTTTGCAGGCATGTGGAAGTTGTTGAAATAGGTAAAGGGTTGAAATTGGCATTTGGAAAATGGTGGCTATTTTTTTAGTTACTTGTACCGCAGATGAATATTGGGAAAAGCTGGGCCACAAAGAATTTTTCCTGTTTTGCAGTTTGCTGACAGCAGAAGGTAAAACATGTCCTTGAAGATACACAATTTTACATAAACAGCTGATGTTTACATAAGCCTAGATAAGTTTGTGAAAAACGCAGATAGCAAAAGATGCGGTGTTAGCTGAACTCCGCTATCCTGCTCTCTGTCCATGCGATAATTTATCAGTTTTTTGTATTGTTGCAGTGTAAGGACAAAGTGAACAGCTGCACCTTCACCAAAGCAACCACCTGCGTTCCTCTTCTCCTCTGGAATGGACAATGGGATGGTCTCTGACTTTATCATGATCAAAAACTTCTTCCTCTTCTGCGTTTCCATGAGTTTAGCCAGCCACTTCGGGTGAGTTGCCAGTCGCATTTGAATTTCTGCTGTGGCTTTTTTCAGGAGATGAGAAACCTTGGCTCCGTGTGGTACAGAGCAGCTGAACAAAACAAGCGGGCTTTGTGTTTCATCTTAAGGTGCTGGTGTCAGGGGGAAGGGAGTGGTTTGCTCTCCTGTTCAGATTGGCTCTCTTGTATCAGTTCTTTATGCCTGCTATGGTGGCACAGGGAAAGGCTTGTGGGGCACAAGGGGCTCAGACCAGGCCTCCAGCTATTGAGTGGTCTGACCTGGGTTTAGAACAGCCGGGGCTGTGGTGCCCTCTGCCCCTGTGTCTGTGATCTCGGGATCTTGTACCTTCCCTCTCACCTGATGGGTGCTGGTTATAGGTGGTAGTGCAAAAACAGCCCCAAAGCTGCAATAGTGAGACTTGATGCATGTTATTAGCTGGTACAGGCTGTCCTAAGATAGGGACTGCTTAGAAAGATGTCTGAGTTGGAAACTTGTTAGAATAATTAGAAATTGTGTTTTCCTGAAGCATATAGCAAGGAATCCCGTTTCCTTATTTTTGCTTTGGATGCTTTCCTGACAGCGATATTCTGAAAACTGTATCAAAGAGATGCTCCAACTGTAGGTCTCAGAAAATGAAAAATAAAGTCAGAAACCATCTATTTATATGTTTTCCCTGTACCCAGAGATCTTAAGAACTTTCTGAATATGAGCTATACAATAGAATCTGGAAAAAGCATTTTCCAAGTGCTTGGGAAACGTAGGTTGATTCTTCTTTGTGGAGGAGAACAATTATTTATGATTTCACCAGAAAAAAATGAATCCTCCCAGTATGCTGATTCACAAGCACACCCATCAATTCCTTGCTATAAGAAGATACAAAATGGAGATGCAAATCAGTTTCTGATTTCTAGCAAACGGATTTGTTCCAGATTGGAACTAGGAGAAAGACCAAACTTTGAGTGGTGACTGTCTATGCTGTAAGCAAAGCTTAGCCTGGTATCCAGCACGTGTCCCGTGCAGGTAGGCAGAAGCCTGTGACCTCAGAGGTTTATATGAGCAGTTGTAGGACTGCACTCTGCAAAGGATGCAAAGAGCTGCACACTCATCTGTTCACCTTGGAAGAACCTGGTCCTTCTTTCACCATGGTCTAAGAAAAAAGTGTCCCAGGATTTTGTGACAGAATTTAAGAGGGAAGAGTGGGACTTGCTTTAAACTTGTCTTTACATTATTGTAGTTTGATAAAGTATTTCCACATTGAGAAAATCTTGGTGACTATAACCTTAAGCCCTTCTTGGTTGTTTGTCATCCCTGCAGAAGGCAGCACATTGCAATAGCTGAGTGTGACCTGCTTGGTGTGTGCGTCTTTTAAGTATGTATCTCCTCTAACACAAGAATAGATAGACGAGGATGCAAAAAACCACAAAACTAAACAACCCAAAACCCAGACAGTTTAACTCTCTTTTGACTCCAAAGCAAATACTGAGTCAAAGTCCCAGGTCGAAATCTGTGTGACCTGTAACCTGGCAGATAACCAGAATAGGACAGTTTGAGGAAACTAGGACACTTGTTTTCTGCAAGTTAGTAAAAAAGCTTCTGTGCACTAAAATGAGATCATCACGTAAATTCCCCCCACCCCACCCCCCTCGCCCCCCATTTCTGATCCAGTAATTTTAGTCCAGGCCTGCAGAGATAAGCAGCTCCAATTCACTGCACCATTCACACACTGCCTTAGGGCTGAATTTTGACCCTGCTCAAAAGACAGAGGATGCTCCAGCGCTTCTGCTTCAGAGGCAGAAGCAGTTTCAGAGTGTAATTTGCTAAGTGCTTTGGGACTGACTCTTCAGGACGGAGGAGTACAATTAACATGTAGGCTGCTGTATTAACTGCAGGAATCTAATACTGATAACACTTGCTGTTGCTACCAGATTCTTCTTTATTAAGCTTCATCCATGTTTCTACTGCCCTGTTATATTGCAGTGAGTTTTGCGATGTGCTAGATAAAAGTGATTGGTCAAATGAGCACAAATTAAAAATCAAAATACTGTAGGACATTACAGATGAAGACAGATACTTTTACAGTTCTCCATAGTCATTCCATATTTATATTAAATCATAAATACGGTTTTTGCTGACATAGCCAAAGCCACCTTGGGGGATTTTGATGCACAATGCCTGGTAACATAAACAGAAATTATGTATCTCAATCTACTGGGCTACTTGAGAAATCTCAGCAAAAGACTGCGATTAATGTTAAACATAAATGTGTAATGACTACTGAGAATTATCCACATTAGTAGGCAGTAGAGGAGGACTGTAGACATAATTGGTAGCAGCTATCTAAAGAAAAATCACTCAATTAAAATGCAAAGATATAGATGAACTGAGAAGAGGTTTTGAAGTTCCCCCCCACTCCTGTTTTTGGTATAACAGTTTTATGAATCTACTTCTGCAGAAATGATCCAGCACGGGTCAAAGCTTTTTCAAGTGTGCTTGAATTCAGCCTTGAGTTGTATAATGCTCTAACAAGTTAAGGTGTTTTACTTAAGCATTTCAAGGTAGCTCACAATTGTCTCAAAAGTAAACAATAAAGCTAGAGAATGATTAAAAGTGAAATAAAACCATGAAGAGTATTTTCAAGTGAGATAAAACACTGCTTGTGGGCCCTCAGGGCGCCCAGGTAGTGGCAGCCCTGTGAGGACTGCTGCCACGTGTGGCTGCTTACACACAGATCTCCCTGAGATGAGGTAGCCCATGGCTGGCTCCAAGCTGGCCAGCTCTTACTTGGCAAGTCCCAGGCTGTCCATGGGGTCACACTGGTGATGCACAGTCCTGGTGTGTTTGTGTTTTGGATGTGGAATTTCAGAAATCTGTCTAAGAGCCAGAGCCAACAGGGATGGACGTTGTTCCTGTACCCACAGTATAGTTGCCATCTGCTAATAATATTTATAATAGCAGAAACACAGAGAACAGAAGATCCCAATTATGTGTAGCCAGCGCAGCATTTCTCTGTACACTCTGGAGAATTCAGTCCATGGTGTGTCTGTATTTTCACATACTTCAGCTCACAGCCATTATTACTAAGACCATAATCCTGCTATTTAGGCAAAACATACCTCTCCTTCAGGCTGTTATTTCAAGTTAGTCTCGGCAGCCCTAAGCAGTTAGTTCTGCTGGGTTGCCTCATTTCAAATACTTGTGATGCCAGGGAGTTCCTCCTTATATTTTTAAAGACTAATTTTGTAAGAATTATTGTATCCTTATGCAGTCATGCTTGTCTGTTTATTTTTTTTTCTGTCTTCCTTTCATTCTTCATATCTCCAGATAGTGTTTTGAACCCATTAGATAATTTTAATAACTGGAAAACTAAATTGCTATGTAGAACTGCATGCAGGAGGCAGAAGGTATCAGTCAGTCCCACTGCCAAACAGCTGAACAGCTTCAGCATCTCTGGCCTGCCAGGTGGCCAAAGAGCAGGAGTGTCCCTCAGGCCATCCAGCTCTGCTTGGTGCAGGAGAGCCCCTGGCATGCAGTGCCTCCCAGTGAAGCTGCAAGTCAGTGGCCTGGGGAGCTGAGAGTGCTGGCAGGTGTTTAATGACCCTGGAAGCTGTTCAGGACATCAAAAGGGGCATTAGGATGTCAGGGGATGGGGAGGACTGTAAGATGTCACCCTGTGAAAAACAGGCTTTCAATGCACTGCTCACAAATTGCTCCTTCCCTGAAGGTAGTAAAACACTGCTCTTGCTAAAAAATGTAATTAAATTATTTTTTAAGAATCTCAAAATAGTTTTAAAATTTCTTCATCTTACTCAGTTCTCTGTTCTAATCCAGTGTGAAAGAATTGAGTCTTCAGTGCACAAATTCACAAAATCAACATTTTTAGATCTGAAGAATCCATACAGAAGGGGTGGCAAGAAGCTAACTTAGAAAAGTAAATCTATTTCCTTTGATGTCCGGCCAGCTGTCTTTATCCAAAAGTTTGTGTTCTCCACTGTCTTCCACAAACAGTTAATTTGTCTGAAGTTCAGATATAATTGCAATCCTATTAAAGCAAGTTATTGGAAACACTACTCTTAAAAGAAAGAGAGTAAAATATATCTTTCAGTAGTAAAATACTCTTCAGTTATTTTTTCAGAAATTTTTACCTTTTCTTTTAAAAGAAGTTTTGGGAAAATCATTAAACATCTGCCGTACTTTTTCCTCTTATTACAACTAAGCTGTGACTAGTACCTACCACAATTCTGACTAGATGGCAAAAAAGACAATGATGTTTAAAGTGTTAAATTATGAACTTATCAGAAGAGGTAGCTGAGCATCTTTAGAGAGTTATTACATTTTACACTGATGGGCCCCTTCTGTGGCTTATGATTTTTTCAGTTACCCTAAAATTGCAATATTAAATAAATGTGATGAGAAGTATTCCTGGTTGGTTTAGTTTATGTTCAATAATGAGCTTTAAATGTAATTATCTCTGAATTTTCTTAGCATTTCCCTAAGATTCTTTTATAGGTTTATTTTTATCCCTAACTGAAAATTTCTGCTATAAAAACATTTTTCACTGCAGAGAGGCAATAATGTGCTTACCTACTAATATGTTGATAAAGCCTAATCCTTAGCTGTGTGGAAATAATTAGTTTAGGGTAGGTAGCACCTATGCCTCTCTATTCTTTGAGCTATGTAGTATCTAATATATGCATGTAACTTTGCAAGTAGAGTTTACATGTCTTTTTACATGTCACGACAATCTCAGCCCTTACTCCAAAGCATGCATTTTACCAGCAATCTCAATAACAGAAATTAAACACTAACTTTCTGTTAAGACAGAAAAAGTCACACTTAGATAAGAGCAAACAGCAATCCATCTACAAATGCAGCTTCCCATAATACTGGCATTTCACTGAAATTCGGAATCAGATGACTTCTTTTTTGGGTGAAGCGATCTGCCAAATCTAAATTGGATTGCAGTTCTGCAGAAGTGCAGACTTTTTACTGGTCTTCACCATAGTTGTTTCTCCATCTTTTTCCTCTATTAATTAGCTTCTGTTGTGAAGAAATAAAAGTATTTCAGTATATGGGGTGTGTGTGCTATTCCTGTGAAAGATGGACATAGCTGAGATAGAAGGAAGTAGCATCAATTCCTCTTGTTAGATTGAGAGGAGCAGTTCTGAGAATTAAGCATATTTTGTCCCATCCCCACAAAAATAGTTCAATGGAAATCCTCCCTCAGAGTTCAGTTGGCTTTGAATTCAGCCATAAGCACTAAAAATAACAAGCTTTTTCAAGAGCAGAGAAACTAGTGAAGCTTTGTGTCCTGTTCCCCCAGCACTGCATCTTTGCAATAATCCCAGCTCCGCATTTGATATCCCTTGTTCCCATCTCCCATTGCAACACCTACATTTTACCTGTACTGTCCTTTTCTCCCAAGATCTTTCATAATGACCCTGCAAGTCTCCTCCATATCTCTTAATTGTCAGAGAGGAGGGGGGCTGGTCTTGCTGGGGCTGTTTCTGAGCTACATGCATACTGAGTGGCCCAGTCAGCGAGCCAGAGGGAATAGATGACTGCTAACCTCACATTTTTACTTAATGAGGCACTAATTTAAATTATTCCCCCCTTGTCTAGTCATAGCTTCTCATGAAACTTGTAGGAATGAAATGAAGTTTGATCTCTCTGCTTCTTTGTCAGAGGCAGCGGAAAATGAAAATGGGTTCCTACGTTGATGCGGTGTAGCAGGCAGACAGCATGATGCATATCTCTTTCTTATGAAAAAGAAAAGATAAAATAGATGAGAAAAGTCGAAAATAGTATTCTAGGTGTACTGGATTTTCATGCTTTATACTAGGATTTTATCAAAGCATTCGTTGTGGTTGCTGCATTTAAGGAAAGTCTCTAAGTTCTGTCTCCTCTTTGCATTTGTTAGGCTGCTACTTGTGAATATTCACTTTTAAATGGTGAATGCCTTCAATTACAATTGACAAAAAAGTGTGCAGTCTTTTTTCTGGAATGGACCAGCCTGAAAACATGTCTAATGTTTCTGTAATCATTTTGCATCTGCTGGAATAACTTTCTTACTGCCTCCGTTGCTCACCAGAGGTTGTGATCACAGCAAAGAAAACAGAATTAATTCGGTCTTTTGACCATGGAGATGAAAAACAGGCAAGATTTGTGGCTATGCCTCCACCTGAAGGAACAGAGATCCTTGGTGGCCTTGGGTTGTGCAGTGTGGAGCTTGCTGAGGGTTGCAGCAGTGCCAACTGCACTTAGGTCATAAGAAACCTCCTCAGGCAGGCGTTTTCATGGGCTTCGATGTTTCAGGGAATCACATCTGTGGTCCCTTGATCTGACCTTACTCCTGTGTCCTGAGAGGCTTTGCAATCCCTTCCTCTTCCAGTAGAAGCATCCAAACTCTAAAGGGAATGAGTGCAGGACTGGGGGTTGCTGGGTCTGTGAGGGGATACATGGCTGAGGGTAGCTTGTTCTGAGCTAGGTCTGGTGTCATTAAAACTTCCAGATGCACCACAGGGGTGTCAGTGAGGTCTCATTAGTGGAAACCTTTTGCAGGTAAAGCCAGGTTGAGGTCCCTTTGTCTTTCTTTGTATGAATCCTCTTCTGTTAGGTAAGGCAACCACCTATGTTACAAGTATTCTGCAAGGAAAGCTGTTCAGAGAGATGCTCAGAGCTTCTCTATTTTATTACAGATTTATTTTTCCTGGGGACTGGTAGTAAATAAACATGGATTCTTTATTTATTTATTTTATCTTTGGATGACTGTCTCCCGTTGAGTTCAGGTTGCTGAGTGTAAGCTATTCCAGCCTGCTGGCAGGGTGCATGAGGCAGGGAACAGTTCCTGGTGGGGCAGTGTGCCCTGTCACAGCTGGAGGATTTGCTGGTGATCTCAGCAGAGGCTGAATCATGAATAAGTGCCTAGTGTGAGCTGTCTTAAGAGATGCTCATTGCTTGCTGCAGGTGAAGCACACTTGTGGATAATCTCCCATGTCTATTATTTAGGTTAGCAAAGGCATTAATAAGCAGGGGATTCTCCTAATCATCTTTAAATGAAAATCAAACAGATTTAAAAATGCGAGTTGTTAGTTGTGCTGTGAGCAGCTTCCTAGGTCTGAGCCATGGATAAAATGATGAAATAAAAAAGAGTTCTGAATAAAAACAAATCTGGCCCCAAAGATATGGAATGAGGCCCACTACACATTACTGTTATTTGCATACTACAAGGGAGAACTAATTTATGCAAAAGAGAGAGGAGGAGTGAAGAACTGTGTTTTCTGTACAGCAGTATGTTTTTCAGATACCCCAGTGATACCCCAGTAGGATTTTTCAATGTAGTGGGAGTTTGTTATCCTCAAATAAGGTCACAGTTCATCCTTTGTTCTGGCAATAAATTATAGAAACTTTGAAAATTAGAAGCTGTTTGGCATTTAAAGATTGAACAGCACCTTCAGGCATACTTGAAGGTGCATCTCAAGGCACACTTGTGCTTCTCATGTAGCTTTGCAGCCAACTGATATAGTTCCCAAGGAATGGAGAGCTAACATCAGGAAAACCAGTAACAGTTCTTGCCAGTGCAGTGAGCTGGCCTTGCTCCCTGCCATGGATGGAGCCATGCCAGCACTGGGGAGGTGGTGGGGCTGATGTGGGAAGCGCAGGGGACAGGGATCTGCCTGTGCATCATCCCATGGTTTTACCTCCGTGGCATGGGTCCTTCTTTGGGCCCTCCCCTAGGGAGAGCTATTTACAAGTTTATAGTAATGATGAAATAAATGGCTGCAGCTCCCTGTGCTGCTCAGGAGCAGCAGGAGAGGAGAGAGCCTTGGACGCTCCATCACAAAGTACCCTGGAGACTGAAGCCCTTTGAAACCACCATGGCTTTTGACATGTTTCCTTTTGTTTGCACAAAACAGCTTTTCGCAAACGCCAACACCATCAGTGAAAGAGGAGGCCAATGATAACATCACTATATTCACCAGGATCTTGGACGGTCTGCTGGACGGCTACGACAACAGACTGCGCCCAGGACTGGGAGGTAGGATAACGTGTTGTCCCCTGCTGGACAGGAGTATTGTCCACATGGTGCCCTCTCAAGTGGCTACCTGCTCTTGGCTGTGACAGGGGACTTGTGTTTGATTAACTAAACTAGGTCCAGAAAGCAGATTTGTCTCCTAGCAAATGGGGCACAAGAAAAGGATTACTGAAGGTTGTGTTCTTCAGTCACTCAGGTCATCTGAGGTTGGCTTAGGGGAGCATCTGTGATACATTTTTTTCTGTAATTGAATATGGTTTGGGTTTTTCTTTCTGGTGTTTCCTAAGGGTGAGCAAGACATTATGCTAGCAGGTTGCTGCAAGATTGCCTTAATGGTCAGCCTGTATAAAATTATGTTGGTAATGCATATTTCTTTTAAAAACAGATCCCCAAACCATCTATATTTAGACAAGTACAGCAAATCTGTATTGATATGTCTTTTTGATAACCTCTACAGCAGCTATTTTAAAACCATAGCATGTGAATAGTGGTTGCCATCCTAACCTTGTTGAGCCCTCCTTCAGCTCTCTTTCCCCCAGATTTCTCTCATTTTCTACCCATGTGTAAACCATCTGTTATGTTTCTTCCTGGCCCTTTTTTAATCTGGCTACCCCCACCCCTTCCTCTTGTGAGACCAACACATTTCTTTCATCCCTTTCTCTCCTTCTCCTCTCACTTTACACAGAGCTACTTGAAAATAGGGCTTGATGCTTTTTATCTTATATAACGAACTTCTGAAATTTCTGCCCTTAAATTAAATTAGACCTGGATTTGAAAAGATGCCAGAAGGACTTAGAGACTTGAGGGTAGATATAATTTGACCTAACTTTGGACATCTCTGATAGATGTCTGGAATCAGGCAGATCACCCAAGCCAGCAGAGGGGAGTAGGTCCTTCCAAGATACACTTTATCTGATCCTGTGGTAGGTGTTGTGTAAGTGCTGGCAGTGCTAACTGACAGCCCAGAAAGCCAGTCCCATCCTGGGATGCATCAAAAGAAGAGTGGCCAGCAAGTTGAGGGAGAAGATGCTTCTCCTCTGCTTTTGTGAGTACTGTGTCCAGCTCTGGAATCCCAGCATAAGAAGGATGTGAACCTGTTGGAGCGAGTCCAGAGGAGGCTACTAAGATGATGAGAGGGCTGGAGTACCTCTTCTGTGAAGACATGATGAGAGAGCTGGGGTTCTTCACCCCAGAGAAGAGAAGGCTCTGGGGGGACCTTATAGAAACCTTCCATTGCCTAAAGGTGCTTAGAGGAAAGATGGGGAAGGACCCTTTATAAGGGAGAGACAGGATGAGGGGCAGTGGTTTTAAAGTGGAAGAGGGTAGATTTAGATTAGGTAATAGGAAGAAATTCTTTACCTTGAGGGTGTATGAGGCAGTGGGACAGGTTTCTCAGAGAAGCTATGGATACCCCATCTGTAGAAGTGGTCAAGGCCAGGTTGGATGGGTCTCTGAGAAACCTGATCTACTCAAGGGTGCCCCTGCCCATGGCAGGGAGTTGAAACTAGATGATCTTTAAAATCCCTTCCAACCCAAACCATTCTGTGTCTCTATGATCAAAACCTGTCTGTCAGAGGAAATGCACCCTTGAAGGGCTGGTTTCTTTCTGTTTGTAAGAACAAAGCCTGGACTCCCAAAGGTCAACAACTGCATTTGATCCAGGATGAAATGCCTACTCAAGCGTGCTCTTAATTTCAGTCTTTTGGAGATTTTCCAGTGATTCAGAAATTAATAGAAATAAGCATCGCCAGTAGGTATTTGCATTTTAAAGCAATTACTGATGCAGAGCCTATGTTTGTTACAGAGAGAATAACTCAGGTGAAAACAGACATCTATGTTACCAGTTTTGGTCCTGTGTCAGACACAGAAATGGTAAGTTAGCATGTGGCTGCCAACTCGGTTGTATTTACTTTGCTAAAGTAATTTTTGGAACCATCATTTCTATTCAGATCCTGCAATACCTTGAGTGTTTCTTTGTGCCAGGAATACACCATTGATGTTTTTTTCCGACAAAGCTGGAAGGATGAAAGGCTGCGATTCAAAGGACCTATGCAACGCCTCCCTCTTAACAACTTGCTTGCCAGCAAGATCTGGACCCCAGACACTTTTTTCCACAATGGCAAGAAGTCTATCGCTCACAACATGACAACCCCAAACAAACTTCTGCGCCTGGAGGATGATGGCACTCTGCTGTATACCATGAGGTAATAGCCAGGGTTGATGTCTTCTGATGCTGATTTCCAGATAACTGCAATTACTTGTGGGGAGCATCACTTTCCCCACTCCTAGTAGAGCCAGGGAACCAATCTTTCACACATGTTTGTATGAATATCAAGAAAAATGAAAAATATAACTGTAGCCTTCAAGTACAGATTAATTAGTAGCTTCTGAATAGTGCTAGTGCTTAACTATTTCTTTTGATTAAATGGAAAGCATATTCTCAACAGATTTGATGATTCAGTTCAGCTTTTTTAAGATCTGTTCTCTCTTACTGTTTGTGTTTGTAGCTGTAGCGCAGACTGCAGGAAAACAGTATCCGAGACCAGAAACTGAGACTTTGTTCTGGGGCAGTACATCTTGAACCCTTGAAGCTTTTGTTATATTTTTTAAAATTTGACTAATAGTGCTAAAAGGCAAATGATCATAGGGATAAATGACATAAGCTAGCAGCACTGTGAAGCTGCTTTAGCAAGTACAATCCTGCAAACAAAGCTGGGACATTATATTACCAAGGAGCAAGTGAGTGTCTCAGATCTTCAGAGATGTATTCTCTTCTGATTTGAGTATACTGCCAAGAATCATCATTGTATAATGTAGATAGAAGATATAACATCAATGATTTTAGGTGTCTGAAATTCTTTTCAGGACAAATCCCACATCAGTGTATGGAAATTTGCTCATTAAAGGTAATTAGCCTCTAGTAATTAAGACTGCTGTCTATCTTCAACAGGGTTTTCTCCAAGACCATAGTCATATGGACAATTTGAAAAAGAGATGAAAGGAAAAACCTACTGAGTAACAAAGGACTATTCTGAACTTTCCATAAATGAGCCCAGAGTGTGCCTGAGACCCAGCAAAGTGCTCAGGAGCCTGAATTTGGGCACTGAGATGACTGGGTTTTCAGCAGGCAGCCCCAGCCATGTGTGGGAAGCTGAGCTCCAGCCCGTGCTGTGTCCTGCTGTGGGGCCACACAGTCCTGCACGCTGGCAGGGCGAGTCCCAGGCTCACTCATGGGCCTAGTGGCTGAGACTTGTTGAGACTCAAGAGGGTTATGCTTCTGTACACAGGGACCTGGAGCGTCCCAGGTATTATTTCAGTAATTTCAGATGTGTTTGAGTTTTTTGAGCCTAGTCTTAAATCCCTTATTCGGGAAGGAAAAGGAGACACAGGGTATTCTTAGGTATGTGCTTACAACTTTAGACCATCCCAGTTGTAACTGCATTGGCACTAAAAAGACTTACACATGATGGAAGTCATGTTTAAAAGAAGGAAAAACCATCCTAATTTTCTCTTCTACTATGTGTGTTGCTGTACTTACTAGCCCCAAATTAGTGATCACTGCAATAATAAACCAAAAAATGTGAGGGTGCATGGACACACTTAAAAGTCCAAATAGGTATCAGAGAAACTTCACAAAAAAGTTAGTAATGCCAGCCTTAAAAGCAGTCTCACTGATGCATGGACTATGTAACTACCACTCCAGAGATTGCAGAAGGGGCATTTCCCAATTATCTTTGTAATTACTTGTGAAAGTGAAGTCCAGATCAGACTCACATTCAGCCTGGAGCAAAACCTGACATTGTGGGGCAGATTGCACAATTTCTCTGCAAGCACTGTTTTTTGCAGTGTTAAACAAATGCAGTGATTTGCATTTTGAAATGCAGTGAAGTCCTGATTGATGAGGTGAGGAGCTAAGCCACCACAGCTAGCATAGTGAGACCTGGGTGAACTAGACCTAGGTGAGCTCATCACTGAATCTGATTTACTCTGTCAAAGTGTCTCCCTGGTGAAAAATGGCACAATATTTTCAGGGTACCCACAGGTACCCTACTGAGGAAAAGCTCAGCATATGCAGCTGGAGAAAAATATGGATGTGACACAGACTTTCTCATCATCCCACTCAGCTCCTTTCCTCCTGATTTTTTGGGATTGATGGTTTTATAGACTACAGAAAGAACAGAATGCTTTTGTAATCTAAAAAACCATGCAATTTAACTTTTTATTTGTTAGAATATTGTCTGTGGAAATAAAATTTCTACTAACCACAGGATATATGATAAGAAATAGAGTGCAAAGCTTTTAAATCAGCTTGCTTTCCAATATTACAAGTAATAACTTTCAAGTGTCTATCCCTTCTGTTTAAACATGAGTGAGGAGCCTGCTTTTCTAACATGCATGGAGCTGTGCTCCTTTAGAAGCAGAGCCATTCTGTGCCACAGAGTGGCTTGAGGGTCCTATCCCAACCTGTTCAGAGGTGACTGTGACAAGCAGCCAGCCCCTTCAGCTTCCTTGAGTGTCCTCACAAATGTAACAGCTAGCAGAGTTACCTAGGATGGCATTCCTTGAGAAGACAGACAGCCCTGGGCTTTTTTTGGGGGAGCTGCCTGTCTCAGTGGTAGTGCATTGTGCAGTACTGAGCTTCAGCTGAGGCTTGAGCCCCAGTTCCTGTAGCTCCCATCAGGCTTACTCAGTTCTCAGGATCTGGGGATGTGTAGACAACCCTCTGTTAGCTCTGCATTCTCCTCGTTTCCAAGGAGGAATTGCGAGCTTCCCAGACTGTACGTAGGAGTATTCTGTGTGGGGAGGATTGGACCCTCTGTCATTGACAGAGATGCCTGAATTGCTTTTGCAACCTTGCATCTGGCTGCCTGAATGAAGGGGAGGAAAGCAGCCGAGCCAATGCTGACCTTCCATCCTATTTCACTTCCAAATATACCCAGTATGAGCAGCTGAGCAAACTTCCAGCTTTAGTACTTGCCAGGACATACGTTTCCATGACACACGCGTTTGCTTATAAAGAAAGATGCACCCCTCGCATATTGCATTTGAGGATACGTTGTCTGGGTTGGAAGTTGATGGGATGAGTGTTGCCAGGGAAATCTGATAAATGGGCTTCTGTATATGTGTGGCATTAAAGCCCTTCTGTGTGAATACAGGAGCACAACATGTCCTCTAGACAGATTTCAGACAGCAGTGTTCTCTGTGGGAAATGATTTAATAATTCTGCTTGTCTTTCACTTGGGAGGACCGATTAGTTTTATTTCACTAATGTGATTTACGAATGAAGCTCTCCTGAATGGAGCCCTGCAAATTCTGGTTCGGCCCCTAGAGGGGAGTATTGTCTGTAGCTCCACTTTCAAATTTTTTGCCTTTTTTTTTTTTCAGTAAAAACAGTGTTATAAAAAGCGCTAGAAAACATAGTTCATATTTCACTACATAAATAGCTTTGTGAATGAAGGTAAAAATTGGATTCGTTCCTTTTAAAATTTTAAAATGTATTTAGTTTATCTTACATGAGAAATAAATATTCTAAAAAGTATAGAATTCGTTTATTTTGAAAAATTGGAGCAGTGATTTAAGCAACATTTTCAGGCTAAGAAGAGAACAATCATGTTTCAGTGAGCTGCATTTTTTTTTCACAATGGGAATTGGCTATAAAGACAGAAGCTTTGATAAACTTTGCTGTAGAATGCCAGAAAAAAATGTTGTGAAGAAAAGAAGCCAAAAATTATATGAAGTAGAGCATGCTCACTAGAGCTAAACTTTTGAACCATAAATTAACTTTTGGCCAGCAGCTTTTACACATTTTTAATGGTTTTCTATCAGCTTGTAGATAGTGAAAAATTTTTCTTGTGCCATCACAAAAGCACTCCTTAGAGCCCCATTCTCACTGTCTATTTGAAAGGACCCCAAATCTCTTTTTTTACCACCAGGGCTTCTATGCATCTGATATAATCTGGGAATTTAAATAAGACATAGTCATATATCTGAGGAGTGCACAAACAAATTTTTCCCATGTTACTACAGTGAAAGTTGCCAGAGAACCTGAGAGAGATTACAGTAAAATCTGTCCCAAATAATTTGCATATGAATAATTTAACAGCTGGAGAATGCAGACATTCTTCAGCATGGTGTTAAAAAACCTCCAAAATTTTTAGTACAGCCCTGAATTTCTTTTATCTTTACTGTTTCAGAAAGATATTTACAATTCAGCAATGTGTGTCCACTTGATGGCAGCATAACCCTGCTGCTTGCTCTGCTGTGGTGCACACGCAGGCTTACCTAGGCTGAAAAGACTGATTCTTACGTTAGCACTTAGTGCTAAAATTGTATGTGAAAGTGAACACATGTCCTGGGTGCATGTTAGCACTAATTCTGCTCTGCCATGAAGGACTTGGGTTAGCAACCTAACCATTTTATGCTCTAGAGCTATTGATCATAAAACCAGTTGACCAGAAGATACGGTGTTGCTTTCAAGACTTTTAACGGGAAAGCCAGGGTTTGTTTGTTTGTTTGTTTAAGGGAAAATTATTCTATGAGAAATGTTTTCATTCTCAAGCTCTGACTTTGCCAGACATAGGTTTGCTAGCGTGCCCATGAGCGACAAGTGACCAGCACATCTGTGGTTTAAAATGAATCCTCAGTTTTCCATCAGCCCAATGTCTAGATGGGAACATTTCTGTTCAATCTGAATGCGTTTTTTCTTATTTATTATTTATGTCTACAGAAAGAGATCTGTCAGTGGTTTTTAGGTATTGTATAAATATTGCAAAACTAATTACAAGCTATGAAGACATACAAATACTCATTTCCTTTCCTTGTGTTAGACTTGCTGCATTTTCTTTTGTATTCAAGCTTCAACCTGCCTGAAGCTGGAAGAAAAAAAATGCAATTTCTTTACATTGGGCTGAATCTTGCAGAGTGATGAAAAATTGCCATGGTGGCAAGCACTCTCAGCTGCTTTTCGTCAATTCAGATTTTGACAGAGTGAGAGAAAATAGGCATATGTGAAGTGAAGGGCCCTTCCCTGAGGATAGCAGCAGGATTCTTGTTTAAACACCAAGTCTCTTGGTTCCCCTCGCTCTGTTTTGGTTGCACATTGCCCCATTTCTCAAAAATTGTCCTTCAAGGAACCAGGATTTGTTGTTTTGAAAAATCCAGGGCTGGAGTTACTCACAGGGAGAGGAAGGCATCAGAGGAGACTGTGGTGTATTCATTAAAAATGGGCAATTATGACCAAATACAATCCCAATGTAGATTGTGTGACAATGGCCTATTCTGCTGGTAATAAAAGTGTGCAGAGCCCCACAGAGATCTCCATCACAGAGATGGGAACTAACACAGCAAGGGCAGAATTGATTAAAAGACAAAACCCGAACCAGAACCAGCATGTCCTTGGAGGAGAGGGATGCTTGCTTGGACTTTGAGGAGCTACAAAAGGTACAACTTTAGTTCCAGGTCTGTGCTGGACTCAGAGGCAGACCCAGCTTCCCTTTGGGGTTAGCTGGTACAGTTTCTGCCAAATTCCTTTGTGTTACACCTGCTTTATAGGCATGAGCCAGCAGGGCTGGCATGTATCGATGGGGTGACTGAACAGAACCTGGAAGGAAGCAGTGCCCTGACTGGTGCCTCCAAGCACCCAAGGAAAGCACAGATGCTTTGGTGTCTCTGTATCAGTCCAATCTGCTTCTGAATCTGGGGGCTCTGAAAGTACCTGATAGATGCTGAAGAATTTTTATGGCTCTGCTGTCTTTTTTTATTATTAGGGGAGGATAACATTACAGTGGACTCCCTGGTCATTTCACTTAGTCTGAAATTAGTATCTTCATCTGCCTAATCAGAAATACCATCCTCTGAAGTACATAATATTTGTGCTGAAACATCCAATGAGTAATCTAAAGTACACTGTGGTGTAATGCACCAGGCAGGGTGGGTGGAATTCACCAAATTCTGTTCATCTGTAATGTTGGTGACTGCAGCCAAGCCTCTTGGCTCAGATTTGCTCCCCATGCAGGAGAGAGAATTTCTTACAGAGTTAGAAGTCTACATTATTATCAGATGTCTACTTTAGTAGTGAGGTTAAAAGAGGCTTATTTCTCTCTGCTTACCCTTCAGGGCTTCTTGTTGCTTTTTTCAATGGCAGACAAAGGAGTAAGTGTAACTAATACCTTTGTTTAGTCACATGAGTCCCATCTTAGTTATTTCCTTTGGTGTTTCCCACCTTCATACTCATGTAGCCTGGAAATGGGTAGTGTGCCAGCAACCTAAAGCTATGGGATGTTCTGGCAGCAGCTGGTCCTGTAGCTGTTTTGGGGAGGACTCATACACTTTCCTCTCTGTGCAACCTAAAGCCCAAGGTTGTGCAAGCATAGCACGTCTAAACACACATAAATTGGGTTCAGTCCTCTGCTTTTGTCTAGGTGGGTGTAGGAGAGAACATGATGCACCTTATGAAGACCTCTAGAAACAAATGTTTCTAGGAGAGTTGGCCCTTCCTTCTCTGAGGTTGAACTGTAGCAAACAGGTGATTATGCTGTAGCAGATGTAGCACTGGTGGTGGTATAAATAGCAAACAGATGGTAAATTGAGGCCTGTTTAATGGCTATTTATGATGTTAAACAGCTGAGGAATCATAGGGCTCTTTCCCTGGAGCAGTCAAAACCCACAATCTGACCATATACCTGGCCCTTCATGGCTGTATTGATCAGGAGCATGTAGCATTTCAGAAGCAAGCCAAAAAAACCCCAAATAATAACATCCTGCTTGGATGGCTAAACAACTTCCTTCGTGTACCAGTAAGGTACATACACATAGGGATGTGCAGGTTTCCCTCTAATCCAAATCACTGCTCCCTCTTTGGCAGAGGTGTGGGGAGCATTAATGTTACACAGAATGCAGGAGATTATGATGAGGCATGACCTTGGAGGTAAACCTGAGATGGATAAGAGGAAGCTGAAATTAAATGCAAATGGCTGAAAGGAAGCTGTGGTGGTTTTGAGCTCTAGGTCTGAACTGTGGAAAATAACCAAACATTATTTTGGGTTCTGTATTTTGTGTTGCCAGGTCATAATTCTTCCTACCTACCCTGCCATGTCTGTGCATCCCAGTCCAAATGTGAGAGAGCCCAAATGGGCTGGTACTGCCCATCTGGTGTCTGCTCCTCCTCCTCATCCCTCCCCCCACTCTTACTTTCTAAATCCAGATAATTTTTCTCAGTAGAAAATACTTCATATAGTTTATGCCTGTCCACAGAAATAAAAAGGGTCTGTGAACTGGGAGGAAGTAAAAAGATGTCTGTGCAGTGAGGTAGCCTTCATCCATGGAGGAACTCATGCCATACTGACAGCAGAAATGGAAAAACAAAACCCCTTTTGGACAGTCAGAAAACCTGTGCTGATCAAATTGCCTAGCAGGTGATACCAAAATTGAAGGATGACTGCACTGTGTCCATCCCAGTCCTTAGCCTTCATCATTTAGTGTGATTTCTATGCTCTCCCCTTTCTCCTGTACTTGGGCTGTCTTCAACTGAAAGCAAAGATCAGATGTTCAGTTGACTGGCAGCGGGTATTGGTTCTGACAGTAACTGGGACTGGCCTCTCTTGAGAGCCAAAAAGAAGCTCATAGTTCAGTGTTACTCAGCACTTCAAGAACAGCTTTGCTTACTGCAGTTAGCTCCTTCTTGAACATGCTATCAAACAGCCATGCAGATAAGGAGATTATGGTCAAAATGTGTAGGATGGGCAGACTTGGGTAATGTGTGGCCTGGAAAAATGAGGTGTGGGCTGGCTGAGAGGTTGTTGCCCATTTCACCTGTATCAACAACTGCATCAGCTTCTCAGCAGTGCTAGAGCTAGTTAGACTTTTGTGTTTTAATTCAAGAATTCACTAAAAAAAGAAGCTGCTGCAGAGGAGAAGTTTGGAAGCCTTCTTCATGGGGTGCCAAAAGAGAATTCATCATGGATAAAGGACCATAAAGAAGAGAAAGCTTGGAGAGGTTTTTCAGTGAAACTATCCAATAGATGGGTATGATACTGTGCAGAGCATTCAGAGCTGCATAGCCATTTTAATCTCAAGTTTCTTTAGGAAAGTAAAGTTTTAGGAAGAGAACCTGAAGAAGGAATTGTCTGTCAAAAAGGTTGGGTGGGGTTTTTACTGTACTAGTTAATCTGATGAAAAACCAGAGCTTTTCCCAGCAAGTTCTACCTTACTTATGGACTTCATTAGATAACTTGCATGGCAAGGTTGGATAAGCATAGACTCACTGCTTCATCCATTGGTTTTATGCCCTTAAAAGAAGTACTGGAGAATTAAAAGTATTACCTTTATTATAAATGTCTGCTTTGTGAGTCTTTCTGTAAGCTCCCAAATCCATATAATGTAATTTGTGTGTCCGATTGGTTATTTCATTGCCTTTTTCTGGTTTTTTTCTGTGTCTAGAGGCTGAACATATCCCCTGCTCCTGTCTAAGAGTATGCTCTGGGTATGTCAAGTTATTCCACGTGCAGGGAAGTCATTCTTATAGTGGCACAGCTTTTGAGATCAATTCTGCCACCTCAGATCACATCACAATAACTTAGTCTTCAGCACAGTTCATCTAGGCAAATAAAGTCTTGTTTTACACTTCAGCAGAAGCTGTGCTGAGGATTTTGTTTGCTTAAAGTGAGAGTTTTGCTGTCAAGTACACCATAGACCTGAATTATGTATTCACAGCTCCCAAAAGCATCAATGAGTGGAGCTCTTAGTCTTCCATAGTCCCTTCCCTGTAGCATTTTAAAGGACATTTCGTTGTCACATAATGATAGCACATCTCAGCATCATAGGAAAGTTGGGACATGGTAGTATTCTTGGAAGAATGGTTATGAGGTAAAATGGGCTAAGATAGAAATTTCATCAAAGCACCTCACTCTAGTCTTAGGTTTACTTTCTGTTCTCTGTTCACTTTATTTGGTGTATTGCAAAGAAATCAGTGCTTATAAGTAGGAAACAGTGGTGAACTCCCTCCACATCCACATGGACATGCAGATCAAGGCTCTGAATCTGCATTTTGGCCTTTTCTCCAACAAAGTGATGGAAATCCATGAGCAAAACAGTGTTTGAGTTACTAAGAATAATCACTTCTTTCCCCATGAGCCAGGCTGCAGACAATCACCCAACCAGGGGCAGGTTTCAGGGTGACTCTTAGAGACACTGTGTTTCCATGGGTGAACATCTGTCCACATTCTAAAACTTCTGTGTGGTGTTCTGTAACCCACTACCACCAACAGGGTTTGTTAGGACTGTATGGCAAGTGATTCAGAACAAAGAAAGGTCCTCATATATCTTTATGTGTGTGTGTATGTGTATATATTTGCTTGTGTATGCACACACATATATATGTGTGTGTGTGTGTGTGTGTATGTGTGTGTATGCAATATATAGGCTTATCCTGGCACGTTACATTTACTTCAGGAACACAGGGAGAGATCAATTCCCTGGACTATTCACTTATTGTGCTGGGGTCTGAAACAAGTCTTACTTTAAAACCTTTTGAAAGAAATAGAAGTTTGGTTATTGAAGTGATCCCAAGACATCACAGTAGGAGAACAGGTGAATGGTTGTGTCATCAGTCAAGGTCAGATGAATAATTTCACAAACCTAAAGTTTGAAACAACACAGTTTGAAAAAACAACCCAAACCAATGACTCTATTATTCTTCTGGCCCCCTGTCTGTCAGAGGGCATACTGGAGATACCTGAAGGGCTCAAATTCTCTACTGAGGTCGTGCTGGAGCAAGTACCCCAGGAAGCTTCTCCTGGAGCTGACTCCTGAAAAGGGTCTGACCCAGCCCTGAAGTCTCCCTTCTCAGGGAGCCAGCAAGCCCACTGGAGTGAGATACAGCCTGGCTGAAGTCTGCATCCACTTAACTCTTTTTTGGCATGTTGGAGAGATAGGTTGTGGTAGGTTTAAGGTGAGTTTCAAGCAAATATTTTCCCTTTTATAAAGGAAAATGGCTGGTCTCATGCTGGGAAGGGCACTTGGGCTCACCTGAGCCCCATAGCAGGTAGAAGTTGCCAGCACAGGTGGGGTCAAAGCCCAGCATTTAAATGTTCCCTTTAAACAGGGGTGAGGGTAGTGCACTGAAATAAATAAATAAAAAGATAGAGCTGGTTTGGGGCTGAGTGCAAATAGGCATAAAAACTCCATATCTCTCTGGCCATAGTACCTTAGTGCCAACAAAAGTATTTCTGTGTCCCCTCATCTGTAACTCTTACTATTCAACATTTATCTTGAATTAAGTTCTCCCAAAAACCACTGGGGACTGCCTTTCTGCTCCCCTCTCATTCTAGAGCTCTCTGTTTTAATGTTTTTCATATTAAAGTTAGCAGCAAATAACTTTTGATAAGCAGAAGCAAGTTTTGCAGCTGTCTGTGGCTCCCCGGGCAGGTGACTGCCCTCAACTCCTGCCTGGCAGCTGCAGATAATATGTTGGAAAATATTTCCTGCACTCACAGGGTAGGAGAAGGATGCTCAGTCCCCCCTGTCTTGACCCACAAGTAGGAACAGATGCTCCTTGCATTGAGGAGATCATGGGAGCAGCTGAGGGGTCCCTGCAGTGACCTAAAACAGGGTCTTGCAGGACAGGGTGCCTTCTGTCTTGGGGACTGCTACTGAGGGATTCTCACCTCACCTTGAAGCACACTAACTCCAAATGTCTGCCTCCCTAATATCTGAATTTATTTCTTTGCCGCATCCTTGATTTTAACACCTTCTTCTTTTCCCTCTTGCTGAAAAGGAGCAATCTCTTGAAAGCATTGTCATGCTTAAATCCCTAGTGGAAATGGTTGAAGGTGACTTTTCTGAAGTGAACAAGTCTTGCTGCTTGAATTGTGCTTTTCTTAGAATTTTGTTTATGTGTCTTGAAACAGAATGTCAGTAATCACTTTATGTTTTTAAAGGCTATACATTATGAAGCTTTGATAAAGCTTTCATGTACAATTATAGGGGATAGATTAAATAATTTGTAGACCTAACTTTTTTTTTTTTCAGATAGTTAAGGTACACAATAGCATTTTGTTGGTTGATTAACACTTGGTTAGCAGTGTGAGTATTTGGAGCATTATGAAAACAAAATTTTGTCATTAATAAATCGGCAGCTGTAATCAGGGTTTGTTACATTTTTTTGATGAAAAGTGGTCCCATTCAAGTCAGAAAGAATTTTACCAATATCTTCAATAAAATCAGAATTTTATTCTCCTATTGCAAAGGACCTTTAATAGCTGCTTATAATCTTGTCATAGACCCTGTTTGAGTGGAACTAATCCCTTAGGGTGCTACACACTGTTACACACTGCTACACTGGGCACAGCAATCATCATCATTCTGGAGAATCACAGGTCATTCTGGAGTCACCATATTAAAAGGATTAGGCAAAGACTGTTTCATGTGTGCATGCCCAGGCCTCCTTTATCTTTCTTAAGGGAATACACACTGAGAGTAATTTTGTTGTAATCACAGAATATGCTGTGTTGAAATGGACCCACAAGGAGCATCAAGTGCAATTCCCCCTGCATGGGACCATTCCCAAGAACCACATCACGTGTCCAAACGCTTCTTGAACTCTGTCAGGCTGGTGCTGTGACCACTTCCCTGGGGAGCCTGCTCTAGTGCTCAACCACCCTCTGTGTGAAGAGCCTTTTTCTAATATCCAACCTGAACCTCCAACCTGAGCCTTTTTCTAATATCCAACCTGACACCACTTCAGGCCATTCCCTTGGGTCCTGTCACTGGTCCTCACAAAGAACAGATCAATGCCTCTTCTTCCCCTCACACAGAAGTTGTAGGCTCCTCTCAGCCACTTCTCAGACAGCTTCCCCTCAAAGTCCTTCACCATCTCCATAGCACTCCTTTAGATGCTCTCTAATAATTTAATATCTTTCTTATAGTGTGGTACCCAAAACTGCACACAATATTTGAGATGAGGCTGCCCCAGTGCAGAGCAGAGTGGGACAATCCCCTGCCTTGCCCAGCTGTGATGCTCTGCCTGATGCACCCCAGGACATGGTTGGCCCTTTGGGCTACCAGGGCACAATGGTGACTCATGTTCAGCTTGCCACTGACCAGGACCCCTAAGTCCCTTTCCATGGTGCTGCTTTCCAGCATCGCATTCCCCAGTCTGTCCATACATTCTGCCCTATCCCAGGTGCAGAATCCAGAACTTTCCTTTGTTGAAATTCATACTGTTGGTGATTGCCAACCCCTCTGATTTGTTGGAAGTCTCTCTGCAAGGCCTCCCTGCCTTTAAGGGAGGCAACAACTGCTCCCAGTTTTATATCATTTTTGAGCTTGCTTAGTATCCCTTCCAGTCCTGCATCCAAGTCATTCACAAAGATGTTGAAGAGCACAGGGCCTACGATGGAGCCCTGCAGAGCCCGGCTAGTGACAGGTCATCAGTCTCGTGTCATCTGTTCACTGCAACCCTTTGTGTCCAGCCCCTGAGCCAGTTGCTCACCCACCAACTAATTTATTTATCCAGCTGTGTGCTGGATATTTTGTCCAGAAGGATACTGGGAGAGACAGTAGCATAAGCTGTAAGGAAATCCAAAAAGATGACATCAGCTTCCCTGATGACTTCCCTTGATCAACTAGATGGGTTATGTTGTCATTAAAGAAAATCAGGTTTGAAAAGCATTATGCCATGCTGGCTGTGACCGAGGACTGTGTAATAATCAGCTATGTAAACTAGAATATGCAAAGGGTCCCTAAGCTTTATCACAATGTTAAAAGCCAAAGTGTGCAAATATCACTGCAGGAGATATTTGAAGGAGTAGACACAGATATCAATTTTTTGAGCCTCCTGGGGCTATGATCTGAATATATAGCTTGTACTCTGCATCTCAGAGCAAATCTGTATGCAAAAACCTGTGCTTCCAGCCCCCAGAGTGTAGATGTCTGCTGTGCTGCTTTTATTTCTGTATTCAGTAGAAAATCCAGCCTCTTTGAACCAGAAGTCAATTGAGTGACTTTGTTTTTCAGGTCCTCACAGAGTTATGAAAACCAGTTTGTGTTGGGCACAGAGCAACTACAGAAATTCAGGGTGGTGACATTTGTGCTGTGAATCAGAACCCACAGTCAAGTTTTCTTGCAAGTTTCCTGTCAAAATTTTTGTCACACTGGCCATTACAAGGCACTTCAAAAGCCTCCGGTAATGCACGCTTTTGTAAGAGGTTTCTAGGAGAGTGTTTATTGAGTACTTAAAAATCACCTACGTTGTTGTTAATAGCATGTAACAAATAGGTAGAGCTAGTTAATTTTGTTCAAGACTGCCAGACTACAAGTGGTCCTAGGATGGGGGCATGGGAAAAGGAAAGAAGCATGCAGATATCATTGATAGAGAGCAAAATGAACATTTTTAACCAAAGAATTAATGTTAATGGAAAGAAAGGCTGTCCCCAAGCACATTAACAGCTCCTAAACTTGGTTCTACCTTTCCCCAGGCTAGACCCAGAGGACTGCAGCAGGCAGCACTCTTTTAAAGGATATTCTGCCTTTTGCTGGATGAGAAATTCATAGGGGACAGAGGACTAGCCCTGGCACCTCAAGAATGTTTGAGGCTTCTAAGTCAGGTAGTGGCAGCCAGATGCCCTCCAGCCTTATCTGCTACCCTTTTATTTAAGACAGGCAAAAATAATTTCTGGAGGGACTTAATTAAATTCCGCTAGGTCACAGTCTCTGTACAACTCATCTTCACTTCTCTTCCACATTTATAGTTGATGAATGTCTACAACCTTCCTCATTACACACAAGGGTTATTTCCAGAGATGCAGGCAGCAGGATACAATTCATAGGACCGCAAGATGAAGCAGAAGGGCTTATGCATAATTCTGCACTGAATATTCCTTCACTTCCTGGTTCTACACCTGTTGTCTTTGTAAGATGGATATAGGCATTCCCTCCTTCGATGTTTGCAGATGACAAGTGTGTATATCAAAATGTTGTCAAGCTGCAGCTCTGAAATGACATGCCTGAACTGTTGGTAGACAAACAGACAGGAGATGGACTGCAGCAAAGCACACTGGCTTTTTTTGGGCTCTTGCAGCAAGGTTTCTGAATTTATCAAGAAGGTTAAATTTATAGTGCTTAACATGGAAAATAAAATGACGCATTGGAGGGATGGCAACCTTGCTTTCAAGTGCCCATTAGAGTGATTTTTGTGAAAAGGATGTGAGTTCTGGGCAGGATACTACTAGAACCAGCTTATTAAATTCATCCACACACCACTCTCGGTAACTCTGGCTTTGCTGGCTTTGGTGCCCAAGGGCTGTCTCCACTGCAGACAGCTATATATCTGAGTGATCTTAAAATATCTTTTACAAAAATAAAGCTCAAGAACAGTTTTGTTTAAGTGCAGGTATCTCAGGCCTCAGTAATTTCTTTTCTATATTGCACCCTCCTGTCTGTTCTTACCAAATGGTAAATTATCTCTGTTCTGAACTGGATTTCTTTTTCTTTGGCTTTCTATGGCATATTATCTTTATGTTTTCTATTACTGTGTGCATTTTGCCATTTTCTCCCCCTGTTTCCCAGCTCATCCTCAGAATATGATCTCTAGCCAGTGATACTGTTGCATTTTCTGTGCTTTCTTTGCCATTTCCAGCCATTGGTAGAGCTCCAGAATTTCTGTGTGTTAGCTCCAGCAGAGCGGAGCTGTTTCCCTCAGTTGATTGTCTGTGTAGCTGTAGTGCCCTGGCAAGGCATCACTGCGTTGTACTGAACTGGACTGGCTGAGCACTGTGCCATCTGTACACAGATTATTACCCTTTACAGCCCCTTTTGACAGCAGTTCTTATGGCACCATAGGAAGTGATGACTATTTATATAGCCAGCATGTATGGCTCCATGTTGCTGTACTGATAGGAACGTGTTCTTTTGCATGCTGGTAGTAGGGTGTTGTGGATTTCTTTGGAAGTTTTCACTCCCCAAGCAATAGTTTGGTTAGGAAGCAGGCTGCCCTCCAGTAGAGCCCTGTGTCAGCCCAGCACCAGGCAGTCTGTAGAGCCTTGGATGTCTCTGGGCTGTCACCTCTGAGGTGGAATAATAGCATAAATTGAGAAAGCCATAAAGATATTCATAAAGTAAAAGGAGATTTTCATCTTCACATCCTGAGCAAACTGTCTGTATTATGCAAATATCAAAATGGCATAAACAAAACAGGTTCTCCTTGTGCTAGAAGCATGTTTTGGCTCTCTTGAGATATTTGATATATTTGATGCATTTGATATCAATATAACTGATATTGCACTGCCCAGAAATTTACCTCAGACTATTCTTAGTCTTCAGATTGATCGGTCAGTCATGCAGAACATCCATGGGAAATATCTATATTTGCCTAAGGGTTTTTTCTTCCCTAGACCTATGTCTGGTCTAGATGAAATATTTCCACATAGTGGCTTGGGAGTCCAGGATAGAATTGCTTCCCTAAGCAGTATGCTGGGGAATATGACCCTGTTGTTTTTGCCCAGGTAATTCACAGTGTGTTGAACTGAAATGGACACCAATATCATGTGATTTCCACAGAAGTTAACCATAGAGCACTATGATAAAGTGATGCATATATGTCCTTGATTATATATAACTTTATATATAGCGATATTAGTTATATATTTCTATCTATAAATATCTATTTAATGCATTTAAATAGTTACATCTACATATAAAGTCAATGATTCTTTATGTCTGTAACAGTGCTATTTGGCCCAGGAGTCAAATTCCCAGTCCAGTTGTAGTATGTACAGAGAGCAGATAAGTATAAAGTACATGGCAGAAACTCCATCACAGGAGTTTCTTCACGTACTAATAAAAAGAATGATCTTATTGGGACAGCTTACATAAATAAAATCATTCCACATGTGTCAGGGTTACTAGATAATGCCTGGGGCATGCACAGAGAGTGGTCCACCTGGCT
>NW_005054342.1:5482453-5484832 GCF_000277835.1 Geospiza fortis | reverse complement strand
ATTCTTCAGTAAAAGTATGCTTGTGTCAGCACTCATGTAGTGCAGCGAGGGGCCTAAAGAAAGAGTGCAAAATTATGTGTTTTCTTTTTACTCCTCCACAGATTGACCATCTCTGCTGAATGTCCCATGCAGCTTGAAGATTTCCCCATGGATGCACATGCTTGCCCATTAAAATTTGGAAGCTGTAAGTTCTCTTCTGGAATAAGAACTCGAAAAATACCATTTTCTGTCTTTTCATGTTCAGAAATGTCTTGTACAGATCTTTCGCCCTCCCCCCCAGCCTTCCCCTTTCAACATGGTTCTTTAGCATCCCCATTCTGCTCCCCTTGCTGCTCCTTTCCCATGACTATGCTTTATCTGGGCCTGCTGCTTTTCAACTCATGCCTGCATACTCCATGATAAATGGTGAGTTGATGGGTGATATGCCTTATATATCCACATCAAGTGTAACAGCCACTGTTAGATGGAGTTCTAGATGCAGACAGCTAAACTGATAACTTGGTTTTACATCTGGAGTAAAACAGAGCTTTCACTGGCTCGGTCAGATTGATGTGCAATTGTTATGGTATTTACATGAACCAGACTGCAGTATCTGCATTGCATATATTAAAAGAGATCTAGAATATTAAAAGAGGAAATATCTTTCCATTTGGCTTTAATAAATCCAGTCCTGTATCCTGTTACATGATGTTTAATACACATGTATTTGTATATATGCACACATTATTCTAAACTGTATGCTGAACGACGATTTTTCCTCAATTCCAAGCCTCTAATCCACCACACTGCTGCCTTGCCAGAAGCTTACTTTAAAAATAACCCCAGGGAATCAGATGGTTATATTTAAAAACAAAGCTCTTAATTAAAGTACAAATGAGGCTACTGCAGTAGACTATTTTTTTTTATTTTGGTAATCAAATAAGCGCTTCCAGGTGCAATCATTGTCTCCGAAGACTTTTGATAATTACCATGCAAGGCATTTTGCTAGCCCCTGAAGCCACCTAACTTCAGCATTTTGCAATGTTTTTCAGCCGTATCAATTTAGAGTCACTAATCCTAGCAAGATTAAGCTTTGCCTTTATCGTCTGTATCTGCCCTGATTTAATACTGACTATACATTGTCTTCTAGTGAGCATACTAAGACGTAAAAACACTGTTTACAGTAACTATACCACATTACCAAACTTAAGATGAACTGATTTCCTTTCCCTCTTCCAATCCAGATTCTGTTTCCTCCCAATAGTCACCAGTATTTTACAAACTCACTGCAAGTGTGTTTATTGACTTCAGCAGCACTAATTTACAGCAAAGCCAATATAAATCTGAAGGTCCAGACACCTTTACATTCCACTTAAAAATGTTTATGCAAATCACCCATTTAATTCTGAACTTGAAAATGGGAAAACATCTCACAGGAGACTGTAATTGTTTATATAAAGGATTAAACAAAAGCCACTGAAAAGAATTAATAAGACAAAGAAAAATAAGTTATCCTTCCTGGTATTACATGTTGTTTATCAATAGATGAAGTTACATTAGTTGATTTCTAGTCTAGGCTACAGAACTGATGTGTTGTATAGTTTTATGAAATCTTGCAAAATATGCAATATTAAAACATACATATTTAAATCAAGAGCCTGATGCAGCAGAGATCTGAAGCTCAACCTTAAAGTTAAATGGGTATTTCCATTTAGTATTAGTAGATTAGGTGCAGTAAAGTACAGGTTCTAACTCTCCACATAGTAAGACCAAAAAAAAAGCATCCCAGTCAAACATGTGAGTGCATGAGATAACATTACAAGATAAGCTACAAATGCTTAGAAGGAGTACCCAGTAATCTGTCTGAATGTAATTATATGTCCTGCTAGTGCCAATTGTGTTACATGTTAATCACCTCTTAGCACACAGGTAATTTTAATCTGTGTCAAAACCAGCACTAAGGATTTATATTTTAGGCCTGTGAGGGGTGAATAGAGTTTTAGTTTATGCCCCTTGCCATGCTCAGAATAAAATCCTAGAATAGGTTTATAAGCTATTACAAGTAACCTTTAAGTTCTTTCACAGTGTGTAGACATGGAACCATTTGGTCTGTGCTAGCCACACCACTGGCCTCTGCAAAAAGTAAATATACAGGGACAAGCTATATACAGTCTTTCAGCCATGAGAATATCTGTATTCTGATCTGATAGCTCCCTTGTAATTTATTGGGATTTAATATGTTTGTACAAGTAGCAGCCAGTAAGTCTGAGCTTATTGAACTAGTCCAGGTATATTTTAGGAGAGGACAATATTTATTCCCTATTTACAGCAGTGTGGGTTTGCATTGAGTCACCTGCAGGTTTGCAGCAAGACAAAGCCTACAGGGGAATATGATAGATA
>NW_005054342.1:5479849-5482442 GCF_000277835.1 Geospiza fortis | reverse complement strand
ACAGGCTTTCTTTTTTTGTGGTCTTCTTTCCAAAAAGGTTTTTGAAAAGCCTCAAGGAATAGCATCAAAGTAAATGTTAAACACATTATCAGTGGAGTTGCGAGGGTGGAGAAGAAAGTGGTGCTAACCAGTCTGAGGATGAAGAGAGCAGGGCAGTGGAATGAAGAGCTGGCATACAGCAGATGAGCAGCAGAAAGGATGCTGAGAAGTGATCAGTGTTGCAGCACAGGCAGGAGCAGCATATTCATTTTCTGGCTGCATGAGCGTTCACTATGTTTGCTATAATTCAGCAGGCAAAAGGCAAAAAGTGCTTGATGTTTTCTTCATTATGAAAGAGAAGGAAAATTAAGCTTTCTCACATAAATAAAGGTAAATGTTAAATTCTTATGTCCTATTTGACTGATTTCTTGCTAAATTAGAATTGTGGGAGATTTTATGGGCCTAAGAAACACGATACGTACCAACAGAATATTTTGTAGAAATAATTAAAAGCCCAGTCAAATACATAAAATATGATATAAAGTTACCTGTGCATGCTACCAGCCTAGGTGTCTGCTGGGCAGTTCAAATGCCCACTGCAGAAGTGGTATTTTTTAGCACTCTATGGCATGTCGTGAAAAGGACAGAAGTTCAGGGACAGCTCCTAATGAAATGAACAGAGCAGGTTTTAGTTGTCCTTTAGTTGTCCTTCTCTTAAGTACAGCTCCCCACTGCTCCAAGATGGCAAGATCAGGTGGCTCTGCTCCAGGAGTACATGTATACAGGTACTTTTCCTGTGGGATTGCACCCCTGCTAGGGGTCAGAACTTCCTGTAGAAGTCTCATTTAGAGGAAGTGGGGATGATGCATGAGCACAGGCTCAGAGATCTCTGCAGCAGGCTCTGCTCTCTTTGAATCCAGGGTGCTGGATGGGGATTGCTGTGACAGTCTGTCTGTTCATTATCTCATGGTAGCATGGGAAGGGTGCTGGTTTCTTCCACGGCCAAATTTAAAATAACTTTCCTTTGCAATTCCAGTGCTGACCTGTACTCTAAATAACTTTGCTGGCCAAACAGGATGTAATGAAAATTCCTGATGCCAGAAGCAGTTTCACTAGGAGCACCTTAGCCCAAGAAACTTGATCTCAACCCCAGGCTATTTCTGGTGTGGGAAGGAAGAATTAGATAAAATAGCAAGGACATCAAAGCTTCCTAGCTTTAATGTTTCACCTCTTCCACTGACAGTCCCTAAGAATACATTAAGAGTATAATTTAGTACAGTGTCCAAACGCCCATGTGTCACCAGGTAGGTAAGCATCATTATCTCTAGTGCAGCTGAAACAGAGAAGTTAATTGACTTTCCGTAAGGTCATGCAGCAAATCAATGTCAGAAAAAGGATTAGACTCAACGTCTTTGGTTGGAGAGGCAGATGTCTAATCCACTAGACCATGAAGGCCTCTGCCCAGGCAACTGACTTAACTCCTAAATCTCATTTTACTCCTGTGTTAATTATATCGGTGTTACCTAGCTCACAGGGTTGCCCTGAAGATGAATTAGTTAATTGCTGTTAATTGGTGCTTTGACAATATTGAATTCTGTAAGGTGGAGTCTATTTATGACAACTGTCTCTTGAAGACACAGTGCTGAGTACATGGAGTTACCAGATCTTGTATTGTGGAATGGACAAATACGCTAAGCAGCCACTAGTCACTCAGCAGCAAACCCCCCCACCATGCTATTTTTAGAGTAAGTAGAGAATTTAATGAATATGCTGAAAATAATGAGTTCCCCAAGCTCATGAGCACAGGAAAAAGAGGACTTGTGTTGATTTCTGATGAATTTTAATCGGCCATGAAGATGGCCAAGGTTGATTGCTGTTGATCAACAAGCGAGCTTTCCAGCTGTTGGTCAGGGAGCATTTTGTCGTGTCTGGAGATAGTAGCTAATGTAGTTTATGTACATCTTCCTTTTTAACACCTCAGACTAAGTCACAGTTTGACTTTTGATAAAGGAAAGTGCACAGGCTAGTTCTGTAGCAGGAGATATGCTCAAATTATTTTCCTCTAATAAGCGTGGTGAAGTCAGAGTAATGAGGAGACAGGAACTTCACCAGTATCCCAATTTTTATTGCAACACTGAACATTAAGGCACTTACTGTTCACAAACTATCCATTTCTTGTAGCCACTTGGAAATTTTTTTAAAAAAAGTATTTTAAGAGAATTTCCTTGATATTTTCTTACAATGCAGAGAAGGCAGTGAGGTGAAGCCACCTACAGGTTTTTTTCTTGATTTTGTACTTTTCCCAATTAGCATCTGCAAGTGCTGCAGGAAAACTGCAAGTATGGAGGGAGAACTTGAAAACAGTGTCCTTCTAAACAGACTTTAACTCTGGTTTAGTAAAATATGATAAATAATGTATTTGGCCTCTCAAAACCTGTCTGTATAAGTCTTGTATAAAAATATAATAAATGAATAATAAATAAAGACAAATGTTAATTTTAAGAGACTTTGAAAAGTGGAAATGGCTCTTAGGAAGCTTTTCATAGGTTGTTCTCAGGGACAGCTGGAACTGCAGTCTCCTATGTAGAGACAGAGCTTTTCTGCTACTTTTCCC
>NW_005054342.1:5466392-5479839 GCF_000277835.1 Geospiza fortis | reverse complement strand
AGCTCCTTGAATTTATTCCTGAGAGCAGAGACAGTCAGCACAGCTTGTTGACTCTGCTGGGATGTATTAGTGCCTTCCTTGTGAAAGGACACATGAGAGAGCCAGGGCAGACCTCTGTGAAATGCTGAGCAGCTGAGTTCAACAAGACTAAGTTGGGATTTTGCAATTTGAGGCAGAAGTCAGCTAATAGGGAATGGATAGGTTTGGTGGCGTTCTGCTCACTAACGTAATATCTTCTGTTACATTTTCCTAAGGCTTATCACTGCTTCCTTAGACACCTCCATTGCAATTACTAAAATAATATTGATATTGAATTACTAAAATAAGATTAAGTTAGGTGAATACTAAAACTAAATATTTCTAAGACATTTGATGTATTTTCCTTCTCTCTCTTTCAACCCTATATTACCCTCAGCTACCAACCACCTCTTTAGTTAGCATACTTTTCCCCTTATTTTTAGCTGTTTAGAAGCTAGAACTCCAAACAAAATGAAAGACTTGCTTGTGGCAGCATCAAACAGGCAGTCTAGACAACTGTGTTGGACCATTGTTGTTCTACTTAAATATAGCTAGCTAGTAAAGCACAGGGCATCTAGCTTGAACTAATTTTCTGTAGAAGCCTTAGAATGAATGGAGATGATGGACACTGCCTAATGGTATTGCTGTTATTGGCCTTTATTTTGCTTGGAATCATGGACAGATGACTTGTCATGAGGCTTGTTGTTTAAAAAAATTAAATCTTTTAATGCAGAATGAGCACAGGGATTTGGCCCATATCAAAAGCCTTGTATTGACAGCAAAGCTCTAGGGAATGGATGGGATGGATCTGTGACAATTTCAGATAGAAAAATATGCTCCAGTTAGTTATCTAGAATCCCTCTATGGCCATTGAAAGGAAATAAGTACTTCTGCAGTGAGGTTCATTAGAATTACTTTTGATATATGCCTAAGGATGAGATGAATCATGTTTTAGAAGTTCCTATTTTTCTGCAGTGCTATCTCATGTAGGTAAGTGTATTATACCCTAGTCAGAGCAACTTAGAAGACCATTTTTCTCTGCATTGCTAGCTCAGCAATACAAAACCATGCTTTGTTCAGAAGAAACAGTCACTGCTGTAGATTAGTTAGGTGTTACATTATATTGGTGGTGAGCTTTTGTATCTCTCCTAATGACTATTACAGCTATTTCTGCTGGAAGTCCCATTTTTCAAAGGATCTCAATGAGACAGTCAGTAGGGCTTTTCAGTATAGAGAAAACTTAACCACTTCTTCAAGCATCTTGTATGAGCTGTGCGGTTTCTTCTACAATGAGTGCAGTGGGTTTCAACAGCAGACATTTAAGCCTTCTCACAGGTTTTGCATCATAGCCTATAGTCATATGTATATCTAGGTATAGCAATATAGCTTCTTTAATTCAGCATTTTGGGCAGTTAGGTCCCACAGTCAAGGTGGAGCAATGTAGCCCAGAACATCCAAAGGGCAGGAAATTCATCCAGAATGGTGTCTAAAAGAAAATACTGTAATACTCAAGTATTCTGGAGATGTAAGAAGATTTCTTAAGAGGAATCTACTTAGAAATTAAAACATAGTGTTCTGGGCCTGGACCATGTGGTTTCTGCAGCAGCTGCTGTTGGAGGACCCCAGTCTGCATAACTTGCGAATGAGTATGACCATAACTTACCACTTGCCATAGAAGTATACCTTTTAGTTTAACAAAAGGGAAAAGGGCTCCCTAAAATGATCAGATCAGTCAGTTTTACCTCGCCCATTATAGGGACACACATCCAGGACTTCCTTGAAAAGGCTGAAGAAACTGTAGTATATCCTTCAAGCACTTGCAGTAACTGTCTCTATTTAACGTTTCAAAGGCTTTGTCATAAATACAGGGTTACTGTATGTCTGCACTGACATAATGCTTAAAATACATTAAAACAGCAGCCCAGCTCCCTGGCTGTGTGATGGCTTTCCTGTGGAACAGTGCCCAGCTCTGGCTCAGTCAGCTTCTACTTCTGGTCACCTGCTGCATAGAAGCCAGTGAGTTTGTCCCTCTTAGCTTCATAACAAAGTGAGAAAGGGAGGTCAGAAAGAACAAAAGCTGTTGCCTTCCCCATGTCTCGCAGCCAGTGCTGAGCCCAGGCTGCAAACTCTGCTGACGTGCAGTGGCCGAGGGCTTGGCTCCCTACCAGCTGAGAGCAGTGTCCATGCAGGCAGGATCATCCTTAACAAGCCCCTTTCTTTGGATTGGCTTTCTGGGGGGTGCTGGTAGCAGCTTTTGTAGCAGCTGCAAGGAACCCCTTGAGCAGCCAGCACTGAGAGGCTGCGCTCTGCCTGCCCTGTGAGCAGCCTCCTCCTCCTGCTGAGGTGGCTCACATTCTCAGGCTCTTTGGGGAAAGAAAGCTCAGCTGGTGGTGGTTTTGAACTCAAGGAAACAAAAGTTCAGGCAGGAGTAGGGGTTGGTGTGGAGGTACTCAGCAGTGGTGTTTTTGTCCCATGTGGAAGAGGTCTAGACAGGATTGTGGTGGAGCCGTGTGGAGATCCGGGGTGCTTTGCTAATGGTACAAACATCAGCACGCGTTTCCCACTTTGGAGATTACATCCTAAACTTAAAGGCTGCACAACTGCCTGATTACAGGGAATCAATATAAGTTGTCAGCAATAGAAAACAACATGCAGAAACTGTGCTTAATATGCGTAAGTTTTCAAATGGCCTTTGGGTGCAAACCTGCAAAGACATTGCTGGTCTCATCATGCCCCAGAAGGCAGCACCGGGCTTGCAGTTGCCAGCCATGGATCATGGGTCTATACCACTGGCAAATAGGAAATTATTTGTAAATGTGACAAATCGGTAGATACTGCTCCTCTGCTTTACAAGCCAGGTTTTTAATGTCTCTTATTTTCTAAGGTGGCTGTTTCCATGGCTTGTAAGCATTTCATAAACATTTCTGGAATCATTCTCATGATCCCCGTGTGAGGTTGGTAGGTCTCTGCTGCCTGCATTTTGCAGGTGGGCATAAAGGAAGCAAAGAGCAATTACAGTCTCTTCTGTGCAAAGATAGAGTGGTTCATTACTTGCTTTTATTGCCTCTGTCGTTATGGGTCCCTAGGTTCAATTAGAGCCTCCCAGTGCTACTGCAGTACATTAATGACAAAATTACTTGCCTAAGGTTTTTGGGGAAGGAAAAAAGCTGTAAGACACTGCTTGAACTTGGATTTCAGTTTCTAGTCTGGCAGCTCCTTTATGACACCTCAGTCTCTGGTGGGCCAGGAAGTCCTCCACCTAAATTGCTGGAACCTCATTAGCTTCCTCTCCTGCACAAGCCAGAGAGAGAGCCAAGCCAGTCCAAGCTGTCATCCAGTGCTGCCGCAGTCCCAACCCAGCAAGCTTCCTCAAAGGAAACAGTTGTTTCATGTTGTTCCCCACAAAGAAATGAGAAGGAAAGAAAACTGCCAAGAAGGAATGCCTGATAAGCCTTCTGGTTTTTTCCCCCTTCACCATCATTGCCACTGAAAGTCTCCTCGCAGCCAGCCTGTGCTAAGAGCCAGCCATTTTGCTGAAAACATCCCAGAGCTAAATATGCCAGCAAAGCTGGGATTCCTCTCTCCTAAATTTATATTTTTGTAGGGTAAATATATACAGCTGAGCTGATTGCTCTCACCATCTTAGGGGAGAGAAGTAGATATTTTTAGGTTCAGGTTAATCTCCTCCTAAAATAGGTCAGCTGATGGCTGTAAATAAGGAGATGTTTTATTTATGCACAGAGAAAATGAGATTGTGAGCCCCTTTGGATCTGGGTCTCCAGAGGGAGAGGGAGGGGACAGTTCCCAAAGAGAGGATGTGTGCCTGAGTACTCTGGCAGAGAGCAGGTGGAATGACAGTGCCCCTGCTCAGCAACAGCTTGCCTCAGAGAGGCTCCTTGTATCCATCACTGAGGCTGGGCACTTTGAACTGACAACCTCAGGAGATTTTATCCCCTTCTCTGAAATACAGGGCTGCACCGTGCCCCAGAGCAGAGGTCTATAATCCATCTTCAGAGGTTTAGGTGACTGCACCTTTGGCGTAGGGAATAAGTTCTTGTGATTGCAATTTCAAGGCAGTATTAAAGTGTTTGAATAATAATATTTCACCCTGCTCTCTCTGCATACCTATTGATTACACATTCACACAGTGTTATTAATGTAGCAGTACTTCTGAGATTTGTAAATGTCTTCATTAAGGGATAGGATTCAGTAACAGAGGTATATATTTAGCTGTGCAAATAGTTCCAATCACTCTCAGCTGGTTTCAGGCCATACAGATTTGTAAGTAAGGGTGTTTTGAATGGTAAGCTCAGCAGATACACTATGATAGTTGAGTCCCTGATGCCACATAAATGGGTGAGAAGAATATCTGTAGATTACAGTGAGGTTACAGTTTCATTCTGTGATGTTTCCTGTGGCCAAAAATACCATGTTTGTGAAGGCACCCTCCACAACAAGATCAAGTGGAGTATTTTCTAAAATCCACTCTGTATTTCTCAAAAGAAACTCCAGTGACACTCCTGCAGAGCAGGTCATGTTAGCTTTGCACCTTGCAAAAGGAGAGGACCACTGCAATTAAGATTAAGCAAAGGTGCTTAATCTTTTTAAAGGTACTATGCAAAGTGAGTAATGGTATCTGCCACACTTTGGAGGATACTTTTGTTTGCAGTGCAAAAAGTAAATTAAATGTCTTAACATCATCCTCATAACCATACTGCTTTTCCTAATGAAGCAGCTAATATAAGTGCCTAATATTGTGATTGTAAATTCAAAGTTCATTAAGTGTTAGTACAGCATTCAAATTGGCTGGCTGGTGTGGAATTACCACATGCATGGCCTCGAAAGACCGACATAAGGTCAGAAACATTCCTAGGACATTTAGCATTTAAAATATGATCCTAGAACATCTCACTGTTCTCTTTCTCTAGTTCTCTTACAGTGGATATTTATGCCAGCCATAAAGGGGAAAAAGAAAAGGATCAGAGGCTGGCACACCAGATTTTGACATGTTCCATATGAAAAGCAGCTGTGTAACCACCATTAAATGTGATGTAAAATCAATTCTCAGGTTAGTTCTAGACTGAGACAGCTGCCACTAAACCTGAAAATTAAGAAAGAAGTTGTGTTAAAACTACTAACCACAGTGAGAAGAAGAAACAGGAAGAGGCAAAAGAAGGAAGGCATGACGATCCCTAACATCAGCTCTCAGATGGAAGTAGGAACACTCTGGGGATGACCTGGTGCTGCTGGTGCCTTGGAGCACTGGATGTGTAACATCCCCGCAGCACCCCCTGTTTGGACACCTCTTTCAGTCAGTATGTGGCTGGTATCCCACACCACAAGCGGCAGAGATCGGTTGTCTACACCTACAGGTCTGTTTGCTGTTTGGCATGCTGCAGGCTGCACCATGGAAAAATGTTTAATTTGCTGGGTTTTTTTCTTCCTCCTTTTCTGAGTAGAGCCTTGAGAACCTGCACTCCCAAGACACACAGCTCAGTTCAGTGTTCCATGTCTGGTTTTTGCTGCCTATGTGTCAGATTTCACAGCAAGTAGTCACTCCTAGTTGCAATCCCAGTGCTTGGGAAATAGATGCATCCCTCTTATTGCTCCCCCATGGTATGGGTGAGCATGATGGGGCAAGAAAGAGCTGCTGTCACTGGTGATTGTGATCATTCTTGGGAGACATTCTGTGTTACTCTGCACAGCTCTGAGCTCTGGGCTCTTCTTAAAGGCTGCCATAGCATCCTGTGAAGGTGCTATGCCTGATTGAATTCTTAGGACAACACTGTTCATTAGTATTTGTGTTACATCCATCATCAGTATGACTGTGATTTAGTGTACCAACTTGAAAACAGTCAATTTATTTTATTAAAGAAGTCAGCAGATTTGCCTATGCTAATCGTGAATCCAACCTCCAAAATCACCGTTGTTTTCAGTTTGGGTTTTTTCCTTTGCTTTATATTTTTGACCTCAAAATTGGGTGATGTTTAGACTTTTTTCCCATTAACTGGAACTTCTAAAATTATACAGGACCTTCCACCCGATTTCTGTCTTTGAAAAGCCAAAGAAAATGGCTTTTGCAAAACTATGTGTCTCAAAATGAATTTGACAGACATCTTCAGTTCTGTATGTTTCACCACCTTGTGGGTACAGTCTGTGCTTCCATTTCTTTTCCAAGCCAAATGTCTGTTCCCACCTTTCCTGAGGTGACTTGTAAATCATATTCTGAAAGAGAATAATTTTGATCTAACTTAGAGCTTTATTTTTTTTAGCAATGATCAGTAGAGTATATTAGTGTTGCTTAGTAATGAAGTCTCTTGAGACCTGTCTGGCACATTTTTCAGAACATCCTATACTATTCCCTGCAGAATGTGACAACAAGATCAAATAAAACCGTATTGGGAAAACATATAGAATAGTACTTATATTGCCAAATTTTATTTTTGTTTTAATTTCAGGAAGAACAGAAATGAACATTTCAGTATGATTGGACTTCCTACTGCCTGTTTTACAGCCAGTGGGGCCCTATAATTTTTCATGAATATGCTCATGAGTTTCATCAGTTTTCATGTATAATTTCCTCCTTGGTTGTCCTCTGTTGTCACAGACAATGATACTATGTAATTCCAAAAATGTTTCCTTCTGGGCATTTAATTTTTACTCACATCTGGAACCATTCTGAGTGCATGGCCAATCTGAGTTTCCCAGTGCAAAGAATAGAAACTTTGTGGAGAGATCCTGTGCAGGGCCACAACAATCACTGAAGGGCTGGGGCATCTTAGCTGTGAGGGGAGACTGAGATCTTGGACTGTTCAGAATGGAGAAGGGAAGTCTCAGAGTGTCCTAATACATCTGTATAAATTACAGGGATTGGGGAATGAGTGATGAAGAAGAGGGAACTGGGTGCTGCTCAGTAGTGCCCACTGGGAGAATAAGGGCTAGTAGTCATTAAAAAATACTACATTTCATCTAAACAGAAGAAAACATGCTTTTACTGTGGAAGTAGCTGAACAGGTTGTCAACAGGGATTGAGAGTTAGCCACAGAGATTTGAATATTGTGGAGATATTAAAAACCTGACTGGACATGGTGCTGGAAAAAATGCTTTTGGTGTCCCTGATGGAGCAGGGTGTGGGACCATATGAACACTAGAGGTATCCACCAGTCCCTGCCATCCTGTGACTCTGTGTTACATGAATTTGTAGTCCCATGTGATTGTACACATTACACTTCTTGTCTGTGATGTATTCAAAATCATGCATTCTGTTTACCTGTATGTTGTAAACTCATGCCAGTTTAAATAATCAATCTCAATTTTAATGATTTCAGGTCCCAGTAATTGCCATAACCCTGAAATTCTCCCAAGAACATCAGAATTCATCACACTATGGCAAAGTCTTTTTTCCAGGCTCTTAATCATTTAATATGTGAATACATTTCTCCTAGTATTTGTATTCCTGTTTTACATTAAAAATTTATTTTTATAAAAAGCTATTTCCCCCAAGACCTAGACCATGCATATTAGTGCCATGTCTTGTTATTTTTAAATGTACATTTTTACTAGATTTGTTTTCCATTTGCGTTCCTATAGAATGATCTCATTTTTACATTGAGCCATTCTTACAAAGTCATTTTAATGGGAAAATTCAAATTACGGAGCTCAAATCTGGCCTGAGTCACACAAGCACAACTGTTGACAGATGCTTTGTAATGGGCTACAAAGTATTTGTGCACAAACCCCAAGAAATCCAGCCTGACTCTTAGAATTCAAGCTGGTACATGATGGCTTAGTAGCAGTGCTGTTTTGTAGCCTGCAGGAGTCTGAGAGGCTGTAAATCTGGATCACTAGTGAGTTATGTAACAGCCTCTAAGTGAGTCAAATACATTAATGGTTAGATAAGATAGATATTTGTATGTGTATTCAGATTGTAATTAGAGTTTCTAAAAAAGCTGAAAATTTATGCACATCTTCCCCAATCAACAGACTTTGGCAGGGATTAGGAATACTCCCAAGATTAGGCAGTCTGACAATCCTTGTGGCATGTACTAAAAGTCACCATAATAAAGGCTTAGAATGTAACTGCACAATTGGAATGAATAAATTAGAAAATAAACCAGAAGTCGTCTTTCTGCAATACCTCTTTAAGTTAATTCAGCATCCAACTAGCACAATTCTGAAAGTTCCAGCCATGGCTTGTGGATAAATGGTCGGTTTAATTGTGGAACGTACCTCAAGCATGCTGGGTGGGCATCCAAACATGCTGCACAGCCTGCCTTAACTTAACTATGCAAGCACTGCTTTATGCTTCCTGTGAGGTCTGTCAAAAAGTTTCGGGGGTGTTTTGGAGAGGGATTCTTTGTTTCTCAATTATTTTATGCCCTGTAATGCAGGAATGAAAACTTACTGGCAGATATCAGTGGTGATTTATTTTCTCAGGAAGTGCAGATTAAAAAAATCAGTCCTAGAAATACATCTGAGTCCCATAGACTTGAAGTTTGGGTTCATCCATCCACATTTAGGTTTATTTGACTGAAGGTGCCAAGAAATACTCTTCCCCACCACCACTTTTTTTTTTTTCCCCCTGGAGTTCTTTCAAATATGGAGGAGAGAGAAAAGCAAGAAGGAGAGTCTGTCAGAAGCCATCGCTGCCCTGTGGTGGGGGCAGTGGCAGGAGAAAACTCCCTGCTTGTGAGTTGCTTTTTGAATGGAAGGGAGGATTCTGCACTGCTCACACTGTGTCCTTTCCTAATGAAAACAGGGCTACCCTCTGTGCCAAGGCAAATGTCTGGGATCCTCCAGGTCTTACCCACTTGCTGTTGCGCTTTGCTAGACTTTTTCTTAATGTAATTTCTCTCTGTTTGTGGTCTCTCCCCTGCCCACTGTTCACTGGCATAAGAAAGACCATGTCTGGCTTTCCTTGCCAGCCATACAGGAGCTGGGAAAGCGTGGGAGAAGAGCAAGGGACACCTTTACGGTTTTTATGTTTTGTGGTTTACGTTGGATGCTAGAATGTAGAAAAACAGATTTGCTTGTCAATAAATACATAATAGAAGATATTATTTCTTTCATCATTCTGGTAGGTGATAAGCCTGCAGCCATTTATCAACTGTCCAGTAGAAATAAATGTCTGTTTTCATTTTATCACATTTAATAACATTATACTTCTTTGTAATTTTAGCTGTTCATCTGAACTGCAACCTTTTTTTTCCTTTTTCAAAGAAGTGAGCATAGAAGAGAAAGGATACTTTAATGAGACTTCCTCCTTTCTTTGACAAGACAACAAAATGATTGTAAAGAACACAAGATTAATTATTTGGATTCAGAAATCCAGAAGACATGCACTTGCTTAAAGTAGAATAAACACCAAGCAGTCTCACTTGGATTTGCAGTGGCTTTGAAGTTGAGTTTGCTTTTGCAAAAGTACCAGCATCATTTTCTCAGCTAGCTATTCCAGAACTGCAACTATATTTTCCTATCCCCCTCGTAGAGACATCCCCACCCTGTGTGTAGAGTAAAGAAGATGATATATTTCCATATTTCCTTTTGTTGGTACACCTTTCTCATATCTCTAAACAGCAAGACCTGAAGTTGTTCAGTGCTCCAGCAAGCAAGGCTAGTAGGCAACCTGTTGGAAGCTCTGCTTAAGTGGAAGAGTGTTTTTACAAAATTTGCTGTGACAGTGAATAATACTGTGTCTCCATTAGTACTTCTACCCTGACAGCAAAATAACATCATTCTCTACTGTTCCCACAGTTTCAGCTTTCAATATGACCATGCCTGATTATATTGCAGGGGTTATCAGCCACAGAGCTGGAGCTTCTGGTTGCCAGGTGTGGGATAACTGGAGTTTGAGGCTTGAAGATCTGGCATAGAGTTTGCAGTAGGAAGACAGCTACCTGCTAAAAGTACACAGGCTTATCCCTCTGGAGGTTTATCTAGATTACCAGAATAGAGATGTTCAGCTGCCACACCAAGGAGCATGGGGTGGCTTTTTCCTGTCAGAACCTGATGTGCAGTAAGGAAAGGAGGCACAAAGTAAAAAATCTTACATTAGAGCTTCTTAAAACACAAACCATGTTTTATTATATTTATATAACAAATATAATTATATAAATATTATAAACATATAAATATTATATATTTATAATATAGATATTATATAGAGGAGGATCATATAATATATGTGATCCATCACAGTAGAATATATCTAGATTGAGGTAAATTCATGCTATTCCTAATGTGGCAGACTTCTCCTGAGGAGGCAACATCACTGCAGGTTGCATTGGTTTGGGTTGGGCTCCACAGGCACACATTTGTTACCTTCTTGTGACTTAAAGGCCTGGCTATAACCATCTTGCCCTTGCACAAGAGTCTTTTAGATGTGCTATTCTCCCTTCTCCCATGGATCCTCTATTCCTGGCCTATCAGTGACACAGCTCTCTGTCTTGTAGCCTCACAATAAATCCTGTGAGGAAGGACCTACAGACAAGAGTCTTCCTCCCAAACTCTGTTCCACTGCATGTGTTTTAGCACCCAGTAAAGGCTGCAATTCACAGCAGAGGTGTTGAATTATTTTTGGACTCCCCTGCCCTGCAGGCCAGGCAGAGGAGAGAACCAAAGCATCTGAATTCTTGTTAAACCTAAGGCCTAAATTCTTGTGTGATTACAATTTCAGTGAATTTGGTTACAGTACTTGCACTGGGAAGCATCTAGCCAGGATGAATTAATGTATATCATCATCAGAAAACAAAGAAAAACCCAATTATCCTGATTGTTGAGATCATTGCAGAGACAGGGAGGTGCTGAGTTGAGTACATCTAGATCATCCCAGAAAGAAAAAAAAATAGTCTAGTGCTGTTGTTAGGAACTTTTTTTTGCATAGGAAGTAACATAGGTAAAAATCGAATTTTCTGACAATCCCAAGTCTACCTAAACATATTCCACACTCCCTGGGGATAATCGGCCCATGAACAACATATACCATATACCACCATTTAAAAAAAGGAGGGCTTTCTGCATTACTTTTTTTAAATGGAGCCATCTCCTCCCACTTGTCTTCTCCAGATGCAGCTTTGAAATTATTTACAGTTCATTGTGAACTTGTAATCATCTCAGAGATAGTAAAGTATCTCAGCTCTAAAGGGAAGGTGAAATTCCATGACTTTTTGTGATGCAAATATTTTGAAATAGGGAAGACATTCCTTCTTAGCCTTTCAAAGCAGATCATGACATATAATTGCAGTAATTTTACTACAGAGCTACAAATACAAGCATAAGGAAGGCATGTGGGCAGTCCTGCATGGCTAACAAAGGATGAAAAATTTGTAGAATCTCAGCTTCCAAACCCAGGATCAGCTGCAGCCCTGGACACAGCAGCAACTGTCAGATAAGTGACAAAATAATATTTCCAATTACCAATGTCTTCCTGGTGACAGTAGTTCATAATTTATTTTTTTCTCAGAAGGTTATCTACTGTATAATTACCCGTCTCCCACCCAGTTAGGAAATTCTGCCCTGCTCTTTACCTGAATCTGCCTGGAACCACCTTTCAGGCACCTTTTGTGAGTAGTCCAAGAGATTCACTCTGGTTTCAGATTTATGTATGCAAGTATCTATACTCAGAGCTTGAGCTACATCTCAGCTTTCTGTCAGTGAGCTGACTAAGCTGAGCTGCTTAAGTGTCAAATCATGACTTATTTTCCAGTCCGTGGAGGTACTTGTAACCTTCTTTTGACCTCTCCCCTTCTCTGTCTTCATTATTTCTATGACTTTTCTGAGGTGTGGATGAAAAGCCATAAACAGTCAGAGCAAAGGTGCATTGAGCCCAGTGCCTGCCTCCCACAGCTGACACAGTTACATTAACAACAGTGCAAAGAAGGCGCTGCTTTCTTCCCTGCTACCTGGTCGAGCGTTCAAGTGAAGTTCATTGTGCTACACACATGCTCTTAGCTTGAACTGGGATTGCTTCCCATTTTCTGCTGGACATTCCTGGTTTTATGGATCCAGGGATCACCTTACCGTATTTCTTGCCCTTGCAGTGCCTCAGAAGCTCATGCTGACCCAATGCCTATTAATTTTTTGTAAATCCTCCATGGAGCTGCACATTTCCAATACAGCTCACTTGCAAACAAAACACGCAGTCTGATGGTGTGAGTTAACATCCTTCAACCTAGCCTGTTGTCCTTTACTCTCAAGTCCTGATCTGGAAACCACCATGTGTTGTCTCCTGAACTAGGATATCAGGTTTTTTCCCAGAAAGAAACATTCTGCACTGACATCTTCCAAGTTCAAAAGTGCAGAAGATGAGATACTAATATTTGACTTCAGACCACTTCCAAGCCTACCTGCTTTTCACCTTCTATTTGGAGAATAAGCCTTGCCTGATTTCCAGAGATTTTAGTACAACGTAATCTACTGTAACATGCTTGCAGGAATGTGACCTGAAAACTTTCGATGCTAGAGGAGTTCTTAAAAGTGTGAGTGTCACTTATATTGAATGAAATACACTTATATTGAATGAAATGTAATTAAATATAGAGTTGTCTCCTGGGGTTTTTGAGATAGGGCTTAAAATCTAAACCCAGCATTGACAGTCTGTAAAAGAAAACTGAGATTCCCTTATAATACTGTGATCACTCTGGGTGTTGAAGCATTAAAATTTACAACAGCATTATAGAGGAAGGGATGAGTGAGCACTACTGCAACCACATTTAATTCCTAGGACTTCTAAATGAACATGAGAGACATCACATACACATCTGCAGCCGTGCAGGTGTTTTCACACCACCACCCATTCTGCTATGCACAAACACCTACCCTCTCCTTGCAGCTCCCTGCCCCATTCCTGCTCTCCATGCGTTCTCACCCCTGCATCCTGTGTCTGCTTTTCAGCCCTGCAGGCACAGGCAGGCACATTCCAGCTTCCTTTACCCACATGCAAGACCTGTGCCCTCACCCACACGTAGGTGTTCCAGTCAGTGCATACACACCAAACCCTGCACTTCCACAGGGCATCACTTAGAATTCTGTCCCGGAGACAGGAAAAGACATGGAGGGTCCCTGTTGTCCTGGCATTCAAGGTGTCTGAGTCCTTTTGAGAGGGAACTTCAGCAAAATACCTTTTGTAGCTTGCTGGGGTTTAGGAGCCACCAGTGAGGTGAGTATGGGTCTGAGCTGCTTTCCCAAATTGAGTGGTTGTGATGGATTATATTTATACCTCTACTGTTCCAGCCTTTCACAAACCATCCCACACATCTCTTATATTAGAAGGCTTCAACCTAATATTTTTTTGAGCTGGGCATATGGGACCATGATTATATCATCTTTATTTGTTTTTCTCCATTCACTCTCACTCCTCCATTCTTGTCTCTCCCTGTCATTATAATTTAAGGATCCACTAAAATATTACACAGTAGTTTTTACTCCTTAC
>NW_005054342.1:5462609-5466359 GCF_000277835.1 Geospiza fortis | reverse complement strand
CCCCCTTGTTGGCAGATGCTTACCCCAATTCTGAAGTGATCTATGTGTGGACTAACAGCACCACAACGTCTGTGGTGGTGGCCGAAGATGGCTCACGACTTAACCAGTACCACCTGATGGGACAAACCGTGGGCACGGAAAACATCAGTACCAGTACAGGTAGGGGCAACATTTCCATCCCACGGTTGCTGATGGCTGGAGGGGAGATTCACAGGCTCTGGTTACTTTGCAATAAGGCCAGGGAAGCACCTGTGGGATGCGGAGTGCCAGGGAGATCCTGTGCAGGTTCATGGCCACTTAGCAGAGGCACTGAGAGGGTCAAATGCTGGCTCTTAGGTACATTGCTGAAGACACATGCAGGCTCCTGGTATTTACAGGAGTGCCTGAGAAGCCTCACGCAGTTTCTTGGCGATCGCCCTCGCTGTGGTTGCCAGCGCTGTTGCTGGCTTATTTCCGTGAGGGAGGAACCACCCTGGGAGGCAAACACCACCCACGCATTTGATCCGTTTCAATCATCGCTTTAAAATGATTGCTTGATGGAACCGCGTGGGGGGGAAGGGAATGGGGAGGACGGGGGGGGGCACTGTGGCATGGCTCGGCGAGGCAAAGAAGCTTTTAATCCCCGGGCGGGCATCCACGTGAGCCGTGCCCCCCCGCTGCCTAAGGCTCCCACGCAAGGGCAGCCCTGGGTGTGCATGGGCGGGGGGGACCCCCGGGGGGGTCGAGGCCGGGACAAGGATCACGTGCGCTCAGTGGGACCGGGGCTCCACCCGGTTACACAATGCACTCGGCTGGAGAGCATTAGTGGCATCCAGCGAAGGGAGGGGGAAGGGGTGGAAATTAAATAGCCTGCCATGGAGAAAAGGGAGATTTCTACGGCTGGGGGTTGCAAGGGGCTTGGGTTGGGGAAAGGGGCAGCCTGTGGCAACATGCCTGGGAGCAATTCCTGCGGGCAAAGCCCAACAGAGTGTGCTGGTGATACACCGTGTCCCTGGAGAGAAATGATGGCCAGAGTGGTAGAGGACAAAGTATGGATTAAATTAGGAACTTTTTACTCTCTGTAGGAAATTTAGGAGACATGAAAACAGGTACATACATGTACACTTGCACACAAAGTTAGTTGGACCAAAACATAAAGATGCATAACACTTTGTGCTCCAACTGGCAAATAAAGAGGAGACATCTGAGCTTGCTGCTTGTGCCCCAGAAAGGACACAAAGTGAGGGAAGGCTTGCCTTGGGCAGCCACTAAATTTGACTGCCGTCTCCGTCCTATAGACATTCACCCCCTCCCTTGCCCATTTCAGGAGACACCAAGCTGATGCTAAAGAGAAGATTGATAAAAGTCAAGAGAAACATATAAACAGAGTGGTCACTTTTGCAAAAAAAGAATGAGTACACTATCTCCCATTAAAGAGTAAAGACACTATTTTCCTTACCAGTTCACCATCATAGCCGCATTGTTTTCTGCAATGAATGGCAGCTCCCCTCTTGCCTTCATTGTTGCCAAGAAAAAGATCCAAAGGATGTACTGAAGCATCTCCTACAACCTCGTCCTGCTCCTCAGAGCAAGAAAACCATCCAGCCCAGGCAGTGAGTGCTCCAGCGTGTCAGCTCCAGGCCACTTCCAGTTTGCCGCCTTGCCTGTGAAAGCTCCTTGTACTCCTCAGCCCAAGGAAACACTCCAGACAAATCCCAAAGTTTCCGCACAGTAAACACCTCCCTCACGTATTTAAGATTTATAATAAATGCTGTGTTTCCAACGTCAAGATTTTATATTAATGTCCTGGGTTACATCTGGGCTGGCTGGATTCTGATTGCAGGGTGGATCACAAAGAGCAGGACACAGATTGTAACCGGGGATTAGCAAAATACAAAAATCCGATTTTGCACAGGGAAAGCATCAGTCAACGATGGATTTTCTGGAGTTCATCAAGCTCGTAGGAGGCCAGTAATCAGCATTACTTACGAATGGCCATCGAAGGCATTTCTTCCTTCTATTGAATTGTTGAACGTGAAAAAGAAAAACCAAATAGCCTATTGCATAATCCAAGTGCTTGGATTTTTGTGGCTTTTATGACACACGAGTCAAACTACACAGCCCTTGCAGTTGCACAGACAAAATGTTTGTGTATGTCATAGGTCATTTATGCTCTTCTTTCCAGCAGACTTTTTTTTGAAATGGAAGTTCCAGATCTGTACTGGTTCCTTGGGATTCTGCTGATTTATAGGCAAGCTGCCGTTTGGCTGGCTTCTCAGAAAAAATACCCTGGCATTCCTAATTCTCCAACAAGTCTTGAAACTTGGAACATTTTAGCCATGGCACAGAAAACAGCTCTGTCATGTGCCACCTGTTTGTTTTTGGGTTTTTTTTGGCTGTTTGTTTTTTTGGTTTTTGAGGGTTTTTTTGTGCTCACATCAGGTGAATAACATCCCCAGATGTTATTCACCTGAAAGAAAGATATTTTCCTACTCACTCTGCTTCTAACAGAACCAACATCTCTTATGTCCTGGTGGTAAAAGTGCTGAAAACAATCAGATACGAGATTTGAGTCCAAGTGGATCTTGCTGCTTTTCACAAATGGTTGCCCAGTTATGTTCCCCATACCCAGAATCTCTCATAGCTAACTTAGGATCTGCAGTGGCACAAAACAAAACATAAACCCACTCTTTTGTATACTGCCAGCTGCAGTCTGAGCTCTTTAATATCCAAAGCCGAAATAATAAAAGAATCATTCAGCTCTTCATTTTGAACCAAATAATTCTTGAGATGAATATTTCTCTAGTATCACTATAAAAGGGAACACACATTTTTTGTCGGCCGAAATATTCTGGATGTCAGTATAGTCAGGGAGGTGTCTAATGTACCGAATGTCAGGATCTTGCCAGAGCAGCCATTGATAAAACTGAATCCAGGTATATCCAGTAAACAAACAAGCCTGGGGGCCAGTCTAGCCTCCTTAAAGTACTCAGTTGAATCTCAGCATGATGGCAATGGAATAATGTGTGTAAGATCCTGGAAAATCTGTAAGCAGGATCTCCAGAACTCCATCAACTATATACCAAAAAAAACCAAACAAACAAACAAAAAAAAAACTGTAGCAGCTTTTAAAGCATAAAAAACCCCTTAAGAGCAGCAGCACAGTTGCGCAGCTCCATGAAGTGCAGCCATTTCTGCTCTAGGGCTTTTCATTAGTACTAGATTTGTTTTTGTTTACTAACAATAATTTGTTTTCTGCAGTGATGAGTGGACCCCATCAGGAACAGGATTCTCTTTTAAGTGCTACATAAACCTATAACAAAAATTAGCTCTTGCTCAAGAAAGCTTATGATCTAAGGATAAACAGTGGCCTTACAGAAGTAAAAGGGAGCTTTGCTGTTCCAACAGAGCCAGTATCTTGTTCTGTAAACAAAAGGCCAACTCAGGCAGCTTTTAGCTTTACTTTAAGCAGTGGTCCCAGGGCATTAATAACCAAGCTGTGGGGTTTTCTTAAGCCCTAAGTCTACTGGAGGAAGTATTCCTGGTATAGACATCTCTGAAAGGGACAGCATGGGAAATCAAAGAATATATCAGCTGGGAGAAAAGCAAGTACAAAATCAAGGTGCTGTGATTATTTCAGTGGAGACAAGAGTTTTGATAGGTTAAAGAAAATGGTAAGGTAAAAATCAGCTGTGGAGGGCCATCAGAATGTAGGTACTCATTTCCTGGGTTTTAAAAATGAAAAAAAAAGAGGGTCCTGTTGCTCTTCCG
>NW_005054342.1:5450390-5462420 GCF_000277835.1 Geospiza fortis | reverse complement strand
TCTTCCGAAGCTGTATAGATTCTTTTTTTAATTCCAGCTGTGAGAGCATACTGTCAAAATCGATAATGCACATTGTCACTCTGTAGCGGGCGAGCGGGGAAGCTGTGACTCAAACACATCCCAGTGCAGTAGCGACTGAGAAACAGTCCCTCTGCCTGAGATTACTGAGGCAGGCAGACCCTGCTGCAAATACTCCTTAATAAAGAGCAAGTGGGCTTCCTCCTGAGACCATTGCATGTTCAGCCTCCCTGGTTCAAAATTACACTAAATGAAAGGGAATTAGGCTTTTCTTTGCAGGGGTTTCCTCCCCAGTTTCACAGCATGCCATGTCCATTTCCCCATCACTCTTCAGGGAACCGTTTCACCAGAAAATCAGACTCCAGAGAAAGATATAAAGATTGAGGCAGGATGTCAGTTAGGTATTCTGTGTTATTTCACTTTCTGTCTAAAATCCTCAGCATGAACAAGGTCTGTAAACTTGATGCAGAATAGCAGAGCTCCTGTAGCATAGTGTATGAGTGCAGCTATACCTGCAAAAACCCTTTCACTGTAAACCTGTTCTCTGCTAATTAGCCATATTGTCAGTTAGAAGTAATCTGCCAAATCTAATAGCTTAGTAATGCTGGCAGCAGCTCAACTCAGACTATTCACTCAAGGCAGAATCAGTCTGTTGAATATTTTCCTTTTGTGGATGTTCTGAAGAGACTAACAGTCAAATCTTGCAACAGAGATTACAGCTATAGTTGTTCTTGAAGGACAATATATATTTCAAAAGAGGCATTTCTCTGATTCATCAGTACCCAATTGAAAGATGCATGCTTTTAAATTACTTTGAAATCAGTGAAGAACTGTTAGGGCTTGAAGGGATGAATTGTTTTTTATTCTTACATTTTGTTTTTACTGTTATTATTCCTAGGTAAATAGTAGCATGCTTTTAGCTAGCAAGATTTTGGATTTGGGCAGCAGTTACCATCATGAATAACCTTCAGTAACAACTACATGGTTTTCCAGAAATAATCTGAAAGAACCAGGGAGCAGTTACCACCAGGAATAGCCCTCAATAACAACTATACGGTTTTCCAGGAACAATCTAAAAGAACTGGTTAAGTTTTGAATTTTTCTGAAACATTAGGGAAGGTGACAGCTGGTCTGTTGATTTTTGAATGCATTTATTTAGGCTTTTATTGAAATTCAGAGGAGCTGATAAATGGCATATTAAGGCAATGCTGTGAATTTGGCATATGAAAAAGAAATGGAATTTAGCACTGCTGTGGCAGCTTTTAGGGAACTCTGCATGCAGGCAGTACAATATTCATTGTACAGGTGAACAAGACAGGACACAGTATCTATCCAGAAACAGACAATCTTTTGTAGGGCTAAAGTGTACCAAATTCTAGGAACACTGCATGCATTAGAGGGACTTTTTATTTCTGGACCAGCAATCTGAAGGGTTTGGGTACTCAGACTAATAAGACATCGCAGGATCCATATGCAAAGTGGCAGTTCTCACAGAAGATGCTGGGACTGGCAATCCCTAAAATGTGGTGCAGGAGTGTCTGGACCCATTTTCATATTTGAAAATTGATGGCTTGGCCATAACACTTTCACTAATGAGGTTGCTAACTAAACCTGCTGATAAATCAGGTTTCAGAGAGTCGAGAGTCTTAATTATTACTATGCTACAAGAGTTTGTAGGAGTGAGTCAAAACCAGACAGTGTTGAGGCAGTGCCAGCAAACCAGATTTTTAAGCCTGTGAACATCACAACATTCCAGGTGCATAGGAGGACTGCAGCTTTTCAGTGTAGTGGGAACAGCAGTCATTGTCTTCTGCTTTGGAGACTGAATATGAAGACTGTGAGGATCTAGCAGCACCTCTGTCTGAAGTATTGGTTTTCCACAGCACAGAAATCCAGACATTTTTCATAAAATTAAGAATGGCTGAGTGATATCCTCAAATGGAGAGTGGTTGGAACTGGCCTTGTTCAGTCCCTAAACCAGTAAGCCTTCCTTATTTTACTCAAATGCACACTTTTCTTCTTCTAGGTGAATATACTATAATGACAGCCCATTTTCATCTGAAAAGAAAAATTGGTTATTTTGTCATCCAGACGTACCTTCCTTGCATAATGACTGTGATCTTATCGCAAGTGTCATTTTGGCTAAACAGAGAATCTGTCCCTGCTAGAACTGTCTTTGGTGAGTATCCCACTTTCTCCTAGGACACAGATAGGATCTTTGTGGCTTGTGAAAGTGATTTGCTGTAATAAAACCACAGTTCACTACTGTTTATTTCTGCTTGAGATGTTGTAAATGTTTTCTCCTTCTCTTCCAGTTTAAACTCAAAATCAATTTAAAGGCCTTGTCTGGGCTGTTTTTATAAAGTTGTGACAGAAATTGGTCAATCAATTATGTGAAAATTAAGGACAGAAGATAGAAGAATAAGATTAGTGTGATTTGTTTTGGCTTTTTTTCTATTTCAGTGGATGCTGGATGGTTTAGAAAAAAAGACATACGGATTATCATACTTAATGTATACCCTAGCTAAGCATTTGAAGCAGATATCACTTCAAGACATTTTGTTCATCTTTGTTGTAGGATCTTTATCTAGGAAAGCCATGTAGAGGTTAATTAGTGACAATTATCTTTATAACCATCAAACAAATTAATATGACTTTGCATTTAGAAAATGTGTATTTACTGAAGAAATTGTTATGGAAAAAGCCTTTGGGGTGTCATTAAATTACTTGGTTTGTCCCTAGAAGACTGTAGAAAATAAGCACTTTCTCAAGTGAAGGTTGATGAAATACAAGATTTTTACTAGAAGAAAAACAAGGGGAGTAGGAACAGTTTTTTAAGTAAAACTTTGTTCAGATATTTGAAAGGAGTCACTCTTCTGTACTAGCCTCCTGAAGTCAGTTGGCACTTTGATCAAAAATCAGCTCAGCAAGTTGTATGGAGAGAATACAGGTAGTAACATCACTTTGCTGACTTACTCTAGTTTTACAAAGCTGTAACTGAGAGTTGAGTTTTCTGATCTTGGGGAAAATCTTCCCACAGATGAAAGCATTGGCCGTTTGTCATTTACTATCATATGGGAAAGGAGGAGCTACAGTCAAGGAAACCAGTAACAGTCAACAATTTTAAACATGCAATTTCTGTATAAGAAAACAAAATAAGAAATCCCACTTCACCCTGGGCTTGTGTTACCCTAAAAATCCTTATTTAAACACACTACAGCTAGAACTAACCAGAGCTCCATAGAATAAAATATCTGAGCATGAAGGCTTTCAGTTTTTCTTACTCTTTCAAACCATATTATGCAAACACTGATTGACCTCATGTAGCCTTCTTAGATATGCTGCTGAACAGGGACCTGCTCATAACTCATTTGGGATTCCATGAGGGTTAGCAAACTGATCTCTGACTCTTTATTTTTTTTCTTTGCAGGAGTAACAACAGTCCTCACCATGACCACCTTAAGTATCAGTGCCCGTAACTCTTTGCCAAAAGTGGCCTACGCTACTGCAATGGACTGGTTTATAGCTGTTTGCTATGCCTTCGTATTTTCGGCATTGATTGAATTTGCAACAGTCAACTATTTCACCAAGAGGAGTTGGGCATGGGATGGCAAAAAAGCCCAGGAAGCTGCAAAAATCAAGGTGCTTAAGTTACATTTTTTAAATACCTAAAATAAAAAGCGGGTATTCAGCATAGTTTAAATAACTGAACGGTCAATTTCCAGCTTCTTTGTGAAAAAGGTATTTAATTGCCTCATGACATACTTTTACCTTCCTGTGGAGGAAAATTTGCAAGGAAATATGGTGCCTTCCCTTCACAGAGATATACTACCAGTCTCTTATCATCTCTATGAAGAGGACAGAAGTACATTGGGCATTGAGTACACAGGACATGGGATTTCAGTGATCAGACTTCTGATAACATAACCATGGAACATGTCTCTGCAGAGCAGTCCCTGTATGCTCTCCTAAATAAATAACAACACTTACATTGAGCTCCATGAGTCAGGGTCCCACCACAGTAAAAAAGGGAACCAAAGACTGGGTCTGTGAAAACACAAACTTTTGAGTTTCATGCTGAAATGAAACTTTTGGGACTGACTCTTAGTAAATCATCTCCTAGAGAGCTCATACCCACAGGCATCCCAAAAGAGGCTACAAAGACGCCAAGCTGGCATGGGCAATGAGCCCTTCCCCACACCCTTTGCAGCAGCTGGGAAATGAGGTTCACATCTTGTCAGCTGTCCATGGGGCAAGCACCCTCTTCAGATGTCAGACTACATCTCACTGACAAAAGAAGCTGCTAATGCACGTGCCAGGTGGGATGTGGGTGCAGCCAGTGAGTCTCAGCTTTCTCCCATCAAGGAAAGTCACACTTGAGTAAGGGCTACAAAACCGAGGCAAAAACATCTGTTTGGTAGTCGAAGTCAGAACAGCCAACAGGCATTAACAGGCATGCTTGATTATGGTGCTCAGCTTTTTGGGCCATTCCAGTGAGAACATGTTTCCACTTTCTGTTCTTGTGGTATAACATTTTGTTCTTTACGCTGCAGAAAAAGGAGCGCAACTTGCTGGGAAATAAACCAACTAATACCTACACCACTGGGAAGATGACTCCTGCACCAAACATGCCAAAGGACTCAGCCCCAGCTGTCATCTCAAACACTACATCTGCTCCAGTGAAGCCTCCAGAAGAAAAGCCTGCTGAAAGCAAAAAGACTTACAACAGCATCAGTAAGATTGACAAAATGTCCCGGATAATTTTTCCAGTGCTGTTTGGAACTTTTAACTTAGTTTACTGGGCCACATATTTGAATAGGGAGCCTGTTATTAAAGGTGCCAATTCTCCAAAATAAACTGAAGTACTCTGGAGCCACATGTGAGCCATACTTACAAAGCAGATGCTACCAAGGAAAATTTGAGATCCAGATGACTTTCTACGTTTGGGCAATATTCTTCAGGAAGTTTTTTGCATGTTTAATAATATGTACAAATAATATTGCCTTCATTGTTTCTACATGTAACCTCAGATGTTTTGGAGACGATTATATTACTTACAGCAACGGATCTTTATAAAAGATCAGAAGACATTGAACATGGCTTCTTTGCTGCTGAGTATCTTGCATTGATAGTTTACAAATAAAATAAGTTATATTTTTTAACTGTTCAAGTGTACTACATATCGTGGTTTTTATACTTCAGATGTACAGTCATACAAATATGGGCTTAACCTATATTTTACAGAAGAGCTCCACTATTGTCATCTGATAAGTTACTGAGTAACGCCAGTTGTAAATGTGCCAAATTATTAAGTGTAGGGCTATGTTTGAGCACCTTTACTAGTTACAGGTAGTGCATTACTCCATAGACAAAACTGCTCAGCCCAATTTTCACTGGAAGTTTAATACAATGCAGTAAATCCTAATGGGACGATGATGATTTTCACTGCTTGAGACTCTAGTTTGCAGTGAAATAACACAGGGAGCAGGATGCTACTTATGTAAATAAAGATGACGGAATCTTGCCCTTAAATGAAAATACAAAGTTTGTTTGGATTTTGCATTCCAAAGAATTCTCTCTAATGATTCTCAGTATTTATTCCAAAAATTAAGAATTATATTGCATGAAATTAACCTAGATTAGGAACATATTTGTGCAAATAAAACTTCTAACAACAGCAGCAGACATTTTTATCAGGGTAAAGTAAATTATGTTTGGACACTTTTCCAAGAAGAAGACTGTGTTATATTAGCAGAGATTAGCAGAAAAGAATTACAGTATTTCTTCAATAATTAATACTTGTTTCCCACGGCAAAAATCAATCAGCCAACACTAGAAAGTGTGATCAGAAAAAAAAGATGTGCTTCTTGACAGCAAGGTGTTTCAGTGACAATATTGACAGAAAGGTCTTTGTACTGTCCATCTGAAACTTTTCTATAAAACGCCTTGCTGCTGACAATGTGTTTTGCTTTCACAATGAATGAGAAAATGCAGTCTGAGTTTTCAGCTCTTTCCTCCTTGGCATCCTTTAATTGTTCCAGAGGCTTTTGTAATTAAATCTTAATGTTTAAATAAAAAATGCATTCAACATTTGATTGCAAAATGTCATTCTTACACTGGTCGTCCTTTTAGAAAGACCAAAGAGCACACCAGAGAAGCTGAAGAATTAACTGGAAGGCACACATGCACGCACTCAATCACGTGTACACACACTGACATATCCTCCCTGTTGCCAAGAAAGGGACATGCCTTGAGTGAACACAGTGAATTGAGTTGTTGCAGAATTAGGTGCTATCCTGCTATGGAGCAACAATCTCATGATCTTTTGGGGACAGAGTGGAGAGTTCATGCTTCACTTTGAGGTTAGGGTCTGGTCTAGGACTGGGGAGTTGTTTGGCTTCTTTTGTGTCTTCCTTCAACCCTTTCATTCCTAAAAATTGCCAAGAAAAAAATCTTATGTGTCTATTGTTTTTTGAAGCTTTTTTTTGATGCTGTGGAATGAAAAATTCATAAATTTTTGAGGGCAATAGAGAAGCCATGGGACTGAGCAAGTGACTGGATGCTGATGAACAGGAGCAAGGGAGGGGGCACACCCATCTATTCAGTGCTAGCCTGAGCTGAGGTGAGGATGTGGATCTCTGTTTTCATGTAGCCTGCCTCTGTGTCTTTGAGTAGCCACACACCTCCTTGTTCATCATCCCCTTGGGGGATCCCTTTGTCTTCTGTGCTTATTAGAAGGCAAAACTTCATACAAGTCCCTTGGCTATTGCTTCAGGTGAGAAACTCAAAGAATTACATGACTGAGGTTTGAGAATGAGAAACTCAGAGCCATCTTTAAGTAGCATCTTTTCCAGACCAGTTCTGGAGTCTGCCCAGAGAGTTTCTGTTCTTTGTTTTATCTGCTTATACCCAAGTCTGACTCTTACTCTGTATTACAGCATTATTTCCTGGTCTCTATTGCAGGACTCAGTGTAAGGATCTCTAAATCTGGTCTCTTTTACTTACATGGAAAGTAATCTTCAACAAATATGGGTGTACTTGCAGCATGTGCTCATGCATGAACACTAGGTGTCCCATAGTTTGGAAGATGCTTCAATAATACACTCCAGGCTGGAATACTTAAATGCTATTGCCTGGCATTATATCCTACCTCACAATTCAAATCTCTCCACAGTCAGTGGAACTGTTTGTGTGGGAGATCACTACTCACTGAGATGGTACCTGAACTGTAGGAGACAGGAGCATTTTCCCAGGTCCTGGCTCAACACCTTCACTTTGTCCTGCCCCAGGCTGGGGTAGTATCTGGATGTGTACTGACTTCCCTTGGTATCCCATGGAAGTAGCTTGGGCTTTTGGGAATGGAGTGAGCTGTGTCACTGTCCCCAGCATGGCTGAACTAGGACCCTGTGGGACACAGCTACTTCACAGCTTAGTCATGGCCAAAGGGAGTAATAAATAGGAATTGCTTCTCATTGATTTTTTCATGTATGCTTTCATGAAAAAAAGAGTGAAAAGTGTTGAAAAGTGAATTACAACAATTCAGCACTGTAGGGGAAGTGTGTGCAGGCTGCTGCCAAATTTCCTTCCTTGTACCCAGTAAGAATGAAAGAACAAGTCAAATACAATGGAAGAGATTTTTAATTTCTGATATTTGAGCTGTGCCAGCTCACTTCAAGGATGAATTTAAGCAACAATGTATATTCTGAAGCTGAACCCTCTTCTGTTATCTTGAGTTGTGTTCTGCTTTTTCTAAATGGGATGTGCCCTCTGTGGAATAACTGAACATATTGATACAAAACTGAGGAAGTAATGATTTTGTGAAATAATCTCATCTTTCAAAAATTCTTGCTCAACATCTAAGTTAAACTTTGAAGAAAAATGAATTAAACTGTTTTGTTCTTCATTTTAGTCAGAGAAGATGAATGTATCACTTGCAGATTTTTTAAATCTGGAGAAAAAGTTCTTTGTAATAAGGATGTATTTCCCTTAATACCCTTGCTCCTCAGATTGGAATTGACACTGAAATTATAAAATTACTTGAGTATTTTCTAATCTTTTACATGTTTTTATGTCACTACAAACACTTAAGTATGGTCATTGCATAGTGACTCTCAGATGACATCTTTACTTTACCAATTTTGCATTTTCCACTATGTTGTTATAGACATTTGTTCAATTTTGAGAAGATAGAAAGATTGGAAGTTAGATTTTATGAAGCCCGAAGGACTTCTGAAGGATCTTCCAAGAATTACCCCTAATTTAGACTGAAGTGTAATTGTCCCATTCTGTAATGCATTATTTCCTTTTCAGTGCCATCCTCAAAAGCAATTATCACTTCTCACAGTCATAATGTCTTAAAAGTTGCTGCTTAAATTAGTCCCTGGCTAAAAGCAAAGTAAAAGGTAAGAATATCGATTGAAGAGACCAACTAATTTCAGTTAGATTAGTTTGGAGAGTTTTTGAGAAATCCTGATAGATTGTAATGGACTGGACCAACAATGATAGGCTGGATACACAGAGGGCAACCACCCACTATAACTTAACACATAAATGATAATAAATGTTGGAGCCAGCCACCCCAGGCAGTTTTGGCCTCAGTGGATCTGGGCTCAGTTCTTCATTCACTGTGGGCTGGTGTTTTTGATGTTCTCAGGACAACTGCTCAAAGATGGCCCCAGAGGAGCAGCCCTGCCTGCCCTGGATGCCCATGCTTCTGCCAGAAGTCTACACAAAGCTGCTGAAAAGCTGCAGCATGGCAGCACCAGGAGGGATTCTCCCCATCCTGCCCATGAGCCAGAGTGCAGAGAGCCCTGTGCTGAAGAACTGAGAGCACACAGAAAATGTTGAGACCTCTGAGGTTCAACTTCCTACCAAAAGGCTCCAGCAGGAGCAACAGAGACCTTCAGTCAGAATAAAGTGGCTCAAGCCTCTTAGAAATCTCTAATAAGCATTCAGTGGGAGGACTCCAGGAGCTGTAGGACATGGATTTCAGGTCCTTCCTTCTTTGTCTCAGAGCAGCCCCAGTTCCCTTCTGTGATTCTCATGATATATAGGTAGCACTGGGATGCCAGGAAAATCACCAGTAGGGCTTTCCTTCAACACTAAATCTCAGAAAATTCAGATGCCCAAACTATTCAGCGCTTGAGATGGGGCTCTCAGTTCTAGGAAGCGAGGAATTTGATCCATGAGTCCCATTCCCTTCTTTGGTATTTCCTCCCTTATTTAGGCTAGCTATCTCCCTTCACAGCTACTTTCAGAGACTCATACTTGGCCACTGCAGAGGATGTACCACACAGGTATCCCTCAGGCTGGAAAGATACCTTCTGTGGAAGTGCAATGAAAGGTAAGTTAAAATGTGAATGCGTTTTGTTGTGCTGGAGAATAGTACTGAGAACCTAAACATTTTACTATCATTACATGGCATGATAAAATGTTCTTTTGTTAAAGCCTGTGCTGGATAATCATGACCCTTACCTGAATATACAACTTGAAAGGCTCAGCAAAGAGTGTGCTTAAAAGTAAAATAAAAGGATGTAAGGATTAAGAGAAGGAGCAGAAATGAAATGAATGACGCATGAGGTGTAATGAAGAGTGGTGCTAAAGTATCCCTTTGGCATCCGAGGAGAACAGAAAGAAACCCTTAGACATCACCTTTTTTCTTACAGCCTGAGGAGAAGGACTCAATAAACCATATTACTCCGATCGAGCCTTGGGGATTTCTGAGACTCTGCAAGGAAAGGGGGGGCACGGTGAGGGTCTTCCTCGAGGTCTGAGTGACGCGATGGTCACATGAAGTTCCTGCCGCGGCGCAGGGGTAACCGAGCGCTCTGCCGCCGGATGAATATTTTAAAAGACTATGCAGAAAATAGTTGTGGCTTTTATGCCAAGATAAAAACCAATTTGAATTTTTTTTTCTCTTGCAAGCTAAATTGGTTTTAATTCCAGGAGCAAGGGAATACTTTAAACTGTTCCTAGAATATTAACCTATTTGGCAGAGAGATATTTCTACCTTACCCAATCTTCTCCTTGCCAGTGAAAGAGGAACAGAAGATTGTGGTGATGCTTCCATAGAAAGCAAAGTTTCATCACAAGTCTGGAACTTGGGAAAAGCTGATTTCCTAAGTTTCCACCTTGCTTTTTATCAGAACAAACAGAAGTCACAGCCTCACTCAGGAATCAGTACTGCATCACCAAAATGTGCTGCAGGATTGTCCCCAGCAAAATCTCCAATTATTTTAATAACCACACTGTAATTGGTGCTGTGCAGTCTTCAGCAGGGAAACAGAAGGAAAGGAGGAAAAGCCAAAATTTAAAGAGACTCAGCATCCTGAAGGGCACCAAAACACCAATTATCACTGGGCTCAAACTGGCATTAACCCGAGAGTGCCCACAAGTTCAACTCCACAATTCCCTGCCCTGAAAATCCTCTGCTCTCCCTTCTGACATAAACTCCTGATGGAAAGCTGAATTTACATTACTGAGGTGCAAAAAGGCCTTCTCCACACTCACTGAGCAATAATCAGCTTCATTGTTCACATATCTTTTGTTACTATAGCCCGCCCCGCAGCGCCGGCGCTCCCGCAAACTTCACAGCAGCGGGTCGGCGTGCTGCCCGACCGTCAGCATAGCTATTCCTGGTGAAATCCAGGCAATCCCCGAGCATTCGCCGTCCGTTCCCTCCCTCATTTTCTCAGGGCAGCAGGCGGCCTGGCTTCCACCCGCATTTCTCTGCTGGTGACCGAAAAGAGCACAAGCTTTGTAACAAATGATTATTAGCAATTCACGGTAACTCCAATTAGACAAAGTAAACACGAAAGAACTGCTGTATAATCTAGTGAAGAGGCGTTCAGGTTGGAAATAAAAAAACCCAACAAAACCCGAAAGGTTGAAAGAAAACCCCTAAAGTGAATTACTAAGAGTTCGTTAATTGCCTGACTCACGACAGATTTTCCTTAAGCTGTGTCGTTCCTTCAAAAATTAACTTCGGGAACAGAACTCCTATAGCCAGCTCTTCTAGGCGTCATGTAGGAGTTATTCTAAAAGCAAGATTGCATCTTCCAGCAGATTTTGTTTTTAATTAAACAATTAAAAACGACTCCCCCAGGACATGGAAGTTATGTCTAAGGGAGAAGGAAACAGATTTGTACTCCTGAGATTTCGGATCTCAGGAAAGTGGTGACTCGCTGTACCTCTGGCAGTTTTTTGTTTTTAAATTAGCATTACGTAAGTGATATTTTGTGACTCCTCATTCTGAAAACAAAGGAGAATATTCCAATTACCCTGATGCCTGGTGCAAAGCTCCATACACCTGAAGAGAACTGAAGTCGCTAAAAATCACTGTGCTGTTCCTAGCGGAGTAGAAAGACAAAAGTTGTCCAAACCCTAACTATTTTTGCCCTGAATGCACTTGACTGTTTTCTCATTTACGAGTTCCCACAGCAGAAAAACCTAATTTACAGCGAAGTTCACAATGTACACATAAGTCCATGTAACCTGGTCTACAGGATCGTATAGACCTCTTCTGTTCTCCGTGTATACATTTTTCCGGCATACCTTGTGCATATGCATCTGCATCCATGCATTCGTACAGTGCATGCAAACTTCTGCATGCATCCACCGAGACAGAGAGGCATACCGAAACACACTGCCTTGCGTTTGTCTATCTGTCCGTGCAAGCAGCCGCACCGATTACACGGATCTGCGCCTGTGTGTACATCGGGATGCCCTCGCTCCGATCACCCCGAGACCAGCACCCGACCCCTCTCCCTCCTTGTGAAGAGAGCACCTCCAGCCCCGGGCGCTGGGGGGGGGCTTTCGGCAAGTAATTGTGGGGTTTGGGCGTGAGGGGATCCCGTAAAACATCACGGGGATCCTTCCACCGGCCACCCTGTCCGGGGCATCGGGCTGATGATGTGGGGGAGAACTCCCGGCTGCCGAGTGACTGCGGCTGCCGGGTTCGCTGCTCCCCCTCTCTTGTGTGCGTGTGTGTGCGCCCGCTGGGGCGGGGGCAGG
>NW_005054342.1:5449491-5449958 GCF_000277835.1 Geospiza fortis | reverse complement strand
TTCCCTCTCGCCTCCCCCCTCCCTTCTCGGAGCGTTGTGGAAAAGAGTGTTTTCTTCAGGGTATTAAGCTGAGAATACAGAGGAGGACAGGCTCAGACCTTTACCTCACTGCCTCATTCTCCCTTCCATGTGAACCTTCTGCAACGTTTCCTTCATCCTGCCGCACCTCTCACCTGGCCAGCGCTGTCCGGACCATGTCCGCTAAGCTCCTGCCGGTTTTCTTCCTCCTCTCAGTGTTCCACGCTTGGTAAGTCTGCGCTCCCCTCGCCTCCCGTCCAGCCCCTCTCCTCTCTGCACCGGGGCTGGAGGGCTGAAGTCCCATTTGCCGGAGTTTGCACAATATTCGGCACCCAGGAAGAACAGTGGGCTCTCCCCACCTTCTTCCGCGCCGTGCCGGGGCTCTGTTCCCAAACACGGCTTATCCCGCTCCCATCCCGGGACCCGCCAGGCTCCGGGTGCTCCCGGGG
>NW_005054342.1:5406468-5449358 GCF_000277835.1 Geospiza fortis | reverse complement strand
GGGGGATCCGCGGGCGGGGTCGGCGTGAGGGACGAGCCGCGGGGTGCGTGATCCCCTGGTCCCCTCCTCAGCGCCGGGAAGGGGGTCGGGTATCCACTCTTAGAGGCCAGAGGGGCACAGCCGGCAGCGTCAGCCCTGACCTCTCGGACTTCGGTCTTTTTGGTTGTCCGGGGCTGTCGTACACCTCACGAATAACCCAGGCAGAGGGGTCAGCTCCGCTCCCCCCTGTAGGAACCACCACAAACCAGGCTACAGGCATGCTCAAAGGCCTTTCCCTGTCCTCCTTGGCGGCCTGCCCCACACCTGAGTGGTGTCTATCTCCTAAATCCCCTCAGGAACTAGAGGATGCTTCATGCCAGCCTCCACAGCAAGTGTGGGACACACCTATTGCAGGAAAGAAACCCTTTCTGACAACCTCTCAGAGTTTTCTAGGCTTCCTCCCCTGCAGTTTATGCATAGTCTCTTCTCTGTCTCCTTACAGAATCAAAACTGATGAAGAGTTGGGGAAAGGCATGTAGCCTTTCTTCCTTCCTAGTTTGAGACTGGCTTGTCATTGCCCTGTAGTTATTTCTCTGGAAAATAGGGATATGAGAGGAATTGCCAGTCACCTGTAGGGTTACAAAAGAAAAATGCAACCTCAAGTGCCTTGAAGGAGCACTATTGCCTTAACTATGTAGAGACAAGCAATGGAAGGGAAATAATAACTTCTTAAGGAAGAAAGCAAAAAAAGCTTGAAAAATATGCATCTAGTGTATTAGTCTGATCCACTGTGAAACCTCTTCCACCTCCAATCTTAATCTAGAAGATAGGTAGGGATTTAAATGGTTTGGAGGTACTTTCCAGGAAAGAAGCTGCTCGAGTGAGGAGATCTAAAAGGTCTGACAGTGCTTTGCTGGACTCTTGTTAGTGACTTGTTTTAAGGCAGCATCTCCCTGAAATAGGAATCATGATACTGCTTGAACTCAGTTCACATTTCCAGGTGCAGTCTGAGTGCCTGTGGTAAAGTTGTGGTGGCTGCAGCAGAAAAAGAAATATGATTTGTCCTTCTTTGCTATCAGCAAAACAGCACCACTGCAGAGCTTTAGCTCGCAAATATCAACCACGTATGTTTGCAGATGATGCCTCCTTTGAGAATGGTTCTGTAACAGCAGTATTAAAACACAGGGCTTATCATGAATCTGATGGAAAAAAAAAATCTCCCAAAATCCTCTTGATTTTTTCAGTGCTCATTGGGTGAATTAGAAAAAGAAAAAAAACCCTCAAGTTTTTAAAAAATACAGCCCAATAACAGAAAAGTAGTGGTTGTCTATTCAAAATTTTGTCCTAAGTTTTCTCTACTTTTACAGCTCAGTTATATGAGCTCTCTTCAGAAAATCTCCAGGGTCTAGGTTTAAAAATTATTTTTATACAGAAATTGTGCCTACAGCAATTGCAAATTGTGAGGTCATGTTAAGTGATTCGTGGTTAATCTTTAGGGGCATATTGGCTGTAAAGCAGTTTCAGTTTAAAGTTTCATTATGTTCTCAAATAGTGGTCTTTGAGCAACGTGAGGGTCGATGATGCTCTGTGATTAAATTTTTATATTTGTATCAGGTTTTTTTATGTTCACATAGAGCATTTATCAAGTCTTCTGGACATCTGAGGTATTTTAAAATACACTGGTGTCATTATGGAGAAAAGGAGAGGGAGAGAAAGAAAGTTGCACAGATGTGTGTAGCACATCCCATGAACAAACAAGGCTTGTTCCTCTCATTCTTCACTGCTTTGCACCTCACATAATTATTAACATTTATGTAAAAAAGTTGCAAAATTGTATCATATCTCCTGGGCAATTGCAGGTTGAAAGAACACACGATTACTTCCATAGGTTCCACCACTGAGGTTATCTTTTCTCCTAATAACTTCTTCTCAGTCTGTCATAGATTTTCTCCAGTGAGAGGTATCAAACAGATTTGGTTTCTAAGGTACCAAAAGATACATCTGATGAAGATATCATCTTCAAATCAACATTTTAAAGTCCGTGCACAAAAAGCTGCACAAATGAAATTAGTCTTGTGTGAAAATGGCTCTTGTTGTGATTTCTGGCCAAACTGTAGTTTCATCACATTTGCATTAATATAGCCTTAAAATAAACATAATCCACTTATAAATGAATAAAGTTGCAACTCTTGGTGTAGTACTGTTTTTTAAAAAAGTTACTAAAGCTGCAGGGAAATTCAGATTAATTTATTCAATGTGTTTGTGTGCTTGTGATAATCCATCTCAAATTCAAGGAATGAGCTCTTAATTCTAAGCCTTGTAATACATTAAACTCTGAAATTAATGCACTGAGAATATAATAATTTATTAATAGGATAAAATGATCAGGAAGCATTAACAGATCTGAATTTTTAATACTCTTATTAGGCTTTGTGCAAGAGATGAATCAGTTGTCTTGATGTATTAATAAAGTAATACTGCAGATGTTCGCTCTTTGTAAAAGTATATTGTAAACTAGTCAGAATAGGTTCATTAAAATACAGGATATAAAATACTACTCTGATAGCTGTATTATCTTTTAGAGTATAACTTTTTGAAGACACTTCCAGAAGACAATTTCTAAACAATTTGCAATCATGACCCATCCACAGATACTCAACAATTGTTAATGGGAAAATCCTGTTGCACCTGTTGCATCCTGTTGCATCCTGTTGCATCCTGTTGCATCCTATTTTAGTAATGTAAAATAATACCTGTTTGTTTCATTTGTTTTGCAGTTCTAGAAAGGTTGAAGACGATGAATATGAAGATGGAACAACTAACCAAAGTTGGGTTTTAGCTCCAAAAACCCAAGATACAGATGTGACTCTCATACTAAACAAGCTGCTGAGAGAGTATGACAAAAAGCTGCGGCCAGATATTGGAAGTAAGTACTTCTTTCTGCACAAGTGAGGAAAAGCTTGTCTGGGTGCAGAGTAGATATTTTACTATATTCTGGAAGTGTGCACAAATATCTGGGGAAGGGTAGATTAAGTTTTTTTGGCTGAAGTTGATTTCCAAGTAAGTATTTTAAAAATGCTAATTCTCACAAGGAAATCTGATGGTAGCTTGGGGTCCTAAAATTTTGTTGGTTTGTGCAGAGTTTGTGTAAGGATATGGAAGGGCTAGTCCCTAAGTATTCAGCACGTCTTTGGCAGAGGAACACACCTCTTTTGTCATCCAGTCCATGCTGAAAATCTCACACTCTGAGAAGCAAACAAAACCTCAGCATATTAAAACATAAAGTAGGACACAGCAAGAGAAGAATGCGCACCTGTTCTCTTCAAAATATGATCCTGAAAGTTATGTTCCTTAATGCAGAGAATAAGGCACTGGGATTTGCCCGTGTACAGGGCAACTCCAGAGGTGATCTTCCACAAACCAGCAGACATCTCCAAAAGAAGTCTTACAGAGTCAAAGTGTCTCATGGTCAGTGCTGCTACACATAAGTATAAAATTTAAATAAGAGCCTGTAGGTACCTGCATATAACCATCTTGGGCTATTATATTGTTTTAACTTGTATAATGAGGTTTCAAACTAGTTGTGGGTTTTTTTGTTTGGTTTTTTTGTTTGGGTTTTTTTTTTGATGGGGTGGTTTTTTGTTTGTTGGGTTTTTTAAAAGCCATCTATATGTATTCATCATTACAATTATGAGTGTTTCATAGCTACGCAATAATGCAACAGTTGCAGAAAAACAAAGACTATCCTGTGGTATTAAAAAGAGGATCTGTTTAGTTCTTTTTTATAGCTATTACTTTGATTTTCCATAGTATTTACAAAGATCATATTTGATACGTGTGTGTGTTTTTATCCCGAAGGGACATTTGTCTCTGTCTACTTAGTTTGTCATGCTGGATTTAGCTATCGTTAATATCTGATGGAGAGATGCTTTAACACACTTTCCCACCCATATCAACATCTGGAAGACAGTCTCTGACAAATTTTTTTATTTATTTTGTACACTGTGTCCTCAGATCACTGACTTAAGGCAGAGTGAATTACATTATGCTTATGTGGGGCAAAGTAATCACTCAAAGTCCCCATATCAGTTACCATAAATGAGCAGAGGTCAGACATATCTTACAGCACTGGGAAGTCATTGTTACCAAAATAATTTCTTTTGTGTCTCCACAACATTTTGTAAATCCTGTTTTAGAGAAAGGAGTCAAATTACACAGCTCTTCATATATCAAACAGATTTTATAGTTCTCAACTACATCTGTTTCTATCAAGTATCTTGGTCCTAGGCCATTTTTTGTCTTTGATAGCAATCTGGCTATTACAGAACCTGTGCGGAGTGTTGTTCAAATGCTACAGAAGTCAGTTCATCTGTGCTTCCTCCCCTGGTCCCTCTTTGCACCTCTCCTACCTTTGATGCAGATAAATAACATTGCCCTTTTGAAGTTGTGGAGCTGTCGCATTTGGCAAGGAGAACACAAGGGGAATGCTAGAGAATCAGGCGTTACAGATAACTTCCCCGAATTGCTGGCTCCTGCCTCACACACAAGCACATCTTCCTTTCCACCTGGGAGCCGGTTATCCTCCTAACAAGGTGGCTGACATGTCCTAGCAACAGAATTGTCTTGCTGCCCTGAAGATCTCAGTATTAATACAAATACTTTAAAGCATAATACATACCAGCTAGAGCACCAGGAAGAAAAGGTAGTGTGCCAGGTAACATAGACCATACAATAAGAAAATGCATGTTTTGGAAATTAGAGGAAGCATGGAGTGAACCAGTAGAAGAAGCGAGAAGTGATTCTCAGATTCAAGAAGTTGTTCAGCCAATACTGAGGGTTAAATCCAGGACTCATATACAGTCACCTACTCACTAGGGCCTTTACATTAGCATAGTACTGCTGGGAAGTAAATTGCCTGACCCACAGGACAGGGATACTCACCATTTCATGTTGCACTGCTCTTCACTCAGTTTTTCAATCCTTTATTGCAAATCCACTATTTCTAAACAGTGTGTAGCTTTAGCTATCATCCTGAGGAAATGATCTTTGTTCTGAATGCAGTCATAAGGGCTTAGGAAATACTTTGCACTTTCTAAAGGTAGGATTGCCAATTTCAGATCGCTTGGGAAGACACTTCTGCAGCCAAAAAAGGAGAAGGAGAGAAGGAGAAGACTGTGGTGAATAAAATATATCAAAGTGCATGCTGGCACAGGCAGTGACTTCTCTGTGGTTTTCATTCTTCTCAGGGCAACTGATATTTTGGCTAGCTCAAAATAGAATCCTGCCTGGTTACAGGCATATTCTGAGTTCCCTTTTGCTGTGCTATGGGCACTGGCATTGTCAGCAATCTCATCTCCTCCAGGCCAGCAGTACAGCCATCAGTGAGGGCACTGTGAACACTTAGCTACCCTCTTTCCTCCTGTCACCCAAGCACATTTAAACCACTGTGAAGAGTGTGTGGGTCACTGCTTGCATGCAAGACTAGGACTTTTTTTTTTTTTCCTCATCCTGGCCTATACTTGGCCTCAGCTTCTACAGAAGTGACTGTTGCTCAGATCATAGGCATAAACTACACTCAGCATTTCAGGCATCACCTGCAAGGTTCCAAGCCAGGATTTTTAATGAGTGGATTGAACAAACTAGATATTAGGCAAAACAGCTAACCTGTGAAGGATATTAGCAAAGTGTTATCTTAACAGGACCTGTCTCGCTCAAAGGAGATTTCCTTTGATCTTTGGAAACAAAGCAGTGTTCTACCAGCAGGGGAATGCCTGACTGCATCCCCTGTGGCCACACATTTGGCAGATTTCTTGTCTCCATGAATATCATGGCTTTTGAGGGTTTTTATTTTACTGGTGGTATCTGGAAAGTTTCTATTATACCACAAAAAATATAGGCCTTTTTGAACTGGAAAAAAAAAAGGAAGAAAGCACTTTATACTGAAGAGCTAATAACAGTGTACTGATTAGATCAAAAAGAAAAGTGTTTTATGATGTAAAGCATCTATTCATCTATTTTTTTACCAGGTACAATTATAGATGTGAGATACTCAGGTCTTTTGCATGGTATGAAAGGCACCAATCCTAGAAAAAAACTACCTAATTCCGAACTATGAAGGTCTTAACATCTCTTCCATAGGCAGGTATTCTGTGTTTTGTTTCAAAGTGCTTTGAAGAAAAGACCTGTTTAATGAATATGCGTCACTTTCTACGGTGCAGGTGCGGTAAGACTTGCTACTCTGCAAGTGTACTTTTTTCCTCCCATGTCACATTGATACAAATCCTGAAATTTAGTAGGACCAGGTTGTGGCCCTGAAATTTTACTTCCTCTTTATTAATAAAATGAAAGAGAAATATTAGGCAAACCAACAGGGCACAGAACAGAATGATGATAATTAGAGCTGAAAATATTTCAGTTTAATTTAGATTCTAGAAATAAACCAGATTTTTGTAATTGATCTTTTTTTTCCTTTGATTGACAGGCCTAAAATTTAAATTACAAGAAAAAAACCCCACCACACAAACAAACAAAAACAAACAAAAGAAAACCCAACAATGAAGCAAATCACAGTTTCCTTCAAAGTCATTTTACTTTAATGAAATCTTCCCTCTCACCTTCCTTTGTGGACAGCTTAGACCACAACAAAGTTATGGAAAAGAACAGCTACCTTCATAACCCTACATGGTTTCAAGCTTAACTTCATATGGAATATAATTTACCTTAAACAGAAAATTTTTAACTAAGTGGAAAGTTTTCTAGTCACATTTCCTGAGTGAGCTTATGTGTGGAAACTAATATGTAGTCTTTTTCTTTAATTGTGAAAGTTACCAATCGAAAAGTTAGTATGTGGGAGTCTTCTGAAATGTGCCATTAGTAGTGGGAGGGAAAATGTCTCACCCTGGATTAGTCTTTGAATAGCAGAGTAGTAAAGGCAATTTGTATTTCATGTTTACATCTTCTCTTTCTAAGATGTATCCTTACATTAGGGAAGCCTCTGAATTGCGTATGTTGAAGAAAACTTTACCAATCTGTGTTCTGAGACATTTTCAACAAACACCAATTTTGCTTTTAATCCCTCCCTCCCTCCCTCCCTCCCTTCCTTCCTTCCTTCCTTCTCTCCTTCCTTCTCTCCTTCCTTCCTTCTCTCCTGGTTTCCTCTTGGATCCTCTAAAAGTATTTGATCTTTGCAGCCTCTGGCAGTCATCTGTATTTATTTTTTATTTATAAGCCCAAATAAATTCACTTTGGAATATGAAGTGAATATGCCTCCTCCAGTTCTAGCTGTCTTGAGAGTCATGCTGGTTTTCTTTACTCCTCCAGTATCTTTATAACCATTAGCCGTATTTCTGAAGATGAGAGCAGTCTCAGATACTGCTGTGCAGCTCTCACTACCCCAAGTAGGTTTGTACAAGCAGAGCTGGTACAAATAGATGGGCTCATTTGAATCAGCAAACACAGAAGACTGAGCTCTGTCTGATGTGCTTCGCTGTTTGGGAGCATTAGCAGCAGTCCTCTTTTAAAGCAGTTAAAAGTTTTCTTTGCAACTAATTTAACCAGTTTCTCAGTGTGTGCAAGGAGAAATCTGTTGGTTGAGAGGAAACAACTCTGTTGGTTTTTAAAGAACATGTCCTTTTCCAGGCACAATCTTATTGAAAATCTTGAGTTCTGAAGCAGTATCACAATCTTTGTCCTGTCTGACCTGCTTTCTTCCCATGTTGCACAGAAATGAACCCTGAAGAGCGCCACAGGCGATTACCACAGAGGCTGTCAGGTTATTTTTGCTAGCTGCTGATTGCCACACCTGATGCTCTTTAAATGAGCTCCAGCTAGGTTTCCCCATATGTGGTGACAGAGTGCTGCATATTGCCTGACAGATCAAAATATTTTCCAGATCATAGTGCAGAGAAAGCTGTGAAGTGTCATGCAAGGTCAAATTACTATTTTCTGCTGTAAGTCCTTTTTGGTGCTGGCCTACAATACAATGTTAGGCATCTTATAAAGTAGTGAGAGAGACATTCATTGCTTCAGGATTGATCATAGAGAGTTGTACCTGGAAAGCCAACTTGTGTGTAAAGGTAGAGCGCATGGGAAGGAGAGATGGGGTAAATTCTGTTTGTATTATGGCAGCACTCAGGAGGGGAAAGCCAGAGTCCTGGATCCAACTTCTGTAGTACTGGGCACTGCAGAAGATTGTAGAGTTTAGTCTATTTTAGATCTATATGGAAGAATAAACTTGAATAACCTGTTGTTGAGGACACAGAGTGCTGTGGCTAAGACCTAGTAGGAAACAGGGCTGAATATAGTGAGAGCTCAATGGAAAAATCATAACAAAAAAATCAGGAATGCATTGATTGTTCTCTCTGATACTTCTCTTTTTGTTCTTTTTTAGTGGGGTAGAAGTGGATTGTCTTCCTTTCAGAGACTTTTGTTCTGATTTAGCCATCTAACTAGAAATCCTCAAGAAGAGGAATGTTCCTGAGGAAAGGATTACTGTTAAATGAAGATGAGAATGATCTCTGTTCTGGGTGGGATGATAGAAGGGATTTCTTCTGATACTGCTGGAGTTGTAATTCTCTACCATTTTCAGGAACTGATGCTTTCTTTTGCAGTGTTGGCCATGAACATTTCTAGAATATCAATAGCAAAGTTAGCAAATTAGGGGTAAGCTACTCTATAAAACACTCCAAATACCCATTTCAGGCTTTTGTGATACATGTTTGAGTTTTGAAAGATAACATAAACAAATAATCTTAGTTTGATGCTGGTCCAGTGCATTAAACATAGGCTCTTTCAAAATCCTGCATGGGAACAACTCTGATTAGGACTGGATCTTGACAGTGAGCTTTCTTCATGCCTGAATTCTGCTTTTCTGATCGCTTAACCATGGACTGAGTACAGGGAAATTTTTACCTTGGCTTTCTGACCTGCTTTGGTTCACAGCTTTTCAACCCTCAGGGGAAACATCCTACTTTTTATTCATCCTTTTCTCAGGTAAAATTTTAATGTGCCATGCTGAAATTGTAAGTAGAGAAATTTTAGTCCAATGCATTGAGCCTGAAGCCCTACAAGTCAATGTTTGTGCTTAAAACTCTCCAAAGATCCCCAGTTAATATTGTTTTTTAGATCACCTGATTTAAATCAAATGCTGGAAAGCAACACTTTAATTTCAAGCTTACTGTACTTCACTATATAGAAATATTTTAGTATTCAAACTCTGAATACTAAAATATTATTTTTTTCTGAATTTACCCCATAATTTGCTGCCAATAATTTACCCCTGCTAATGCAGTTTTTTGTCTATATAAAATGCTCCTTCTCTCATTTCTAAGAAGCCACTTGTATCTTTGCAATGCTTATGTCTTGTGTGTAATCTCTGAGGTTGTAAAAAAGTACTACTTTTGTGTTTTACCAAATTACTAAACAGCAAGCTCCCTTAAAATACAGCCTTATCTTTGTGAATGTGAATAATTATTTTACACAGATGACTTCTATTTAGTGTTTTATTTCCTGACAGTGACTATTTGCTGAAATGGATTGATGCATACACAGATGGAATATTTTTCTTGAATAGCATTGTAGGTAGGAAAGTTTGGTTGACAGTTAATGTTTGCCTAACTCTTAGTCTTAACTGTCACACACAAAACTAAATGTAGAAGATGCTAGCTCTTACTCTCTCTTCTTTTCTATAGCTTCACTATCATGTTTTTTAATCTGAGGGAATCATGGGAGTATAGCGTACAAACTTTCTGGATGCCATGAATTGAAAGTTAGGTAAGAGTCAGGGAAAGTTTTTACATGAGAAAATTCTTTTCTTCTTAGCCCTTCCCTCTCTGATTACCTAGACTATGCTGTCATTAAAGAGGTTTCTTCGAATGTATTTGTAAACTGCAAGGATATTCAGTGTTAGTGGCACAAACTAATTGTTCTATCATCTTTAAACAGTGACATATTATCTTCTGCACATATTATTTTAAATATTGTTGCTCCTTTTTACATTTGTATAGTTTTCTCATGGCTGTTATTGCTCATCCAGACCCTGGTTGCTACCTTGCTAGACTTTGCAGGAACAAATTCTGTTATTGTTCAGTCTTAGGATATCACACCAGAATTCTCCTCTCTGATGATTATAAGTAAAACTAAAATTAAAACTGTAGGGATTGATTGAAAAACAAGCCTAACCATTAAGATCTACAGTTTTCATTCCACAACATAATACTTGAAAAATTACAGCTTGTGCATTAGGGAATGGTAAATGAAGGATGAAAGTGCTGAAGGTTGATTGATAGTTATGGTGGGAAATGAAGAATAAAAGTGATTTGTAGTTAATTGAGGGAGTCCGTTTATGTGCACACTGTCATTCACACTCCTGGACAAAATGACAACCAAAGCTAGCATGTAAAAAAATACTGTTTTCAGAGGACTGTGCTCTCATCCTGGTATTGCTTTAATCCAAACTTTCTTTTTTTTTTTTTGATTTTTATTTGCAGTTCCGTTTTGGTAGTTTGAACCTAAAACATATGGGTGTCATTTCTGTCAGTTTCTTTGTCTGTAGCAAGTGGAGGACTTTGACATCTGTTTTCAAGCCCATTCTCTTCCATGCAGGAAGAATGAGGATTTTTAATTTTCCTCACTGATAGATTCGTAGCATTGTAGAATAGAATCACTGAATAATTTAGGTTGGAAAAGATTCTTATTTGAGTCCAACCCTTAACCTAACACTGCCAAATCCAACCCTAGACCATGTCCTTAAGTGCCACATCCACTCATCTTTTAGATACCTCCAGTGATGGTGGCTTAACACTTCCTGGTACCAGGTTTTTCTTCAAATGTGGTGATTTGTTGTAAAATGGAGATGTGTTAGCTGACAGTATTTAGTCTTGAGAAGTGACTTGTTGGCATAGCAGTTCGTTTTATAGGAACAGCTAGGCAAATAGATGTTGCCTATAAGGTAATGTAGGAAAATTGGAATAGTCATCATCACTAATGCAAAGTAAAAATTAACACTATAATCACTACTGTTACAGTTACCAATAACTGTGTAATGATTTATTACAGCTTTGTCCTAATTTAAAAATAGCAATTTATGTGGTAATGAGAGAATGTAAAATATCATTATAGAGCAATATAAAAAAATATCTCATTACTGCAGAGCCAATCTCGTTAGTCATTTGCGTTCAGAAGTCTTGTGAAATTTGGGCAGAACTCAAGTGGCCCTGTAGTTCTTGAACAGAGATCATACTGTGATTTTTATGTAGTTATGTGCCTTCTAAAAATCTGGTTCTTGTTGCTAAATAAATGTGTATTTACATTTTTTAATGTACAAAATTTTTTGTCACTGATGTGTTGGGTAAAACCAGAATAAACCTGGGTGTTGGTTGAACATTGTAAGAAAGGTTAACTCTCAACAAAAAATAATTTTATTTTAAAATTTATGACAACTCAGTAAGACATACTCCATTTAATTGAACTTGTAAAAAATATTTCTCAATATTAAAATTCTAAAAATATTTCTAAATATTTATGATTTATGCAGGAACATTAGTGCTATTTGGACAGACTTCAAATGTGGAGGAAGCTTTCTGTAGGAAGAAAAGTAGTTTCATTCATGAAATAAGCATCAGTTCTGAATAGTGGAGATCTATCAAAAATTAAGAGATATTTTAAAAGGACAGGATAATTCAGAGTAGTAAATAAGCTTAATAAAATGACAGGAACTTTTTGCAGCATTTTTCCCCTACATGACATGAAATTGTACAACATTCCCTCTTTTGGTTTACTAAAGAGTCTTTTAAAATTCTCCTAATTTATCTGTTGAGGTTTTTTATGCACATGATCAACTCACATATGTCAAACTGTAATGTCTGTATGGATTTTAATGAGATTCAAGCTCAGGTTCTGTTTTTTTCCACCAGTGTAAATCCACAATGCAGGACCAGAAGAATCCTATAGTTGTCCTAGATGTGTTTTGAACTGTCAGGGTTTTTTTAAGTTTGTAAGCTCTACTTGTTGGTAGGGTCTTTGCAATGTGATAGTTACTAAGCTGACTGGAATATAAGCACTGTCTGTCTCAAAGCCAGGGCATTTGGATCAGATTACCTTAGTTTTGTTTAAAAACATTTTGTTTGGCTTTATAAATCCCCATCTCAATTAAAACCAGCATATTTGAAGATTAAATGACTGTGATAAGCAGCTAGGTTACCTTAGGTAGCACTGAGTAGCAGTGTAACACTGCAATTACTGAGATGTGCTTACACTGTCTTTTAGGGAAAGTTACTGCCATATATTAAATAGCATTTCAGAGAACTTTGAGGAGGCTGGTACGTTTGTTGACAACCTTTCATTGCTCTCTTGCATGTTGTATACACATGGTTCTGCCAGTATTTTTTCTAAATTTTTAAGAACTCTTCAGGGCTATCTTGGGTTTAGGCCAATAACAAAACAGTACTGTAGCTGAGTATCTGTATTTAATCTTATTGTCAGCTTTTAGTGAGGTATTAACACTTCCATTGTTCTGTCAACAACACTGTGAGCACTCTTCTAGTGCAAGAAAAAAATCTCCATCTGCAGCTCAGCAATTCCATGTGTGGCTTGAATTCCTTCGTGAACTGAGCATTCACAAATGAATGCAATACACAGAAAAACTGAGCAGGCATTGAAATTACAGCATCACAGAGTGGTTGGAAGGGAGCACAGTGGCTCATCTGGTCCAGCCTTCCTGATAGTGTAGCTATTTCATATTTCCATGAAACTCAGTTTTATTTTTAAGAGCATTGTAGAGAGAGTTCTTTCTCATAGGACATGATAACATTAAGACTCAGTTATTTCCTTTTTCATAATATATTTTGGAGGAAATAATCTTAAAACGTTGCTACATTTTGGTTGGTATTTGAATTAAAAACTTATGATAATGAATGTAAAATTTATACCTGAAAATCCCTTGTTTGTTTGTATGTGTTTATATCTGTGAAAGACCACAGGCAACAAGAACTATGCTCTTCTGTCTTTTCTTTTAAAACCTGAACAAACATTTATCATACAATCAAATTGCAATTGTATTTTTTACCCCTGCCAAGGAAAATGAAAAAAAATTCAAATTAACTTTCAATTAAAAAAAAATTGAACAGATATAATAGCTTACCTGTAATTTTTTATTGTTTATTTTCAATTTGAATTTCACTGGAAATGTCTGATAGAAGAAGTCACCCTTGTTTAGTGTTCTGTTTCAAGGTTAGACCTTTACTGTGAGTAAGATCAAATTCTCTTTAGCATTAATACACAGTGCTTAATATTTTATTTTTTTTTTTTTTGCAACATAAGAGAATTTGGTCCAGCACATTCAGGAAAAATTATCACCTCATATTCTATTTATATACTTAACTGCAGTGATTAAACAGGTTAAAAAACCAGATTTCAAGCACTGTGTTCTGATCCTGAATTTCGTTCCTGATCCTGCCAAGATTCAGTTGCATGCCAGTCTGCATCCTTAAGTCTAGTGCCATTAATGTTCACCAGAACTCCTTAGCTTTGAACTTCCAGGTAGACATGTGCATAAACCCTATAAAGCTTAGAGCTCTTTATTCCATGAATGCTGTTCTGGTGGAAGAGCTAGCTGTAGTTTCTTGCTGTTACCAATTCCTGTGTAATGACATTTATTACTGCATTTTGAGGCAACTCATTACCAGAAGCTGCTAGACTCCTATTTAGTTATTAGCTGGGTACAATTAGAATTCCTTTAATCAGCTGAGCTTGTTCAGCTGAATTCACATTTTCTTTTGCTGAAGGGGAGATCTGAGTTCCTCAGCCAGTACTTCAGACACTTTGAAACCATGACCTTAAATAATCCTGGATGTTCTGACCATACACAGTCAAGAAGTATGTGTTACTTAATTGTAATTGTAAAAATAAATTAGAGAGAATGGTTATTGTCTTTAATCACTATTTATACCCAGTTTAGTGTCTGTGTTTTGCGACAGGAGATATAGCCTTCCTAATGATATGTACATACCAAAGTCTTACAGGACAGGCCAGCATGCAAATTCTTTTTTTCATAACCATCTAAATTTCCAAGTACTTTAAAACTACTTGACACCTCTTTGATAGTCTGAAGTTTGGGGGATGCACGCAAAAAATATTCATCTTTACATGTGAAGATTCCTGTCTGTCTATCAGATGGCTTTAGACCAATTGATTGATTGTTACCAGAGATAAGCTTCCATCAGAACCTTGGTATTTAGCTGTTCCTCACTTCTCTGCTCAGTAGCTTCCTAGAGGAAAGCTTTCTGAATTTTGCGTGGCTGATACGCCAGCACTTCCTCATTGTAGGAGGCTTGGGGGTTAGTGAAAAAAGTCCAAGTCCAACATAGTTCCCAAACTTCAGTGGTTTGAATACTCTCTGGAGATTTTTGAAAATAATGTAGAGGAGAAGGTACTTCTATGGGAAAAAAAAGATGTCCAACAGAAACTGCTGGCTTACTAGGGGCAAGTTTGCATCAATTCTCACTATGCAGGTTAAAACAGCATTTATTCTTTATACTTAGTTTTGAGTCAGCTAACTCTGGAGAAAGGAAACCACTAATTTAGATTTCAGTTTAGAGCTTAATGTTTTCTTCCAGCTGGTGGGACTACAATAATGGCAGTACAAGTAAAAAAAAAACCCAATGCTTCTTTCGGTGTAAGAGTGGCATTATTTGAGAGTTAGATTATGTCACCAATAAGAGCTCAGTAATGTCCAGCAGCTACACTGACACCAAAGATGCTGAAAGAAAGAGAAATCCTAGTGGCCTCAGCAAAAGAAAGGAATACAGAGCTTGTCTTGGCTTATAAAGTCCTTGAAGTCTGAAAACTTCAGGAAGATCTGATGGGAAATGTGCATTGGCTAAACCAAATCAAATTCAAAAGGCTCTGAATGAAAGAGTGCAAAGGCAATGTGGTCTGAAGGGAATGAATCTGAATTGAAAGAAGAGTTGCTTAGGTTTAGCTAATCAGATTTCATAGAGATTTTACTCAAAGTTAGGATGATTTCAGGGCTGATGCGATGCAGTAATCTGGAAAGATTTTTTTGATCTGGAACAAACAGGCTAAAGAACCTGAATGTTGAGGTAAAGGGAAAAAGTAATATGCTACATTATTTCTACTTTCATGTCAGGCATCTTAGGTTTGAGCTTTACTTTGAGCTATCATGCCTAGCACTGAAAGTTTCTTAACAAATTGCTGCTGACAAATTGGAATCATGATGATGAAGTGGTACAGGTTTTAATTTATGGCAATTATTTTTGTTGGGTAGGAGGAATAGAACCATGTTTTCCTAAAAATACATTATCTATATTTCTCAGCAGTTGTACCTGAAAAAAGGAACTTGTACTTATTGGGGGAAAAAGTATTTAAAGTGATTATTTACGTTGTCTGCAAAATAATATTAATTTTTTTTCTCCACAGTAAAACCGACAGTTATTGATGTTGACATTTATGTTAACAGCATTGGTCCTGTATCATCAATAAATATGGTAAGTGACTTACTTACAAAGATTTTTATCTGGATTGCTGATCTTGGCATCAATACTAACTTTTGAAAAAGACACTAAATACCACAGTGATAAGTTGTTTGATTCTGATTTACTCCTGTTTTCAGCTATAATTCTGGTTTTTATGTCTCATCAAGAGAACAAACGTGTAAGCAATATTATGTTCTGTGTTGTCTATTGAAAAATGTTGGTAGATTTTCAGGGATGAAATAGCCATCTTAGGAAAAAAAAAGTTTGAAGTTAAGTAATTTTCAAGAAAACTCTTGAGATGTTGTTTCAAGATGCAATCAAATATACAGCTTAATAATGTGGAGTTAATGAAAGTCATCAGATAATAACAGCATATTTATTTGGAATTCATCATCTCTTCAGTGGTTGCTTTTCTTTCACTGAGTTACCAAAAATCTTGAATGTAAGAGTATAATTTTGAAGAAGTTATTCATAGATGTACTGCATGTGTAAAGGCAGGAGAAACTGAGAATGTGATTGTGTGGCAATAATAAACCTATGGTTGGTCCCTTGTTACAGTCTGAACTCTAGGTCTTTCCTCAATGCTGCAGCAACATATTCAGATTTAGAAAGCAAGCTGAATGTTTATGTAGCTATGGGGTTATGGGTAGCTGTGGCTGCTTGTGCAACTTTTGAGTTTGGATTCATCATATTATTCCCCTTCTTAAATTAGGTTGATTTTTTTTAAATACAACTTGGAAATGGAGGGCCTGTTAATATCTTACTGTACTTAAAGATTTTAAAATAACCTCTTCAAAGCAATGTCTCTTTTCACAATGGCATTCAAAGGCTGCCGTGTACAGTGTTCCTATAAGAATCTAATGAGTGCATTGCATGTATCTTTTGTATTTTTGGAAGAAAAGCTCCTGAATTTAAAAGGTGTCTGTTCAGCCTTATTCTTTGGTTTTGCCTATAAATATGAAAGTAGGCAAATCATTGCAGCATATCAAATACAAGGTGGTCAGAGACTCCTATATACCCTTGTAGTTGAAAATCTGACAAGTAAACATAGAAACAAATTATGTGCTGTGGACATCTTGATGTCATATTCATGAAGTGTGAAATGTGTTGATTGATATTTCATGTGAAGTACTGAATGTCAAGCAATGGTAGTAGCTGCTCCATTCTTGAACTAATAAGTAGCTAATTATCTTGCCCTTCTCTGATGGCCTACTGTGGATGCCAGTCTGATCAGGGAGAGAGAAACGGCAATCGTTTCTCACAGTGGCTTCTGAGAATTTTAGGGAGTTGTAGGAATGTGATAACTTGCTAGTATAAACAATTTGCAGGTGGTGTTTTCCACTTTGTTTTCCCGTTCTTCTCAAGGATGTTGTGTGAGAATGATGTTTTTTATTACCTAGCCAATCAAGTGGAATGTATCGTATCGGTCTATATAAACTGAAGAATCCTTTGTAATAAAGCTTCTTTTTCTGCCCTTGCAATTGGGTCTCTCATCTGTTCTTGTGCCATTCTTGACAGCATATCATAATGACTTCTCTGGTGAACAATTCATTGAAAGGTCCTCTGGCTTGCATTTATTCTAGGAATGGGCACTCTTGTTCAAAAGCAATGGGGACAATGTGTTTTTGCTCTTTGCCTCTCTGAATTAGTTTGTAAGTAGAATTTTGGGGTGCTGGAAATGTATGTGGAATAATAAGAAAGCATTTCATCAAAACTACTTGAGGTAGAAGGAAAAAAATTGTAATATAAGAAATCAGTGGGTTTTGGAAGATTATTGTGGCACAGACTTACTTATGTATTAACTTTGAGTTCAAGATACCTTTTGAGTTCAAGATACCCAAAATAGATATCTGCACCAAAATATCCATTTTAAAAACGCATATTATATTTCTTCTATAGTAAATGGTCTTGTTAGGATGGTTAACGAGTGTATGACACTGAGATATTTCTTGCTTACAGCTGAAGAAAAAATATGTGTAATGTGTAAGGGCAGAATGATGAATAAAATAATGAAATACAAAATTTAGGTATCTGAGGTTTAAGGACTCAAGACTGCATAAAGTTATATTTAAACTTTTGAATAGAAATGGACATTATTTCAGGTGTGCTTGTGGACAGTACATCCCACTGAAACTGAATCTGAACTACCTTAGTATTTTTGAATTTCATTTCTGTTCTCAAACCTAATTACCAATATAGGAAATTAACATTTGGCACTCAAATGTAACAAAATTTTGTCCAAAAACTCAATTTCTGCTCTGTTACTTTGGAGTTTGTCCAAACATACGTAAGAGAGTAGTAATGATCGTGCAGTCTCAAATTTACAGTGAAGATGGCAAGTCCTCACAAAATTGCAAACCACTGTGCTCTATGATGGCTTGTCTCTGCAGTGGTAGAACTGATTGAGAAGTTTCTTGTCCCCTAGTTTGTGTTATTTCAACTGTTTGGCTACAGTATTCAGTAGCCATTATTTCATCTACTGGAAGAAAAAAAATCGAACACTTTTTGGAATTAAAAATAATAATTTATTTACTTTTAAGTAAGCAGTTTTTCATGTAGACTGTGAACCACTGAAGTATGGGTACACAAAGAGTTGAACAGAAATAGAAGCTAGAAATTACCTGTGTCAGAGGAAGAGGAAGAAAGGAAGAACAGAAGTCTTCAGTCTACTATCTGTCATATAATTGAAATTTCAAAGGGAGAGGAATGTGCATGAAAATCTCATTTCAGGAGAAAAAAAAGGGATTCTTGGTAGAATCCACCTATGGTCTTTTTTTTCACCAGGACAAGAACTTTCAACTTTTCTCCTCTAAATTATTATTAAAAGTTGAGCTGTTCTGTTCAGGCAGCTTGGTAAGATTTATCAAAAAGAGTGATGATTACTTTGATTTCCATCCCTTCTATTTCAAGGGTGAGATCATCAACACGTACAAGGTGGACTTTCCTGCTGTGTACTTCCAAACTTAGACCTTAGCTCAATTACTTTTTTCTTAGTCTGCAGCACTTCTGAGGGAAAATCATGTGGAGCTTCTCTAGAAATCAAACTCTGCATGTATATTTTCTGATCAATTTTCATCAGTGTTTTTCATCTAGTGGGTGAAACCTAGGAAATAATTTTCTTTAAGATATTTTTTCAATGGGTGTTCAGCTGAAAATTCAAGCCAATTTTGTAGAGCAAAGCTTTTCAGATGTCACTAACTGTTGCAATTATGCTGAGACTTGAGCATGAATATTAATATCTAATGGATTCTTTTGCAGTCAGGGAAAAGACAGTTGCTATCAGACACCTACTTGCAGCAAAGTTAATCTCAGATGAACTGCATGTGAATACAAGAATCAGTCTTTTTAGAGTGAGGCTGTAACTGCCACAAGGGGAAGCAATGTTAGGGACCCCATCAAAAAGTCAAAGGAGAGGTCGTGTTCTGTGGCAAAGACACCATAATCCACAGGGATATACAGCTAACCCTGCATTCCAGACTTTCTGCGGAGAGTTTCTGCCACTTCCCCTAAAACACTTCTTATCAGTGTCTCATTTTCTAGGTACTTTCAATATGTCTATTTTAAACCTCAAGATTTCCAGAAAGAGTAAAACAGTAATGTGGTTGGTCTTCTGTTAGAGACTCATCATTATAATATCTCTATGAAGACAATAGAAACTTGTTCTCTTAATAGACAGGGGTGACTCTTCCTTTGTCTGTGACATGGAAGATTTCTTTAGGTCATGGTTTAAAAAAACTGATACAAAGAAATAGGTATTATGTAATAACAGACAAGGAAAAACAGACTGAATAATGAACTTGGTGATACTAGGAAGTGATTGTGAGTAGCAATAGCTTTAAAGAAGTAATTTCAGCATTTTGAGTTATGACATGATGTTATGCAATGGTAGATTCTATTGATATTACAAGTATTTTGAATTTAAAATTCCAAGATACATGAATGCCCATTCAAAAATTTTAGGCTGTCTTTTTAATAAATGAAAGCCATCTCATATAAAAATATCTTGCCTGTCCTTTATCAAGAACATAATAGGACTTAGATTCATTTAAAGGATATACAGTCTGGTTTATTCAAAAGTAAATGACAAATTCATTCTATGAGCCAAATTATATGTTCTTGAGTGCACATTATATCTCTTTGTCTTGGTTTTCATAATCTAATAAAGTAAGTTAAAGAAATCTGCAACTTGCCATTTCAAGGTGCAATGTCATTAGAGATACTAGGTTGTAGGATGCAAGATTTTAATTCAGTCTTTTCTTATTGAAAATATTTGTTATATCTGTAATTATAGTGACTGCTCTACCATATTAGAAAATCTTAAGGATCTTCTAAATGAGTTCTCTTAATTAATTTTTAGTTTTAGAATTCATTTGCAATTTTTTTCCTCATGCTTTATATTGTAAACCAGATGTACGAATTTAATATCACTCAGTTTTTAGATATCTGCCTTTTATTTTTTTTCCTTTAGTATTTTCCATTGAAAATGGTGTCCAGGAGGCATATGATTTTGCATTAAAACCCATAATCCATTTTTCATCAACGCTCCGGTTCTTGTCAATAGCTGTAAAGGTTTATAGATTGCCTTGTAAACCATAGTCTTAACGTGGCTTACTGTAGCCTGGTTTTCTCCAGATAAGCAGTACTGGCTTTTCTTTAAAAAAAAAGAAAAAGGAAAGAGACCAATAATCAAATTGGGAACTAGACATAAATAGTGGGGGAAAAAATCCCCTAGAAGTTGTTTCGTGAGACAGCAAAGTAAACACGCTGAAATTAAATAGACTATTAAACTTCAGCGGCATCAAAGCCTGTGGATTTATGCGTTCACACTTACAGTGTTAACTGAGTAGCTACAAGAATCTGAGATTGCAGCACAAATTGCTAGCGAAGGAAGAATTTTACGCCTGTGTGGTTTTTGCAGCTGGAGTCTCATTTTAACACAGCTGTACAGAAAGAATATTGAAGAGAGCGTGAGAAGCAACTTTGTAAACTGTACTTACCTGTCCATAAAAATAGTAATTGGTTACCTACTGGTCATCTCTTTATTCTCAAGTATTCTTAAATGGCAATTCAGTTTCTTTTATGTACTTCATCACTTCATTCTATTGTGTCTACTCTCTAGGCTATGCCATATATCTTTATGGGTGCTATATTTCCCATTTTTCCAGTGAAGTGTTCTGAAGTAAAAGCAATTTTTACTCTCTTTTACCCTTTAATGTATTGGTAGACTTCTTTGAACTTCAGTTTCAAAGTCCCCACATGCTCGTTTTGCTTCTCCACTGGACACTATAGATATCTTAAAGAATAGTCTTGATCTGGAGACTTGTCTGAAGTACTACTCAAGGCTTATGATTAAGCCTGAATTTCTTGCATACTTTTAGTTTTTATGTCTATTTGTTTGACATATCTATTTGTCTTTATGTCTATTTGTTAAAATGATTGTTAGAACAGCTGCAATTATAGAAACATAGCCTGCTGAATCTTTCCATCATATGGCAGAGCTACTTTATAGCCAGATTTTATCCCATTTTCAGCCCCCTGTGAAATACTCCCAAGTATTTCCTTTACAGACGTCTTCTCAAAGATAGTGCAAGTCACTGTTTGAGCACAAGGCTGATGCCCAGTTCATTGTTAACTTGAAGTGTGTTTTTCTAACTCTATCTCACTATCTCACCTAATCTATTTATAAAGCAGTTGTGTAGGGAGATGGTTTCAGGTATCTTTGAGGAGTGAGTTTTCCAGTTGATGAGTTCAGAGAATCACTATAATGATGGAATGCCTTGGGCTATTTGTATTTTCCCCTGAAAATCTTACCAACTCCTTTGTTGCTCTGTGACCTAAGAGAACACTCATGTACTGGACTAAATTTTAGTCTGAGTGACTCTGTTTGTTTATGAGGACTGATATACAAATCATACACTTAAGCATTTTTTCTAGATTATGATCAGATTACTGTTCTTGTTTCTAGATCATATTTATATACTGTCATTCAGTTTGGATCTCTCATAATAAAAAAATGTATACATTATAGAAAACTTTTCAGATGAATGGACTTTTTTCTGATAAAACAAAATCACCTCTTGTACAAGCTTGTTCTTGTTGCCTTAAGCTCTGGTAGTCAGTGCCTCACTATGAAAATATTTCTGGGAGGTAGTAGTAAAAAAATGAAATTTGAATCTGTCTGTGGCTTCTGTTCCACCACTGACCTTGTGAGAGGCTTGTATAATCTCAAAAGTGAAACTGACTGGAAAAGAGGAAGCTGGGCCTGGGGAAATGAACGTAGATTGATTATTTCACATATCACCTCGGCAGCCTCTACAATTGGGCTTCTCTAGAGCTCCACTTTGTGTAACTAAATCAGGGCCTGGGAGATACAGACTTGGATAAAGAAGGGCCTTAGGCTGCTCTTGTTTGAGGTGCAATGGGATGAACTAGAATAATGTTAATTTTTCTGCAATGTAGCTTATGTGCTGTGATGTGCAGCAGTAAAATAAATACTGCCATAATTTACTGCATTGGCAGGAAATCCAGTTTACTTCTTGGAGGAGTGAGAGATTCTGTCATAAGTCTTTGGTAATGGACTGATCTTGGGTCTGCTGCTCTGTCTTATCAGAATTCAAGCTGATTGTCAAATATGGATGAACTTAGCCTTAGAGTTGTCTCAAAAGGTGTATGACAAATGAGCAATTTAATTTCAATAAGATAGTAAAATTAAATGTCTCATCTGCTCAGTAGTGGGTATTAAAAAGGATTTGAAGAGCAGCTAGGCTGAATGTTTTTTCCGTAGATAACAGGGTGACAATATGTAGCAGGTACCTCCTCTTTGAGGTAATGTATTAACCATCACACAAAAAGTGGTAAGAAACTCCTTTCCAGCTTTTAAAGCTGGAAAGTTTTTAAAACTTTAAAACTTTAGTTGCAGTTTTTAAAGCTTGATTTTTCCCACTTCAATAACCTGTTTCTTGGGCCTGCAGGCCTTAGGCTTTAGATGTAGTGTACTCAGTGTTAAAGTTCCTTTACAAAGCAGTAGCTGCCCTTCTTGTCTGTTCAGCAAGTAGTTGCCCTTCTTGTCTGTTCAGCCTTCTTGTCTGTACATAGCTTCACATTCTTTATAGCCAACACTTGGGAAAGTTAGTTTAGAAAAACTATGCTAAATTGCTGTAAAGGGTATTGAGTTACTTTAGGGTAAATTGGCAATCTCTTGGCCTAAATCAATTTCATTTTTGTATGGTCAAGTGTTTATCAACTTTATTTTAGATTTTCAGCTTTCCATGATTGCTCCATAAAAGAGTGATTACTTTTGTGTTGACCTGTTTATTGGATTCCTGAATGATATTGATGTAATCTAAACTATGGTTTGGTCTTCCTTAGTGCTTTCAGTTATGGATTTATTCAGGAAGCAAATGGATGTTGCTGATTTGTTCTGTAAGTACTAGAGATGTACTAATGACAAGTTTTCATCTGACTTCATGGTATAACTTTCTGGGAATGTAGACCTAGATGTCACAGCATCCATACAGCAATTCTAGCAGCATTATAAATATGCTTGGTAGTTAGGAAGGAATAGCTGAATACAGGGTGACCCCCTATAAACCATTATTGGGCCACAGAATCATCTGCAGTTTTCTGTAAAGCTTTTTGGTTGGTAAAGAATGAATACTATTCATCAGCATCATTTGAATATCAGAACAATGATCAGCATTTTCCAGACCATTATTGCAGTGAGCAAAACCCAGAAGACCCCTCCCTACCTTAATTTTTTTTTCCCATAAGAGTGCTTGTCATCAGTCTAATTGGTCATAATTTCCTTTTTTGGCAGATTTCCGAAAAAAAAAAGGTTTAGAGAATTTTATTACATTTCCTTTCAAGATTTTTTAGTGAACATGGTGTCCCTTGACTCTTAAGTACTCTCAGATATGGTTTTTCAGGTACAGACAAGGTATTTCTGCTAAATGACTACACAGAACTGAAGAATAATACATATGCTTGGTTTCTGCAATTAAAAAGGTCTACAGCCTGCAGGGTTGTATTGTATCCCAGCACTTCCATGCTTTTACTAACACCATACACTTTCCTCCTTTTAAATCAAAGTAGTCCTAATTTATTGCTTTCATGGTCTGGAAAGGGGGCTTTTATGTGGTCAAAAATAGTGATATTCTAGGTTCTTTATATGTTTTCATAGCTTTCTTCCTCAAAGGTCTTTCTACCACAGTCTTCTTTAGTATCTGCTTTTCATTAGCCTTTTAAGATACAGGTGGTTGTGTTACATTCTGTTTTGCATTGGGTAAGTTGCTCTCTACACTTAAAAATTTTATGTTCTCATGAAACTTTGTGGCTCTTTTCCTGCTTCTGCCAATTTTATTTGCACCCCTTGAAAGCTGAAGAAATGTTGTGAGAGGAAGCTGTTATTATAACTAACTTTTTCTACACTCCACAGAAGCAGATCTTTTTCACCACAGAGTTTTGGATATGTTTTAGTTAAACATCTGAGACATTAAAGTGTAGTGACTGCTTTGAAACTTACCACAGGCATTTTAATGGTGATATAATAATTTTAGTAACTGTTGAGGGTTTCTTTAAGTTATAAATGGTAAAGGTATGGAAACTATTCAGGGGTCTAGGAGAATAAATTCTCAAGGCTGTTGTGAGATTCTTAAACCAAAGAAACTGCTGTCATCCTTTCTGACTGTTTCCTGTGCTTACCCCATAATTTATCTAGCAAATTGCATTTCTTGGGAGACTTGGGAGCAGGGATAACTGATTCTGGTTTTCTTGCAATTGCTTTTGTATATTTTTCAAGAACAGAATTTTAAAAAATATTTAAGGAACTTAGTAACGGGAGGTATTAAATACCTAGCCTTCATATGAATGAATGTGGCCCTCTGTTTGTCAGGTCAGATTTATGAAAATTGCAACAGGTTCATAAAAGTATGAGGGTGACAAACTCTTTCTTACAGTATCTAGTTTAACATAAATGCCAATGGTTACATCAGCTCCACTGATATTTTCCTTGCATATTTAGTCAATATTTGAATAAGGTGATATTAGAAATTTAGATGAAATCTTATTGATTCTTGGCATACCAAAAAAAATTTGGTATGACTTTTGTAAGTATTCTTCCTTAGGAATTCTGACCTAAAAAAAAATATGTCATAATAATAGGATTGTTGTACCTGTTTTGATTTGACATTTCAAATAACAGTATTTGAAGGGAGGAGTTTAGGCCAGCTGTTAGAAAGAAAAATGGAAAAAAACGCTTGGTCTTGCAAACTCTTCATCATGTTGACATAGACACAGTGATGATTACACTATTGTATAATTTGCTTCTGTATTACTATTCTTCTATGAAGCCAAAAGTTCTGTGGAGGCTATGCAAGAAACTGAACAAATGTGATACAGCACAGGGAGCTGTAAGAGATGGGGAAGTCCAGAAATGTTTGGTACTATTTTGAGAACATTCCATAAGACAGCCATGCTATTTCAGACCTCCTGGTCCTTCTCCTTAAGAGAGATTACTAAATCCTTCAAAAGAAAAGTCCTGGAAACTGAATTTCGTAATCCTGTTGAATACAGAAAAGCACCAGCTCAAAAGTGACATGGGTATTGTGGCTCTGTGCTTGTGCTCCTGGTAATCTCTGCAAGTGGTAACTGCTCATCACCTTTCCTGTGTGTTGCATCTTTTTCTTCTTCAGTTGCATGTACTAACCTTTCTCTCTATTGTCTGTTGATTCTTGTTTTTACCCAGAATATGTTTATCTAAACAGGCTAGAAGTTTGCAGTGGTTCTCTCAGATAAGAAAAAGGACATATGTGCCCAAGATTTTAAGACTTTTTCCACCCGTATTGTCTAACCAGTAAGTGGCCTCTGTTTTCAGACCTTGCCTTTCAAAATCCTTCTTGGAAACAGTAGCTAGTGAACTCCAGGGATAGTGAGCTTTGGCTGATAGTTCATGTTTGGTAAAGTGTGTTGGCTAACTGAGACAAAGAAATAACTGTCATCGGCTTACATACACTCCATATATCAGACTCTGACAGCTCTGTGCTTTCAAATGGCTTTCCAGGTAGGTATTTTTCTGAGGTATATTTGCTGCAGTGTGCACAGCATGTGTTTCTCATTACCTAGAAGGCCTGTAGATTGTGGTCAAATTACAAAGCAGTCAAATTTGTGAATTATAGAAAGGTACAAAAATATTATTTCAATTTATAGAGATTATTATATTGGAATCAAAAAAGATTTTTTTTTTTGTTTGTCTAAGAGTGCCAGTTTCTGAATTTTACTGCTCCTAGTAACTGAAGAATTGGGATCACCAAAATGCTTGCTGGTCTTTCACACTGCAAAAGGAAATAAAAAATTTCCTCCTGTATTACTTATCTGTCTCAGTCTTGGTCTTCATTACTGTGGGTGAAATTGTGCCTTGAGCACACACTCACTAAACATCTGGCCATCTTTAAGGCAAAGCAGTTTCGATTTTCCTAAGCTGGATTCATGCATTATGCAAATGTTACTTCATTAGACACTGCGATGAGCTATCAAGCTATATTGTTTGGTCAGAATAATGTAAGCTCAATGCTGATTTGAAATCAGACTATCAATTTTGGATAAATTCAGTTCATGCAATCATTTTTGCTTGTGATTCAATTAGGGCATACATAGTGATTGAGGTAAATGCAGTCGATGATTTTGTCTCTGTTTCTGACTTATTCGGATACCTATATGCAGTGTGTGGAACAGCATAAACAATAAAAGAGCTAAATTAATCTCTCAGAAAGTGAATAGAACTATGCCAGGCATAATTTTGAGCCATGTTCTCCTAAAATACTCCACACTGAGAGTCTAATTATAAGACTGAAAATTACCCAAAGTTGATTTTGGCGCTAGAACATATTGGATTCTCACTGCCTTCTGTCTTTTCTTTGAATTTGCACTGTGTGGAGAGTGCAAAGTGAAACACCTGCAAATTGAGGAATTTCTTCTGTGCTGGATGGGGCCAAATAAATAGGAGATGTATACAGTATAACAGGATCTGCCTGATGCCTGATATTGCAGTCTGAATTCTACAGGGGACACAGTTTCTCACCTGACATAACTGGTTGAATTCATCAGTGTAAATGGAAATGTGATCTGTGCTAGCCTGATGCTTTCATATTTCCTTTTACCTGAAGTACCTTTTATTGTTTCCAGATTAAAAGGTTAGGTACTAGGAGTTTTTATTTTGAATAATATTATAATTTAGTTTATCATTCTTTTGCTGAGTATATTAGGGAAAAAAAAAGAAAAAAAAAAAAGACTGCAAGATTGTTTGATTGCACTCTCCTGAAATCTCTTTATCTTCATTGTTTTCCCTGCAATGTATTCTCTAACTCTCTGGTGTCTGAAACTGTATTTATGTAAATAGGTCTGAGCATTACTTTGCCATCTGGATAGTACTGTAAAAATGGTATAAAGAAAAGGAAAGTGAAAACAAATATAGGAAGCTGGGGAGAATATCTTAAAAAGAGAAAATTGGACCTGTATTTTGAGAGCTACCTAGCTGGACCAGCTAACAGAATTTTTGATGGATTGTGGCACAGCTAGGTTAGCTAACTGAAAAGAGGCAGATTAAAATACTTGAGAGTTTCTTCTGGATTTTTAAAAAGTCTGGCTGAACTGGCATTGTGTGATTGTTCTAGATAATGATAGCTGATACATTGAATGGTCAACTTGTGGAAATTCTTTGGTTTAGTTCAGATTTATACAGGAAGTTTTTGTTGACATAGTAGTGTTTAGGAATGTGGCTTCTTTCTAGATATCTCATCATCTCTTACATGTGGAATTGGTTTTTTGTGCTCTGTTACTAATATATTTCAGCCTGTAAAAATACAGCCAGTGATAACATACTAGAATCTCTCAAATTTCAAACTCTTTATAGGTCTTGACATATGAGGATCTTTGTAAAATGCTTTGAATAAAATGACAAACAAACTAGCAGTCAAAATAATAATTAAATTAAATTGAGGAGCGTGCCAAAAATCTGTCAGCTTCTAAATAAATGATCTGATTTATGCCAAGTATCGCATGGAAGCTAAAGTCAGGAACTAGATTTGTGTGGAGGGATAGAAGGTAAGAAAATAGTGCAGAAGGTAGTCTCATACCTGAGGAGTTGCAGCTGTACTAATCACCAAAGATTAGCAGCAGGCCTGCCCTTAATAGGCCACAGCTGGGTCCAATAGGAAGAAGAGTGCTACAGAAGAGATGGAATTTGTTGGCTGTGCTGTGAAGAAGAAGTAGTTAGTGCTGCAAGGAGCTGCCCATGAGAAACCAAGAAGGTGTGGAACTTTTGCAATAGGAGGACAACAGATTTGAAAGTGGTTTTTGAATATTTTGTTTCTAATGGAGTCTTACAAGGCTCAGCTTCTATTTTCATTCAGAATTTGAAGCTTGTCTGTGGACTAATCTTCATTTGTTTGAATTGAGCATTTTCCAGAATGAGATGGAGGACAGGGTCAGTTTTACACAGAAAAAACTGTAGGCAATTTTAACTTTATTTAATAATTTGTTCCTATGGCACTATCTTGGACTATAAAACTAAAAATGGTGAAATAAGGGTATAAGTACTTGGGGTTGATGCTATAACCTAATTAAACATCTGTGTAACATTTTTATTTATAAATAGTGGATTTCAGATTAATATTGTAGAGAATAGCAGATATATATTATAAAATTTTGCCAAAGGCAATTCATTCAGTGGTTTGGCTCTGAAGCAAATATAGGAACATGTATTTTTTTCACTTTCAAAAGCAAGTGACCTTCCAGCTTTCACCAAGCTTTGCTATGTCATGCTAGTTAAAAATGACATTAAATTTTAAGGCTTTGGAGGGGGAAAAATGGTGCATTTCCTGTATGTCAGAAATGCCTTCTGTTGTCTCTGAGGAAATCTGCCTGCAAATCTGGTTGCACATGCTCTGCAGAAAAAATGGTTTTAGCAGCTTAAGTCTCTGATTCCACCTGTGTTGTACATATTTCAGTGTGAGTGTGGGCCAGATTTTCTGGAGAGCTTACATTTGAGCTACTGAAGCTGGTGTAAAAGAGCAATGTTCTGTGCTCCTAGTGATCTTGCTGTAATGCAGCAGCAACAAAGAGGGAGTTGAAAAGTCAAAGTTGTGGTTGATTTTTTTTCTCACTTGTACTCAGGCATGATAAAACAGTCCTGCATTTCTTGATAGTCTACCGTGGTTTTGCAAAAGTAGTTCCTCCTTCAACATACACATAATTTCTCTCGTCTGAGGCTCTTTGTTTGGTACAGGAGTTTCTCCTTCTTGCTATTGTAGTTCAAGCAGCTGCTTGTAGGGACCCAACAGGAGGGCCTTGAGGTTGGAGCAGCAGAATGCAGCTCCAGTGGAACATACTTCTGAATTCTCCCTGGGGAGCCTTTTCCAGTGCCCAACCACACTCTGGGTGAAGAAACTTTTCCCAATACCCAACCTAAATGTCCCTGACACGCTTTCATGCCATTCCCGGGGTCCTGTCACTGGTCACCAGAGAGAAGATATCAGTGCCTGCCCCTCCACCCTCCCTCGTGAGGAAGCTGTGGACTGCAGTGAGGTCTCCCCTCAGTCTCCTCCAGGCTGAACAGACCAAGTGGCCTCAGATGGTCTTCACATGGCTTCCCCTCAAAGCTGTTCAGCATCCTCCTGTTCCTACTTTGGATACTCTCTAACAGTTTAATATTTTCCTTACATTGTGATGCTCCAAACGGCACACAATATTCAAGGTGAGGCTGCCCCAGTGCAGAGCAGAGTGGGACAATCCTTCAGCTTGCTGGTGATGCTGTGCCTGATGGATACCAGGACAAGATAAGATGGGTAAGTGGCTGGTAGCACATTCAGCATATATTTTTAAGCACATACTAAAGCTAAATGGAAGGCCTTCCATGCTATCTGGACTCCCCTTATATTTCTCTCTTTACTGGATCCTTAAGTGCCTGTTTTCTTATTGTAAATTTGCATCAGCTACAAATATTATGGGCTCTCCTAGAAGAGCTGAAAGATAGGGGCTTCCAGGTGGTGTTGCTTCTGTACGTAACTGAACGACACTGTGACTTGCTGCCATTTAATGATCATCTTCTGCCTGCACCAAAAAGGTGTAAGTTCTTCTGCAATGAGGCATAATTTAGGTAGGGTTTAAGATCCTGTTGCTTCTTAAAGAAAGTATTTTTATTTCTTAATAGACTTGTCCTAAATTTCTGGGATTGCCAGTGAAAGTAGCTTTGAGACTTAAAAGGCATCTTGCACTGGTATTGTGTCAAGCCAGGTGTAGCTCTATCTTTGGTGAAATACTTGTATTAATCTTAGTTTTACTACATAACTTTTGGATATCTCTGTAGATGAGATATTGAAATGGCTAGGGATCTCACTTTCTGGAGGAAATTCAGAGGGTTTTAACACAGAATCCATATGGATATTACCTGACAAATAGTTTTTGAAGGGTGGATTGCCTGCATCTTTTTCAGGACTAGTTTGAAAGAAACAAACTGGACAAAAGAAAGTTACATGAAACTCACTCAGAGTCAACATGAGATGAGCCTGCAGAAAGTGTGGTAGCCTCTTGAGCAAAGGGGCTGCTGGGTGGTGGAGCTGGTTGAGGAGAATGGACAATTTGCTTTTGTGTCTTCTTTTCTTTGGATATGGTGTAAAGTGACATGTCTCATTTGAAACCTGTGAGTTTCTGCCTTTTAAAGAGCAGCTTTCTACTCATGAGCCAGGAGAATTTCTTGAACTTGAAACAGAGATAAAGTGAGTGATTAAATAATTAGAGGCCTTTCTGATGGAATATAGGAGAATGTAGATCACGATTTTTGCCTGGCCTACAAAAGAGCCAGGACATGTGCTCAGGAGTTCACAACTGAATCCTACCCAAACTAGGTATTTAGTTGTTGGTAGCTAGGTTGATTTTGTTTTTTTTCCTCACTCTGCAGTCATTTCCATGAATATTTTGCATCCCTCTTCAGTGATTGTTGTAGATACTCAGAATACAAAAGGAGCATAACCTGTATTTTCTAAATGTAGGATGAGTAATTCACATTAGAGTGCTTAGAAAACTGGATGAGGAAAGTAACCCAGCTTATATTTTGAAGGGAGACACTATGATACACTCCAAATAATGCGCCATATTCTATTTCCATATAATTTATGAAATGTTTTTACTGGGGGAACGCAAAGGTTAACAAAAATCTTTATTTTCCCCTAACTACTCTCATATAGTTAAGCAAGAAACACTCCTTGAATAAAGAAGATAAAGGCTTAAGTGGAGGTTCAGCATGATTTGCTTGAAGGCATATGACATATGGTAAGTTCTACATCATGTTAGAAGAATTCAGTTGTTGGAAGTAAGGCTCTACAGCTTTTTGGAATGTAAATCAGATCCCTGCTCACTCATTGATTTAAAATTAGTGCATTATGAAATCAGTCTGCGATTTGTAATGTCATTCATGTGAATAGTCAAAATCTATAAGTCTACAAATGCATTCCTCTATTTTCTATAGTATAGATTTTGAAGAAATTAATCAATGAATTATTAATTGTAATACTTGCCAATAATGATGTGTAGAAACGTCTCTATTCAAGATACCATTGCTTGGTTCTGTATTTTCTTTCAGGTAACCAAAATTGACACATCTATCCAATCCATAGCTTAAAGGTAGAGCCTGAAAGTAGGAAGTACAGTATGAAATATTGCTTCTTTTCTGCTTATTCTTCCAACAGATTCCCTGGAGATCAGTTATATTTTTCTTATCACCTTTAGTTTCCTCAACTCATTTTCTCCTCTCAAAAATTGTGTATACTTTTAGAAAGCCTTTGAAGAAAGTATGATGATGTAGTTTTAGGGCTTTTGTTTTCTCTGGGGGAAAATTGTGTGGCAAAATTGCTGTCTCCTTGGCTTGTTGTTCACTTGCCTTGCCTTTTCTCACCTGTGCTCACACCACCTCACTTTGTTTCTCCTCAACTCCCTTTCCTTCTGTTCTTTTAAGCTCTGGTACAAAGTTAGTACCGTGCAACTGCTCTCTCATTCCCTCTGACCCTGGTAGGTGAGATGGGGAGGAGAATCATAAACTTGTGGGTTAAGATAAGAACAGTTTAATAATTGAATATATGATAGTGAAAATAATAATAAAATATTATATGAAAATAATAATAAAAATAACATTAATATTAATGAAAAGGAAAAGAGAAAGTTTTGCTCTTTATATGGAGAATTGAAATATTTTTTAGAGTTCTCAGCTGGCTTTGAGTCTTGAATGTGTTTTTTCTGATATAATTCAACTATGCAAGCCCATGGCTCAGTTTCAATTTTTAATGGATCAGGTGCATGGCAACATGGTCTTTTCTACCCCTATTATTCTATAATTCTGTTAAGCTAACAGATCCAAGAGCCCTGCTAAGAGGATTTGTTGATTTTCCTGTGGATGTTGGAAGGAAAAGACAGAATCACTTTGTACCTGCATCTCCTATATTTTGTGTTATAATAAAAAAACTGATGCTGCCCATTATTCCCTCTATAGACTGTGTCCATAAAATTTTGCTAGACCTTTTCCTTAGCTAGGAAAAACTAGTGGGAATATTGAGGCTGTTCTTATGTTGGGTATGCAGGACACAGTACAATCTTTTTGTGCCAATCAAGTACGGAGGTGTCCCTGCTGACTGAGAGAAGCCATGAATGGAAAAATTGTTAGTTGTTGTCCTAGACACAATACAGGTAATGCTTCATGATGGAGGGAATAAAAGGTGTGCTATAAGGAAAAGAAAGTGTTGCCTTTATTGTGGGATTTCTAGATGTGTCTACAAGCTAAAGAATATTTGGGCTCTTAAATTCTCAGTGGGCTTTATGACCAGAAGGACCTTTCTAGATTATACTCTTTCAGGGGTTATAAAGGTGCAGCTACTTTGTGGGTCCCAGTAGCTGTTCTGACCTGCTTTACAGAGCACAGAGTCCTGTGTTTGTTAGTAACAGCTGTGTATTAATTGGCTGGGTCTTGGCTAGTGGTCAACACTTGACTTGAAAATGCCTGTGCTTTTCACAGTGCTTTCCTACACTGGGAGTGCAATCCCTGTCTGAGAGTTCTTTGTCTGGAGATGATAATTTTGTGCCTGAGAGGGAATATTAAGTATATAATGGCAGTAAACAAAGCTAAATTAGTTAAAGGAGGAGAAATCTTTCAGTAATTAGTAACTGAAAGTTTTATGGGAAGGATAGACTGTAGACTAGGCTAATGTACAGGTTTGGATACAACCTTAGAACCATGCTTGAAAACACTTTTCTTTATGCAGGGCAATAAAGCAGAAGTTATCCTCTAATTCACTGAGCTGATTCCACAGCGCTGTAAGCTAGTCCTTTTCATATATCCTTCTTTAGTCTTAAACCTAAAATATAGTTTTCTACTACTGAGGATTGAATGACCAGAATTTTCAATTTTGGTCATTCAGATGAATGCAGAGATTAGCGCCTCTTTCTTTTCCTGTGCTGATGAAGAAGCACATCATAGGGTAGAAATGGAGTTGCTTTCCTTTATGTTTCTTTTCTTACATGACAGAGTTGAAATCCAGACTTCCAGATGCAATGTGCTGGATAAAGTAAATGAACAGAGGAAGAGATGATCTTTACATGCTGAAAAAAGGGAAACGGGAATCTGAAGGGGAGAGTTAGTTACTTTCTGGGGTTTAATTCATACAGTCTGCCATTGGCAGAGTGTGGAAATAAAGCCCAGGCACTCTCTCTGTCTTCCTTGTCTTTTTTAAGAGTTTCTGCTTCAAGCTGCTGACATAACATGGCTAAATGGAAATTATTTAACGTAAGAGCAGCATATAATCAGAATACCATGTGGAAAGAGGGAAGGAAGATACTGAGATTCATTACTGATACATATTACAAAGTAAGGGGTCTGCTGTGTGTTCCTCTGCGTTCTTTCCCCATCTCTATAAAATAATTCATCTTTACTTCAGTTCTTTCATAATTTCTTATTCTCATTTCCCTTGTGAAGTCCTATTTCTGCCTTTACTTCCCTTTAGCTGTAGCTGATCCTAACTTATACAATTCCCCTTCTCTATAACATTTATTTCTCCCTGCCAGTAGAACTGTGGCACAGTTGACTACTCCTTCATAACTCATTCCCTATGTGGTTCTGGGCCTTCTTTTTGCTGTTGTTCTGTCATGCTTACCAGTTCTTTAGCCAATGGGACATTTATAACAGTGTGTACAACAGAACTATATTGAATTTTACCCTTCATATAATTTCTTCCTAATATGATTAATATTAAAGACTTACTACTAGTATACAAACTGTACTGAAATTAAGAATTTGAGGGCTCTTTGTGTAAATGTCAACTCTTACAGTTGTAACATTTTAACACTGCAAATGTCAATGTATTCTAAGTAATGGTGTTTTCCTCTGTGTGAAGTACATTATAATTACTGATGGATGAATCTTAAAATTTTCCAAAGTTCACAGGACTTAATCAATCTTAAGTTTCTAGCTCTTAAAAACTACAGTTTTTTTTTTGTTTGTTTGGTTTTGTTTGGGCTTTGTTTTGTTTCTGTGTGTGAGTGAAATTCAAGGTAGCTCAGGATTGACTAAGAAAATGCCAAAGCACACAAAATTAAAATCCATATTCCAAGGAATTCAGATAGTAAATCATTGCTTTAGGTGTACGATAGAAGATTCTCATGAGTTTAGACATAGTTTTATGGTCATGGAAAAAATATTAGCAGCAGAAGCCTCTAATTCATTATACATGCAATTACCAAAAATCACATGTGAAGGAGAGCATGGGGGGATGATTTTGGCTCATCAGTAAGCTGGTTGAGAAAGACTGATGAAATTCAGGTTTGACATATTTATCTGCTCAGTTTCTTTTTTCTTAAATGAAAGTCTTTAAAGTGTGATTGCAAGAGCAGGAGCAGTCTTTTCCACAGGCAGTCTTTCTCAGTGTTCAATACTGAGTTTTTCAAGTGGTAGACTAACTATGGGCAATCTTTAAAATTCATGCATAGGGCAGAGTGTATATCTAGTAATTCCTTTAGATTTGAACAGTTTCTTTGTAGTCACAAGAAGACTGACTTGAGTCAGAAGAGGTGGACACTTACGTGGTATTCCAATCTAGCATAAAGGTTGTTTCAGTTGCAGAGTCAGAATCATAATCTTGTTTGTTATCATTTTCCACTCTGTCCATTTTGTTGGAATCTGATTCAATCAATGCATGAATGTGGTTTTATGTATGTCCTTAGTATGAATGCAATGTGTATTTTCAATCCTTCAGTTGACTAGCAATGTGTGAATCAGCTAAACATAGGCTTATCTTGGATGTGAAAAAGTGGTAATTAACTCAAAATATTTGTTTTTTTAAAAAGCTCTTGGTATTTTTTTGCTTTTTAATTTACAAAAAAAAAGTAGTAGGGAAAAATAATTATGATTCATGCTTAAAACCATGGAGTGATTTAGGTTGCAAAGGACTTCTGGAAATCCAGTCATCTGATCATCTGGAAATCCAGTCATCTAGTCCAAACCTCTGTTCAAAGCAGCTTCAGTTAGATCAGATTGCTCAGGGCCTCAGCCAGGGCAGTTCTGAGCATCTGCAAGAGTGGAGATTCCAGAACCTCTCTGGGCGGCCTGTTCCAGTTTGTTTGGCCACTGCTGTGGTTTAAGATAATCTAATTTATATCTAACTGGACGTCCCTGTGTTCCATTTTGTATCCACTGCCTCTTGTCGTGCCTCTGAGGAGAGTGTGTCTCCATATTCTTTATATACCTTCCCATTAAGGTAGCTGAGAAGCTCCCCTAAGGCTTCACTTTAGGCTGAATAAATCAAGTTTTCTGATTAATTTTTTTTTAATATAGTTCATGTTTTTCAATCTCCTGATGGTTTTGATGATCCCCTGATAGACTTGCTCCAGTATATAAGTGCCTTGTACTGAAAATCCCCAGATTGGCACAACATTCTAGAGGAGGCCTCTCAAGGGCTAAGCAGAAGGGAACAATCATGTCCTTCAAGCCCCTGGAAATGCTTTAGTTAGTGCATGTCATTGTGTGGTTGTCCCTTGCCCCCACAGCAGCATACTGCTGGTTCATGGTCAACTTGCCCATTAGTCCTCCAGTCCTTTCCTGCAAAGCCATCGTATGGATTTTTTCCTTCCAGCTGCAGAACTTTACATTTATTTATGTTGAGTTTCATGAGTTTTCTGTCAGCTCACTTCTCCAGCTTTTCAAAGTGTTTCTGAGTAGCAACCCAGGCCTTCAGCATGTTGATAATTCCCTGCAGTATTATGCACACTTCCCCAGAATGCCACGTCAAGCACTGAGGTCATTAATGAAGATGTGAGAGAATACCATATTGAGTGATTGATCCCTGAGGAATGGTAATAGTAACTGGCTTCCAGCTGTACTTTGTACCACTGATGACACCCATGTGAGCCCAGTTAATTTTCCATACACTTTATGGTCTGTTTATTGAGTCTCCACTCCATCAACTTGGCTATAAGTGTAATGTGGGAAAACAATTCACGTATTGTTTTTATCTATTGGTACCTCTTAGATTTCCATTTTCCCCCTCTTCATTTATTCACAGTTCTGTGAATGAGGTTATAACTCTTCTTTTCATCTAAGCAATACTGACATACTTTAGGAAGTGCATAATGGATCAAGGACACATCTGTAATATGTACATTGACTATGCTCAAGTGTTGGAGGTCAGACAACTATGTGATTAATTTTGTGGCAGAATTTTAGCCTCCCTATATGAGATTATTTATTACAGGGTGAAACTGACCAAAACATGATAAACAGGGGCCTCGTGACTGGTTTATTTTTTTTTTTTTACTCTATACAGAGGGGAAAAAAATGGATATGTAACTTTTCCTTTCTTTACATCCACAATAGTAGCTAATTACTGTCATAGGAAGACACATATTTTAACTGATAACTTTTAAAAGGTAATTTGATGTTTGGGAAGAAAAGTGGGAAAGATCTGCATGAAAAACTGTTAAAATCTCTCTAGAGATTATTCAAAATTTTCTCTTCAATGGCCTCCTTATGCAGTAACGGATCTTGATAAGCTGATGAAACAAAAATGAAATGTTAGCTGTGGAATACCTTTATTGGCTGAACTAATCTAAAGATGAAAGGATATTTTGCCATTAGAAAAATACTGGTGCAGCTATCTGTGATTGCAATATTCTCTCAACCCCAATTGATTTAATTTAGCAATCAGATGAAACAGCAAGAAAGCTGTTTCCCAGCCTTTCTTAGCTATGATTTATCTTCATTTGTCTGGCCCAAGGAACGCTGACTGTCTAATCCACATGTAGAAACTGCTCTATTTTTAAGTCTGTGTCTCTTTGTGTCCAAGGCAACCGTTTGAAGCCAAGGAAATCCTAATATCTGCAGAATTTATTTCATGTATGTATGAGTCCAGCTACAGCAGGCTCTCAGGTTCTGTCAGATTATCAACAGAAACATACAGAAATGCAGATATCATGAATTTGTCTCCATGGGATTAAAGCTAGCAACAGCTGTTGGGCCTTCAGTAAGGCTACAGATGTTTGAACATAGAAATCTGCTCCTTCCTTTAGCACTCATTTTTCACTTCTTTAAAAATAAGTTGTTTTTTATTTCCTTGGGTTTAGATTTTATTAATAGATTGGCCATATTAATTACAGAGCTATTCCAGCTTTCACAAAGCATTATTACAGTTGAGCAAAGTGCAAATGTTCCATGCATGCATTTGGTCTAATTAAGCAATTCAGTGCTTCATTCCTGATGTTAACCAGGGCTTTGTGACTATCAAAATAGTATCAGCAAAGTGTCCTGAAAGCATATTGAGGACCAGCAGCCCACAAACTCGTTGACAAACTGGCTAAAAGCATTGTGAAATACTTGCTTTAGCAACTTACAAGTGATTCACAGGCAGGGCAGTGTGGCTATGTACTTCTCAATTTTTTCCCACTCTTCATTAAAAAAGGGAAAGTGCAGGTTTATGCATATGTTAATTAAGGTTCACAGCAATCCTCCAAAATATTATAACAATATTCCTCATGTTTTAGAGGTATGTATATTAGAGCTGTGGAAAAGAGTTTCATGATAGTAGGCTGTTTCATGGTAGTAGTTTCATAGTATATCTCTTTGGAGGAAACTGAGTTGGCCTAGGAAACGAATTCAGTAAACAACTAGAGGAAGGCAAGAGGGAGAAGGGCGAGATCATTACTCAGCCTGTTCTGAATTCTTGTTGTTTGGCTGGCAATTTATTGGAATTTATTCTTATTTGACTTTCTCTTTTGGATAATGTTTTATTTGTACAAAGTGAAAGCATTCTGATTTGGAAGTGACTCCTGCATCCATTTAGATTTTACTTTTTTTCATCATTATGAATAGTATAGTCAAGAGAGTAGGAAATAACTCAAGAGATTGTAATTAATAGGATTTATATCAAGAGGAAAACAGCAGTGTGTGATATTACTATCCTTATACTTCTTCTAGTTTCTTGAAGCAGTTTGTCCACAGATACTTTTGGTTTAGTTTTGTAAGTACTAAAAAGAATGTTTAATATTGCTGACTTATACTCTTTCTTACCAACTCTTAGCATTTTTGTTTATCTATATACATTTGTCAGAGCTAGTTGGCTTTTGTCTGAAATTTTGCCACTACCTTCTATTAAACTCTTGACGGTCATTATCGTTTTGAAACTAATCAGAAGTTGGAGCCAGTATAAGCTTGAAACTGCATTTTGCTTCTTAGAAGCTTTTCGTGATCCTTATTCTTTCTGCTCCTCTATTTAGCTGAGTCTTCAGCTGAATATACATATTTTTGTAATGGTCCCTCTGTCTCAGAAAGGTGAGAGGGCAAGAGGGAGATAATTGAGGAAGTCCTTGGAGTTGTAACTGCCGAATATTAACAGCTTTATAAAGATTCTAGGATCAACCTAGAAAACTAATATATTTTGTAACATCAGTTGTGACATTCAAGCCAACACCAGGCCAGAGTAATAGGTTTGGGTTTTTTTTTTAATAAGGAATGCTGTGTAGAGTATTTTTCCAGTAAAAATGGTTTATTTGGCAAATTTTTCTCCAATTTCTTTGTCCTGCACGATGCTTGATAATTCTTGGAGATATGACTCTTGCTTATGACACTTGTTACTATGCAATGACTGAAGAAATTTTAAATGACAGCATATTAATTTAAGGACATAATGATGGGGGTTTGAGTGTAAAAGAGTAGCATGAAAGGCTGACAAAGTCTTTCAGACTGTATCTAAAATTCTTGAAAGAAGGTGAAAAAGAAGGTTTTAAAACTCGCTGGAAATCTGCTGGTATTATTTTAAAGGTATGTTCAGCTAACTTATGTAGATTTTTTTCAGCTCTATTTAGGTTTTGTAGATTCCATTGCTTGAGTCTGTTCTTGTTTAATACTACTTTTCTTAAAGCAATAATTTACTGTTTTCTTTATCCATCTTTATGTGGAAAAATTGAACTTGATTCTTGCATGGTTTTGGAAAAATCTGCAATTCTAATGAATATTGCTATGAACTATACAAGAGCAATTTAATTCAATTATCAGGATAGAAACAAGTTGGGTACATAAAAGGCTGCAAGATACTGAAAGCTGAAATACTTTTTTCTTTTTAAAAATAGATTTCTGAGACTTCTAAATAGATTCTAAAGTTTTCAGGTTCACTTGCAAGTTTTGATATAATGTTTTAGTAACTTAATTAGGCATCCTTTAATGAGTAATATTGACTCATGTTCATCAGAATTTTGAAAACCAAGAGCTATTTAATAAACATGAAACTGTCGTGAAATAGCTAACACAATTAGCTAAATTGGCTAAAGCTGTGGTATTTTTACTTTGATTGATGATAAGTTTAATTTATGAAAATTTTTCACTGTAATCTTGACCTGATGTTCACTTTAGTTTGTAATTTATCACACCAGATATGTTGTGATGTGGAGTTGGGGAGAAAGCATTGAGGAGGGACTTGGATAATTTTGATTATATTTCAGACTCATCACTGAATTTTGATCAATGCATTGCTCTTCTCTACTTTTTCTTGCCTCTTCTTATAGATGAGTACAGACAACAGAATGCTGTTTTGACAAAGTGTTTGGTGGGTGCCTGGATCAGGCAGGGTCAACCTACTATATCTGTAAATTTACAAAAATGTCCCAACTAGCGCATCCCTAAGAAGTTAAGGAATCCTAAAACACTAGGGTCTGGTACTGTGCAGGCAACAGGGCTGTCCCAAGGACCTTATAATCTACAGGTTGGTTGCTTTTCCCCATATTTCTGTCTAGAAAATCCAGAGCTAGTGCTACAGAAATTATTTTCTGTAGAAAAGTAGAATACACTTATGTGTATTTTCATACTCTACATTCTAACAGATTAGGATGCCATGTGCTTGGGCAGTTAAACAGATTGATCCATTGTCTGCCAAACCTTTATTCTACCTAAATTAGTATGAGCAATATTAGCGGTATGCCTTCTAAATATCTAATGCTGAAAAATATGAACTTAATGGGATCCTGTATATCCTGATCTGGAATAAAAGGAGTATTTACATACTCAGCATGCTGACAGGAATTTGTATAAGATTCCTTGGAATATTGTGGTGCTAAGTTACCTTTGTAAGCAGGAAAAAAATTAGCTTAAACTGAGATGCCAAAATGGGAGAAGGCAGCAGATGAAGGAATGTGTTTTAAATGCTTTGTTTGAAGAAGGCTGTCTTCAAGTTTTGGATGCCAAAACTGTGGGACATACTTGTTCTCATATCTGATGAAAGCTTTTTGTTTTTGAACAAGTTTTCCACACCCCCCACCCTAAAAAAGGAGGATGAAGGCCTAAAATGCAACTGAAATGCTGCTGGTGGTTTAAAGATGAAAATTGAGGTTTTGACTACCTCTCAAATATTTGTATCTGTCTACAGTAGAGGAGATCATAAGTACAGATTTTTGGATTGGGAGTGTAATATGTAGAAATACATGACCATGATGACAAAGTTGAAGACAAAACTGAGAATAGAGGAAGAGACAGATGTACTGCAAACAGAAGAGGAGGAGCTGTCAAAACAGAAACTGGGGAAAGCAATAAAGGCAAAAGAAAATGTCTTGATTTTCCCTTCAGCAACAACAGTTAGCACTGCCACAGACCTGGGACAGTTTACTGAGAAAACCATTTTTGAAGTGGAGACCTGGATGATATATGGAACCTTCTTGTCCCAACACTGTGAATAGGCTGCATGATTCAAAGATGCTCATTCCACTACTTATTCCAGTATTTTTATGATGAAATCTCCCCACCTTTTAGTGGGAGCCATACTTGACTGGTATCATCAGTGTCCTCCAAACAGCATCTGACAGTTCTGGAGTTTGTGAAAGCAAGACATTTTTTAGGAGTAAGAAATAATAATTGTCCAGAACACAAGTACTGATTGTTTTGTTTTATTAAGGGAAAAGAGGTCAAGTTGTAATATTGTTGTTGGATGGGATAGTTCCATTAAAAAAATCATGTTATAAGTGGAACAGACTTGGTTTGAACTCCCTTGGATTTTTGTATGGAGTTGGATTTAAGGTTTTGATTTGTTTTCCTTTTCTTTTAAAGGAAATCCATATATAGGATGTACAGGACACCCTATATATTCCCAGGACTAGACTTTATTACTCATAGTCTTTCAGAAAGATGCTGTGAGAAATTTTTCTGCTAGTGATATCAATGTATGAAGTCAAGGTTTCTCATAACTAGAATAAAAACCTTTTTGAAAACTATAGTATTCAGTACAAAATAAAACAGATGATTGATTGAAGAAACAGCTTAAGTAATGGATTATTGTTTAATATTATTTTATGTACAGAGAAGATGGTACAATCATATGATTGCTTTCTTGAAACTCAGTTGCCACTTGAGATAAGTTAGGTAAGGTTTCTTCCTGTAGAAGTAATTTTAGTATCAGTGTACTTTGACATAATCATTACTTTTAGTTTTAAAGATTTACTTTCTTTTTTAGACTCTTAGTTTCATTTTACCCTTATCAAACAATCTTTTGCCATACCTTCTTATAAGTGTAGCATGTCATAGCTGATATGATTCTTTACTCTTGATGTCTCTCTACTGCATAATTAAGTTGATAGCTTAAAAGAATTTTACTTTTTTGCTGAAAAAGTCTGGTCACTTTGGGTTTGTAATTTTCTCAGCTAATGTGTGAAGGTCAGCATAAAGTTCAGTTATTACTGGATGTGATAGCAGTTTGACTTTTTTACTAAGTAATTACTGTGCCAAAAAACTGTAATGTTTGCTTTTGTAAGTACTGAAAAAATAATTGAAAAAAATTCCAAGGCTGTTAAATGAAGAGGTTGCACATTGGTTCAACTTAGCCTTCGCTTCAGTTGATTTATTTAAAAAAGCAAACTTTTAGAAATTTAAGAGAATTATTTAATGAGGTCATGTTGATTGAACATCTTAAGAAATTTGATGTTTAAGAGGCATGCATTAGAACTTCAAAGTTCTAAAACTGCTTTCATCCCAAGCAGAAGAAGGAGTGGGATGGAGGTGCAAGGGATAATGAAGAAGAGGGCTACAGATCTAGGGAAAATGGAATTAAGAGTTGGCCAAGACCTTGTTAAGAATAGAAAGTTGATTACTTACTGAAAACTCAGCCCATTTATCCAAGTCTGAGAATAAAGTAATTCAGAAGGTAAAACATTTTCCAAAGAACATTAAAATTTGTTGTACTTTATCTGTCAAGTACAAAGAGACTATGTACGACTGGGGCTGTTGTTCACTGGCAACGTGGTATGATCTCAATACTTAATGAATACCTGCTCAATTGAATTAGAAAGTTGTGCTGTAGAAAAATAACTAAGGAAAATGGAAAAACCCCAAAGACATCAACTGTGAAGCACAAACATACAGATAGATCAAGGAACTAGCCACTCTTTACCTGTTGCATAAAATTGCAGATTTACCACCAGCAGGGAGGGCTAGTGATACTGTACAAAGTGGGATGAGAATTCAGTGGAAATTCCTTTTGAAAGGTGACTTCAAGATGGATGGAAGAGATGTAAAGAGCAAGCAAAATATAAGGAAGGTGGAGATTTAACTTTCTAGAGAAAAAAAAAAACCCAATCCAAAAGCTGTTGTTATACAAGCCATTTTGGCCGCAGTTGAGATGGATTCAGATCTGTGCATATGATGCTTATGTATTATCTAACCCACTTTTGTCAAAAACCCTCCAGCAGGAGAAGGTTTTAATATAATTTTGACAGAACCAGGAGAGGAAGTAAACTGATACATGGTTATGCCAGCTCATTTGAAGAGGCAGGGAAGGGTGACTTGTAGATTTATATTCTGAAGGTGCAACTTCACCAGAACAATACAACTGAACAATTTAAACAAGCTTGGCTTGTTCAGTA
>NW_005054342.1:5380618-5406458 GCF_000277835.1 Geospiza fortis | reverse complement strand
AAAAATTTCAAAGGACAAGGTTAATACAAACCTCACACACAATTATAGATACATGTTGTTTCATTGCTGGCTGGAAATAATATTTCTAACTCAGAACAGAGGAAACAAAATGGTCTTCTCCAAGGAAAGGCAAATGTGTTTCAAGAGGGAGCTTGTTAAAGGATTATACATTGTTGTCACAAGCCAAACATAGTGTTACATTTGATTACCCAATTCCATCATTCCAGATGATGAAACCAACTACAGAATCACCAAATTACTTACAGTAATGCAGTCAATCAATTTTCTGTTCCACACTCTTTGCTTGTACATCTCCGTTATTTATTTGCAATGTAATAATGTTCAGTATGATGTAAAAAGTGTCTTTTAAGTTCAGGTTGTATCCAGTTGAAAAATACAGCATTAGTTTTTAATCCTTCAGCCTATCTGGTTTATTAAAGTAGGTCTGCAGTCATCTGCTCGTAGGAGTACTTTGAACAGAATCTTAAATCTTCTTCCATGAAAACCTACATTTTATTAGAGACTTGACAAATGCTTAGGAATGTTCATATGCCTTCAGTAAGGTTATAGATAATGTGATTTTCTTTAGTACTTTTTTAGGAACTCTCTCTCTCTATAAATCACAATATAATAGGTAATGAATGAAGTTTTCTATTTAATGCAGATTTGTGAGGATTTTTAATATTATTTTTAATAATTTAATATTAAATTATTATATAATTTAAATGCAGTATAAAAATGCCAGTTTTTTCCCCTCACATCTAAGGCTATTAGTTGTCCTTTTACACAAATAAATAAGACTTTAAAAACCTATACATTATATCTTACTATTAAGTGTGAGCAATGGGGTTTAATTGGGAGATTATAGGCAGAACTTTGAATTTTCCTGTGCTCTTTTAGTTTGAACTTGTGGAGAATTTACAAATGTAAAAAAAACCCTAAGTGTAAGTTTTTTTTTGATGTGTGGAGGTAGATACTAATGAAACAGAGCAGCCTTAAATTTTGCTGCAGATAGGAACTGTGGGGTCACACTGCATGCTTCTGGTGTCCTGTACCTGGATAACAGGATAGAAAGTCTAATTTCTGCTTCTGTTGCACTTCTTGTCTAAACTAACTGAAATAGCCAAAGTACTGAATAGGCCAGTGAATATATCAATAGTGTATATGGATAGGCATAATGAATATATGGAAATACTGCTACATTTATGCAAATCCATGTTTCTCTAATGTTCAGTATAAATCAAAATATGTACCTTTTTATTTGTGCATTTATTGCAGAGAGATTAGTGGACAGTGTTTTTTAGGAAGACAAACTTATTTACTGGATTCTAATGCTCTCATGGGTAGTCACATCTGTTGAGCAGTTGGTCACTGGCCAGGTGGTAATAGGAGGCTCCACTGCAGGTCCTTTGGATAGCAGCTTCACCTGGATGTGATGGGACTCCTGAACCACTGCTATGCTCAGCTCTGGCTTTGGCCCTTGGTGACCACCCAGCACAGGTATAATTTATTGCTATTGATTGTCTTAACTGCATACAAACTCACTTTCTAATAACTATTTACGAATGTCTCGCCAATTTACAGTGTAATCCATCTTGCAGCACAAACTACTTAGAGGAGCCTTTGGAGAAAAAGGCCAAATTCTCCACCTAGGATGTTAATCAACAAATCCAAATTGCTGAGGCTAGGCACAGCAGGAGCTGCCTGAGGGAAATCTGTATGAAGGTCCCACCTGGAGAGGACCTGCAATGATCTGTCAAATCTCCCCTCTAAGCATCAGCCTTAGCTCCCTGGGTCATCTGCATGGCCAAGGTAGTTGGACTGGTCTAAAGTAATGGATAAACTCGAAGTTACAAAATTACCTGAAATTCCAGTGGTGATAGGGCTGCAGCAGGCCAGGTCAGGATGCCAGCCTGCAGCTCAGGGCTAGGATCCATGAGAGTCATGGCCAGGCAGAGGCATCACTTTCATACAGCCAGAGACCAGCACTCCTACCAGGTTGCTGGGGCAGGTGCATGTGGCCATGGGCTGAAATCAGCTGGGTTGTAGATAGGGGCTCCTAGGTGAGGCTGGTCAGGGTCAATCAGTGCACTTGTGGCTCAGAGGCAAAGGTTTCTCAGACAAGACGTCTCTTGGATGCTGTAGGGGTTTGTGAAATGCTGGAGCAACACCAAGAACTAAAGGCTGGTAATCCACATCAGAATCTTGTGCTGCAGTTAATGATAGTATTTGTTATGCTTGTGATTTATGGTCCCATTTCATATACTGCTGCCTTTATCATCGATCTATTTTTCACCTGCTTGCATTGAAAGTAATAATATAATGTATAAAAGTTTAGTTCAGGATCTCAGACTGACAAGAATGGCTTCTTTTGTTTGTTGCATGCTACTCAGTTGTGCCTCACCATTTTTTAGCAGAGCTGGTAATTGTTGCTCTGATTATGCAACTGTCTTTGTGCTGCATTGTGGGTTTCATAATGTCCTATTAGTGCTCTGGTTAGCTAGCGGATCTATCTTGCCACCAGCTGTAGGAAAATACTTTCAGAAAAGTGCACTCCCAGTGGAAGTTATTCAGATTTTAATGAGCAGGATGTTTTATGATCTTTGCTAATATAAATGAAACTGGAAGAGAATGCTTTCTTGCCAGAATATGTTCTCTGTAATGCCAGAAGTTGCAGGCTATGCATAAACTGTTGTATTGTCAAGCATGTTCTGTTAGAATATGGATATGTATTATTAAGTGTTACAGTATGAGCATATAAATAGTAATAACACTGTGTGTTGAGATGGGAAATCCCATCCTCTATAATGATACCACCATCAGAGCAGAATACTAATGTGTCCTGTCAGACACTCGGTGAAAAGTAGTTAGTGACATCCCTGCTCAGGAACTGTCTTCTGGCAAAAGACCTAAGCTATTTCAGGTTCTCTACTTTTCCTCCCAAGCCCCTGAATTCCCAAGGGAATAGGATATATTAAGAACTAGCTGCCTACAACTTGTGGGCTTACAAAATACCACTTTGTTGCTTTTTTTTCTTCACGACAAAAGCTATTTGAAAGCCCTTTTTCACTTAGAAATAACCCGAACAGTTAATGTTTCTTTTAAAATGTGTTCCTGAATTGACAACCTACAAATGCTAATGCAAAAATTAGCCTCACTGTTGAATACAGTATCCAGCTATTAACTTAGAAAAGCAATATTCAAAACAATATTTCCTTTCTGCCTTGCCTTTCCCAACCCTGAAGAGAACACATTTAAAGCAATTCTAATGTATGTGCTGGGGTCATACTCCCAGATTCTTTCTGAACAGACTTAAATTAATCTTGCTGTTGGAGCTGAGCCATGATTCTGTCTGCTATTTTGTCACAGTGTCTTAGAAAACAACAAATTGGGATATGCAAGAGTAGAGGTCTCTAATAAGCTCTGCAGTTAGCCTAGTAAATGCCTTGCTATTTTTTAAATCTTTATTTACTCTCATTCTCTAAAACATAGTATGTTATCTGTCGTGGACAGAATACTGGGGCTGCCATCAGTATTTTTCAGTAATGTCTATTGATCTTGGATCAAGGATGACCTGTTATTACCTGGAAGAATTTTTAGACATTTTACCTGTGCCAAGATTTTTAGCATAACACATCTTACATATTGTATATTATATTATTGCATATTATACATCTTGGATATTATATGTTCAGGTTAAAACAGTTATATGTTTTAGTTCTCTTCATTTTTGTCTAGTAGGTACCGTGTGTTTTCTAATAAGTGAGAAGGTGTTGGCTGCAGAGGATATAGGATGGGTACAATTATGGTAAGGCTATTCAGACCAAATCAGATTATGATGGAGGTCTTTATAATCTGTGACTAGTGGAGGAACAAGAGCAACAGTATTTGTAGGTAATGAGGTATAAATGTTTTTACAGAGGAACTCTTTGCGTGTTCCATATCCGTATGTAACCTGTTGTTAGCCTAATACTTATTTTTCCTTTTTCCCCCCTTCCATCTGTTAGCTCAAAAGCAATAAAGAGAAACAGTTTATATATAAACCATAACATTTGGCCATAAGTAATTGATCAGTGTTTAAAGTACAAAAGCACATAAAGATTGGGGAAGTAGCTGAAGGACTGGCATGGCAACACTTGTGTTTGTTGTCTGGATGTATTTGTTAGAGTTTGATTTGGATTTTTTCAGTGTTTCCTTTTCTTCACGATAGATTTTGTGATTTATATAGTTTGTTGTAGTACAGTAATCTGTATTGTGTTTTCTCTTTGTTTATGAAGGCTTGACTGATTTTATGTCATAGCATGACTTAGGAGGAGCTGCATGTTGTACAGCAGGACATAATGCCTTCATCCTGAGGACACCAGTGGTGTGCACTGAAAGGCTAAATCTATTTCCTTATTATGCTTGAACATGGGAGTGAGACCTAAAGGATTCTAACTATTTAGAGAACCATCATGATGTTTGGGTTTATCTCCAACAGCAGAGCTAACCTAAAGCTAGAATTTATTTCTGGTTTTACAGTAGATGCTCAGCTGCAGAAATCCCCAGTATTTTTTTGTTTGGGGATTTTTTTTTCTAAAATTGCAGATGTATATTATGTTGTTTCAGAATTATGTGAAAAAACCCTTATATTCCTACCACAATTTGCTTCCAAGAGACCAGACCTAAGGAGAATCTAGTGCTGGAATAAGATGACGTGCACTGTCAAACATTTGTCAGAATCACATCTAATTTAATATACTTCAGCGTGGTGGCTCTGGGAACTTCATTTCTTTCAGATGATTTATTACATCTCTGTTGTAGCATTCAGTGTTGAATTAAGCTTGGAACCAAAATTGGACTAGCAGTTTGCCCCACATTACTTTTTCCTAGGGATTCCTCTGAGCTGAAAAGAGTGAAACATAACTGTGACGTGGGTAATTTATTGTTTCAGGTCCTGCTTTGATCCTGTGCAGCAGGACACTGCTCTGTGGGGGGAAGTTCAGTCAGAAACTCGCTTCTTTTGTTTAGAAGTCTTCTTCAGGTGATATAAAGTGAATTCGAATTGATCGGTCTATTACTATCTGTGCTTCTGGAATGGTATTGATCAAATTACCCCTTTCCAGGGAACACATTAATCCTTCTTTTTCACTCAGAATGTTTGGTGAGTAGGAATGTGAATGTTTGATAAACACTTTCTTTTGCTATCATGATCATGTATGAGAACAGTTCTAGAGAGAAGGTGGTCAGATAGGTGTTTGTGGAATTGCATCCTTTAGTGGCAGTCTTCATGTTGATCATCTGTTAGCATATGTGGAGAAAAAATGTGCAATATATGCCACAATGGTCCCTAGATACCACAAGTGTCACATCTGTGTGATTATCACACATCTATGTGTACTTGGTGGCATCTGCCAGGACTCATCTGCCTGCCTTACTGAACAACTAAAGGTAGAGGTGTATTGATTGCTTCCTTGAAACTGAAACTCTGTTCCTAATGGAAGCCTTTTAACAGAGAGAGTTCCTGGTCAGATGAAAACAGAGTAGACATGGGAAGGAGTACTGATATTTTTCTTCTCTACATAATTTTAAAACTGACAATAATGGAATGTCCTAGAAATGGAAGAGGGAAGACAGTGTTCTAGATAAAAAAGTTGAGAGATTATGAAGGAACTGCTGCTGCTCATGGGATTAGGACAGAAGAGTGGAGCACGTTATGTAGAAGAAAAACCCAATTTATCAGACTGACTGAGGAGAAAGGAAATCAACTAAACAAGAAATGGCCTAATTTATAGAAATAACAGCTAGATGCTTCTCTGGAGAGGAAAAAATATGAACAGATGTCTTGGAGGATCTCTGAAGACCCAGTGCTCAAGAATTTTTTTGGAAATTATGTGTGTGGTTTTCATTTGGCCTAGAGCTCCCTTTTAGCTATGGAAATAAAACAAAGGAAAAAATTGTATGGAAAATTCCAGTTATATCTTAAGTTCTGACAGTTACCTCTGAATTAGTAATGATAGTAAATAGTAGAGAAATAAGTGTTTTGTGGGGTTGGGCGTCATCTGATCAGGCAAAGATAATTTATGATAAGACCAGGTGCACTCTTCAAGGACATATTTTTCTCTGCTAAAAGGGAGCCTTTTAGTTCTGGGAGTCTATCTCCTGCTAGCAATTGTACATCCCCAAATAGTCAATTTTAAGCCTACAGTGATGATGGAGGGGAAAACTGAACTACTGACCAATATGGAAGGAGAGACAGTACTGAGGAGGGTGGGGAACTGGATGTTGTCCTAGGAGTCTAAAGATCCTATATTTGAACAGCTCCATTCCCATCAAGGGAAAACAAAGTGTTTGTGTCCTGAAAATGTACCAGAAAATCCCATGAATATGGGTGTGCTTTGACTTAGCTGGGTCTAACTGAAGGAGATGTAAGACTAGTTGCATTTCTCTTGCAGGTTCATGTTTGAAGGCTATATATGTGTGTAAATGTGAATTCATGTGCTCCTAGTAAAGCAGGAATCTGCCCCGCATGTGATTGTTAGAATGGATTATTTTGCATCCTTTGAAGACCTAGTGCCATGTAATTTTGTGGCTTCTCTCCAGCTCAATTACCTTGCCCCATGGCTGAAGAAGCCAGAACTGAGGGGCTGAGAATTGGTTTGCACTTGAGACCTGCCTAAATACAGACTCAGAAGAAAAGAACCTGTATGTGTTCCTGTACAGGAACCTGCTTCAGGGAACCAGTGCCAACTTAACCATAGCTAAGCTGAATGATTAACTGGGTGAAGTAGGAATGCCATAAGCAGACCTGAGCTTAAGGTGAAGTCTAAATATTCTTTATTGATTTTATTTTTCAGAGCTGGGTACCAAATTCATTGTAAGAATTTAGCAAAACTGTACACTTACTGAAATTTAAGAAGGATAAAAAGGTTGATCAAGTGGTTTTTTCTCTTGCCACTCTCTGCTCCTTAACACTCCTTTAAGGTTTTGCAGACACAGTAGTATGATATAAATATTTTCCCTAAGGGATTACAATATGTTTTTCATCCTGCACAAGCAGGCTGATACTCCATAGAGACTGCACCAAGGTCAGGGCCATTACTTAACAAGTCCTACTGAGCAAAATTGAGAGTCTCATCGAGGCAAAAACTGAATCAGGGATTCAGGATCTAGCTCAATAGAAGGTCTGAGTCTTAAGCTGAAGAAAGGAACATAAATGCAACAAAAGGATGTTGAAGTGAAACAACCTTCAGTTTTTGCAATTTGAACGCTTATTATTAGTGTTCTGCAAGTGTTCCCAAACTATAAACAAGCTATATAAATGCTACAGAGGCTTAAAATTAGCTTTAAGAAACTTATACAAATAAGTGCCAGAGACTGCTCTCTGGCATATCAGGTTTATCATCAGTGCATCAATCTTTTTTTGTGATCCTGGTCAAATAATTTTGTTCATATAAATTAAGCAGTGGTGAGTGTGCTTTTTCTTTGCAGAACACTTTTTAAGTTTTTGAGGGTCTCTAAGTGATCAGAGGACATTGTGAGGAGTGCAGGTTATGAAATTTGTTGACCTTTTAGGTTCTTCATGGTAATATACTTACCAGAGAGCAGTAAAATCCAATAATATCACAGCAACAGTTAACAGCTCACAAAAAAATGGGAGCCTGGGATGGCAGAGGAAAGATGTTGTCTGAACAAGTAGGAACTTTGCAATTGAACCGGGAATAATTGCTTATGGTTTCATGGAGAAACCTGCATTTGTTTTAAATACAGATGAAGTTGTACAACTGTTTCTCTTGTAAAAATAAGAGAGGAAAAGACAGAATTGTACCCTTCCCCAAAAGCTTCAATTCCTTATCTTTCTCCCCCAACACAATGCTCTGAATATTTTTTCTCCCCTATGTCTCCTCTTCTGCTTTTCTCTCTTGACTCTTTGCCACATTTACATTTCAGTGTGTTCTTGTCAGCTCTTAAATAATGTGAAGCCCACCTTGCCAGATCCTGAAGTTAGTCTGACATCACTCTGGCACTACAGTTAATGTTGGTGCCTTTTCTGTGAAAGTTCCTGAAGCAGGGCTTATTTGGCTGTGTGTACACCTTCATCTATAGATCTCTTGCCCTCATTGTCATCAGAATCCTCTCACAGATACTGATGGAATTCTTCTGGATGCCAACTTCATAATGCTTTTTGACTAGGAGGTGTTATAATAAGGAATCAGAAGCAGTCAGAAAACCTCACACGGTGTTGGACGCTCTTGTTGCCTGTAGAAGATGGTCCATATATCAATGGTGCTGGATTTTCATCCCACAGTAGAAAGCCTGTATTTTCATAGAAGGCATATTAGATCAAACAAAAATTGGATAGACCTTAAACCCGTGACTGGGCTTCCATCATATATGGTTACATTAATTTAAAGAAACTCTGTGCAGGCGCTGCTCTTCTGCTCTTTCTTCTACTGGGCATCTTAGGTAGTGAACTTTCACTGCCTGGGTCATAAGGTCAGTGGCTTTACCAGGTGGCAGTGATGACTTTGTTAAACTAGTAAATATAGGACTGTTTACGAGCTGGTCAGGTATGGGTACAGCCCTAGTAAGATCTCATTGTTATAGTGAGGTAAAACCCCAATGTGCAGTGCTCCCACAAACCTCCTTCCTTTCTCTTTCATCTCATTGGAAAGATAATAATAGAGTAGTAGTCTGCTCTGGTAAGGTGTGAGGTCTGGATGAAAAATTACCCACATCACAGAGAGTTTTTCTTTAGATGCTACCTGGTCTAGCAGGGAAACCCTATAATGGTCAGCTAGTTTCCAGAGGGAAGGGTGGGAAAGCATTTGGCATTCATTACACACACTCTGTACTTAGCTAATACTTATTGCATTGCGGGAGATGACATGGCAGCTTTATTTAGCAAAAGAAAGAGACATTTTGTACCCTGCTGTGTTTAATTCTCCAAGTTCTGAACTACAGATGAACAAAAAAATTTGTTTCTTTCTGATAGCCTTGTGTTCTTAGTTTTATAGATTGCAAGGTACTTTTCAGACTAAGGAAACTAAAATTTGGGGAGAGTGGTTGGGGATGATTTCCTTCCTCCTCCTGCCTCTTCCCACTCAGGGAGTTGTTGATTGTATTAATCCTGCCAAAGAAATAGATCTTCCTCCTCACTGGAGACAAAGAAACTAGGGAAAGTAGGTATATGTGTGTAATTCTAGCTTTTTCATTAGAAAGGTCTTGGGAAAAGAGCTAATCTGTTTTCTACATGTTCACAGTATTTGTGGTTTATCACTTGAGTTGGTGCTTAAAATAAAGATGACAAAAAGGTTCACTAGAGGTCATCTAAGGTTTTTAGTTCAGTGCAGTTAGAAAAATTATCAATATTAAGCTCCTTTAAATCAATTTCTTGACTCTCCTCCCTAAGTTGAGAGTCCTGGTAGAATAAATCCTTCAATGCAAGATGGAGTAGCTTTCAGTGCAGGTGTGTACATAAATATTTAAAGGTATAGTGAGTCAAATAAATAACAGAGTTCCTAGAATCAGTGTCATGATGGAAGTACACAGATCTGACATTGCTCTACTTACTGGCATTTTAACCTAAGGAATCGAAAAGACTAAAGGGGCCATGGGAGATAAGTATTCCAGCGCTACAAATCTGGGGTGAATATGTGAGTTTGCAAATCCTGTTAGTCAGTTTATCAGAAATTCAAATTTTATGGTTCACATGTGAGTACAGTGTCCAACATCCAAAGGGCATTGGTCAAATAACTGCCCATAATTATCTTATAGGTCCCGGATGTTGCTTGTTATACATTGAGAGCCTCTGGATAGCTGTTTGAGGTGTGAATTTGCCTTATCATCTCTCCATGGTTTAATTACCTTGCAGACCCATGGGCATTACTGTTACAGAAGAGGAAGCCCTTGGGTGCCAGGCCTATCATCAGATCTAAGCCATTTATAAACCCTCTAAATGTTTGATCCATGCTAGTAATCTGGATTCTTTGTAGAGCCATTTGAGAGAAAAAATTCATTTTTCTCAAGGTATCCCTTTTAGACACCAGTTTTAAATATTTATAAGGAAATGTTTATGCAAACCTATCTCTTTATTGAATTGACTAAGAGGCATATAAGTGCTAAGATTCTCAGGCAGCTGAAAGAAATTAATTCTTGGCTACTATGGTTGTGCAGAATGTTGTGGAAATCGGGAATAATTATTTTTATAAGCAGAATTTGCAACTACAAGCAGTCACTCAGTATTCTCAGTAATCTCTTTGAAAAGAGATTAGTTAATTTTAAAAATACCACCTAAATGTTCTAGGGCATAAAATATGTATGTATTTGTATACTTTTCAATGTTAGAAGGTACTTCCGATGGACGTGATACTAAAAGTGTTGCCATCTCTCAGTCTTGGCTAGTAAGCATTTTAACTCATGCAGACTTGTTCATGTAAGCCAGAAGAAATGATGCTATGGCTTGAGGTGAACAATAACAGTTTGATGTTTGAATTAATGTTTGCTTGTAGGATACTTGACTGGAATTTGTTTAACCTTAAACATTTAGATGTGCTATAAGAGACCAAGAATGAAAGCACTAGTAAATAATGAATTTATGTAATTGAAAACAAGAGCACACTCAGTGGCCATATAGGTAATGGAGAAACTGTAAATCTAGAAGACCTGGATTGAAAACTTGAAAAATTCAACCCAAATTCCTGAAACTCCAAGGGAAACCATGTAAATTTTTAGTAGTGTTTCCTCCTTAAAATAGATGGTTCTATAAATAGAAGCCTGAAGAGATGCATCCGCGCTGAAATGCTTTGGCTTGACATCAAATGTAGTTTGCTCTCTGACGTTTGGAAATACCTCTCAAAATTGTGGTAATGTTTAGACTTAGAATGCATTAGAAATTTTTTCACTGGGATGCTTCTGATATTTTTGCACTTGTTACCGAGGAATTCTGAGAAGATAGTGTTATGAATAATAAGTAAGATTTTAAACCAGTGTATGCATTGTTTTCTTCCTACAAAGGATAAAAAAATGTATCATGAGATAGCAGACTTCCATAGAACACATTTAATTAATTAATTTGTAAAATTACCTACTCCTTTATATCCAGATAAATACAAGTATGCGTCTGAAAGGGTAAACACAGCTGTGTCTGGCTCTACCTAAGAATTTTGCAGTGCAAATGATGGATCGTTTCCTCCACAAACAGAAGTATGTTTTTCGCTTTTTTATTTTTCATTGATCTCTCCTAGAGGACTCCTGAAAACAGTAGTTTAGGCTCTGGCTGCTCTGTTTCTGTTACAATGCTTCCAAATACATTTTATCACATGACTTTGAACTCCTGAGCTTTGAGTGACATACCCTGCTTCTGCATTACTTCCCTTTGCTCTCTGTAATCAGGGTATTTATGCAGCTGTAATGTTTTTCTTTTTTTCTTCTTCAACGGAGAGAAATACTCACTTTTTTAAGGGATGTTGCAAACAAGTGTTCCAGCTGTGTGTTTTTCACCTTAATAATTTGTGACACATGAACCAAACCTCTTGCATTCACCAGATTGTACTGCTGTCTCTTGAAGGCATGGATGGGTTACGTGAGTATTCATGATGTTATGCCATGACTGTAAATGGTGCATTTAGATTTATTTATTTAGATAATGCAACTTTTTCACCATGAGGGATGTGATAAAATGGCATAAATAGTTATGTGGGGGTTTTTTTCCATGGCCTTAACACTCAGACAGGAGATGAAATATGCAGAACACTCCACCAAGTGCAGTGTTGAGAATGAAGATTAAATGAAGAATATAAATTATGTGACTTGTTTAATCTTTCTGCTTATTATGACAGTCATGATCTGGGACTACCAAACAAGAGAGATAGCATTCTGCTTCTCCTTCTCTCTGGTGCATGTGATACCACCATGAAGGGAGAATTTTCAGACTGACAGTACTCATTGTATGTTTTTATTCAATTCTCAATAAAAGTAATTCAAAGTACCTGTTAGCAGTCACTGCTCTTAGTAACATGAAAACTAGCATGCTAGAGAAGACTTCTCTTGTTGAAGTTTGATACAAATTCAGAGCTATTTTAGGAGGCACTGAGAACTCCGGGCTATGCCATTTTTTGGTCCTGCCAGGAAAATAACATGGATGCAAGTCCGAGTGAGGTGACAGGTTCTTTGCCATGATGCCCATCATCTCCTGTGCTGTCACATTTTTGTCTGTAAGGCTAGGTACACTCCCTTCACTTTCTTTATTTGCTTCATCTTGGAACATAGAGCAGTGGAAAATTAGAATGCTGAAAGGAAATGTTCTCAAATGAGGGCCTTGAAAAGACTTATTGCTACAGCTTGGGGGATATCAGGAGATACTCAGACGCCTGCTTCTTTCAGGAGTACTGTTGTTCTGTTTTTCTAAGGAATATTCCTTCTTAGGTGATAGGTGCCTCTGCAAATGTACTAGACAATCCAGATCACTCTGCCTTGATGCTATATGAAATAAAAGATTTACTGCTAACATAAAGAAAAGAAAAAAACTCATTAGTAACTTCTAGACATTCTGCTACAAAATTAGTACTAAGTAATTAAGAGCAAAGAGAAGGTAATCCAGGATCATGCTTCACACTGCCTTGTTTGTGCCTTGTCCAGAAATCTTCACAAATCTTTGCCTTGTTAAAAATCTCTAAGAGGAAAAATCAGGATTACAGTTAGGCTATTTCCCTTTGGCATCAGTGGACTTTGAATGTGACTATATGTAATGCTGTGTGTTTATACACACAGTTTGTACAATGCACTTACTTATACAGTCTGTAAAAGGCAGGGTTGTGTGCCATTCTCTAAGCACTGTAATGGGTGATACATACTAGTTAAGTTTAAGTTGATTGAGCTTTTATTTTATGTGTTAGTAAGAGTCTGTTTTTCTGATCACTTCTTTGATTTTATTTTTTTTTCCCAGAGAATATAAATCTTGTTAAACCTGGGACTATTGTAATATATATTGACTCTCTGTATTTTCTCTACTTCCTGGCTGATGTGCCAACTGTGAAAAAGGCTGTCCAAAAATATAGCCTCTAGACTTTTCTATTGATTGCAAGGCTAAAACTGGATTATCTCACTCTTCTTTTGTCAGTTCTATTTTTTACTTTTGTCTTTCATCTTTAATCTTCACATTCTGTTTTCTCTGTTTGGAATTTCCTCAAATTCATTGAGGAAGTAATCTCATTAGCAGTCAGAACACAGAATAATAGGGCATCCTCTCATGCTTATTTCTATCTATGAATCATTCATTTGGAGTTAAATGGCAAAGTATAGATCCCTTGAAAAATGCCCATACGTGCAGTCACTTGTCAGTCACTTATCATCCCATGTAACTTTCCTCATAGACCCCTGTGGTAATCACAAAGCCTTAAGAGAAACTGACAGTAGGAAAGTGATTGACAAATCTCATTTTGGTAAGCTCCTTATGCTGAATAACAACACCTGTTTGCTATTTTCAGGATTTATATTCACTTTATTTGTAGGCTTGCTAGCAAACATCCTCAGTGTTCAGGAAAGTCAAAGTGGTTCTGAGAGATTCGATTCCTGAGAAGTGTGGAGAAAGATGTATTCATTTTTTTGTAATTGTGTTTCCTTTCCTGTTGCTATTAGAGGTAGATAAATGTAAATGATGTCTGTTAACAATAGAAGTCTAGGCCATAGGTTAGTAGTCTACCAGCAGATTAATTACTTCTATTTGATTTTGAGGGTTGAGTGCTGGTAATTATTGGACTGTAATGGCCATAGTGTTCTCTTGCAATGACCAATAGCCATAATGTGCCTCTGAAATGTCTGGTTTATGCCTGTGACATCAAAATGTCTGAAAACTTCATTGATTAAAACCAATGGTGCAATAAAAACTTAGACAAATAGCTCTAGTGTATTTCCATTTAAAAAAATGCAAGCACACAAGATTGTAATTAAATATTGATGTACAATTTAAATTTTTTATCTTGTTTGAATTTGAAGTCATCATTGAAAAAGTTAGCACCTCCAAAACAAAATTCTATGTACTAGAACCTGAAAGTATGTTAGAAATGTAAGTATATAACATGAAAAATTGAGCTGTTTTCTGAGTATTGTCTTCCTAGACACTGCAATTTTCTTTCTCTTATAACATTTCTTGGAAATCCATTTATTGGATTAGGATTGGACTCATATTTTATATTTTTAATTCGTAGAGGATGATCCTTTCATTGTTGCTGTTGCAAATGTAATGTGAAAGAACAGTTCTTGATTTGGGCTATAATACATGTGTGAAAGTGAGAATTTGAGTCTGGTCATATAATCTTCAAAGTCTGGAAGGACTGAAGGCCCTCACTTTTCTGATACTATTAAGCCCCAACGGGATTTAAGAGCAATTTACTGACATAATATTAATGGTGAGTCAATACCTTCCCAGGGGCAAAAGAGGGAAAGGATAAGGAAGAGTAATGCACAGAAGTAAAACTACCATAGGATTATATTTCTTGCTGGTGCATGAATCAATCAATCAATTTCAACTGTCTGAGACAGCTTAAATCTCAGCCAGCATTCTACATCTACATGAAACAATGTTGTTAGGGACGGTTCCTAGCAAGAACTCACAATTTTATCAAACACTTGTGATTTTCTTCTTCTTTTTCAAATGGAAATAAAATTTGATAGGAACATCATCTAAAAATATTGGCACTAGCAAAGATTGCTTGAGCATTTCAAAGGAAAGCATCATATATATATATATGTTATGTTTGTGCCTTCACTGAATGGAAATCAGTTTTTATACTTGACAGAGTCATACTGCAGTTTCAGATTAACTCTTCAAAAACAAATTCTTAGTCACTGTGTATTAGGCATCTACTGAACAAGTTCCTGCTTTAACCACAAATTTCAGAATAGTGCTTTTTTTAAAAAATTCTCTTTCAATAATGAGGAGTAAGAAGTATGACTAGTTCCCAGCCAAGCATTTGAGCAAGTATCTAGCCACATATGTCAATATTTTTTGTGTAATGAGTAGTGTAGTGCTTTTTTTTCCCCATACTTGAACAATGCTCCTAGCAATCCATGACTCATGACTTTGTAGGACTTTGGTGATACATACCATTAAAGTCTAAGAAATAAGAGAATCTGTTTGATCAGCCTAGTCATTATCAGCAGACAAAGTAATTCTGTCAAAATAGAGCAATGCACTTTAAAATGGCAAAAAAAGATAAACTGAGGACAATGTATTATTGAAAAGAAAAAAGAAAAAAAACAGGAGCTTTATGGATGGAAATTCAGGAAAGTTCCAAGGTGACCCTGTCACAGAGAAACCACTGGCGAATTAGTAATTTACTCCTAGTTAATGGCTTGTCTGCTATAAATAGCATTTTATAGATGGTTAATCCTTATTTTTTCATGGCCTAGCAGCTATTTCCGATGGCTTTCAGCTACATTTGAGTACAGACTTGGGAGGTGAAAATTTGCCAGCTTAACCGCATGTTTTCATTGTAGTAGCTGGGGATTTTGGTTAGAAGAGATCATCCAATTCTATAATGACTTGGGGGAGGCTGTTCTGCTCAATTCATCCAGTGCAGTTAAGGATGTGAAACTGTAGAATTTTTTAAATGTTCTGTTATTCACCCACCAGCCAACACAGAATTCATCACATACAATTTTGCCTGTCAGAAAGAAGATAGAGAACTTGTCAGAGAAGTCAATTCTTAGCTACTTCAGTCTCTAAAGGCAGTGAGAGTGTCTGAACTGGGACACCATCTGTTCAGCTGAGGTGGTTTCTCAGCTGAGCTGTGACTCTGGTCAATGTGAGTTATGACTCTTATCTTGTGGGGATGGGTTACCTTTGAAAGACATCAGGATTTAGGCAAAAGACTTATTATTTGCCTAGCTCCTGCCCTATTGTGGATAAAGGTAGGATATATACTCAGACTTCAGAAACTTGCAAACATTCCCAAGCTCCCAAATTTATATGCTGCTTAATTAAGTATTGGGCAACCAAGTTTTCCTTTACCAAGACCCAAGACAAAGAAGAACTGAGTGGTGAAGAGGTTGCAGAGCCCATCTGGGGAGTTTTGACTGGGGTAGCAATCAACTGTTAAAGAAAATTGTGTGGCAGTTTGGCTGAAATTGAGAAAAAAGAAGAAAACTGAAAAATTCTGGAAAAGAAGACATTAGTAGGAAAGAGATAAAGACCTTAACTATTGGAAATGTGTCACCTTTATCATAGCATGCTTCAAAAGAATGTCAGAGAAACTGAGTTAAGGTATGCAACGCATTCTGCATCTTTGACTAAATTGAAGTCATTCTTGTGCTGCTTATAGTATAGAGGGATTGCTTTCACACTTCTGGCAAAGATTTTGAATTGTGTGTGCACCAAGTATGTGAAAGACTGTGTTTCATTGTGTCTGCATTACAAATTTAGAGGGAAATGTGGTAGCACTACAAAATTTTCATATTAATTTTTAAGGAATTCCCATTCATTTTACAGAAAATTCAGTGTAGTCCATAAAAATGCCTCTCACTTTCTGCCATTCCTCTTTCCATTTCAGTCTTTATTCTAAACCTCTTGGCAGGTTTGGAAGTCTGCCTAGGCAAGACAGTCACTGAAAGCTCTAGTACTGTGGTGAAAAATCATATCTTCAATGTCAGTAATGCCCCAGTATGCTCATCAGCACAAGTCTACATGTGACATTTGGTGGAGTTTTGTGCAGGAAGTCTTTTTTTTTTTAAAGCCTAGTTGCTAGGTGTTTGCTATATTCTGTGCAAATTTGGTATAGGCTAGGTATTAGCTCAAAATTTTGTGTGAAGGAGATGCAGCTGTTGATCTTTAGTTTTAACAAGTATTTTCTCTTTCCTTTCTGCTTACGTATATTTTAAGATTACTATTATTTAAATCATAATTTTTCATAAACTGTGACATAGGAATTAGACAGTACAATCCTGTGTTTACAGTGGGAAATGTAATCAGTGTATTGGGATTTTTCAGTGGTGTGTCCAAGAGGATTGACTTCAAGTTAATTTGAACTGGAGATTGAATGCCTACATTGCACAGTGATCTCCCGACTACTCCCTGTCACTGAGCAAAGCATCTTGAACTTAGAGAGTTTGAAGATATGGGCTTATTTAAATACTACTGCACCTCTTAACAGTAGTGAAGTTTTGAATGTGGTCAACAGAAATATGTTTAGAAACTTCCCTGTATTTTCTTCTATGTGTAAATCCTAGGCTCTTCATCTTCCTCTGTGAGAGCTCTTCTTTCTGTAGATTGCAGAAATCAAGATGATAGCATATAATAACTAAACTAATTAAAATAATTTCTGAAATACAATTTTCAGTAAAAAGATCTTTTCCATTAAAATAGAGATATTAGTTACCTTTGACTTTCCAGTACTGACTGACAAAATTCTGCAAAACAATATCCAAGGTAATTGCTATGATTTGTAGTAATTAAGTATTTACTTTTTTGTCATAAACCATGTAATTAGGTATTTACTTTTTGGGATATTATCTTCAAAATTTTTATAACTTTCAGATTATAAACAGCTGAAAAGGAACTCCAAGGAAGAATTAAAAAATAATTTTTAGAAACATCTATTAAGTTCTACAAGAGAGTTATCTAACCTCTCATATAAATAAAGAATATATCTTTTCTACAGAGAGAAAACATTGACCACCTAGTTCATCAAGTTGAAAAAACTAAATAACAAACCCTGCCACTCCTACCTCAGCCCATTTATAATTGTGTATATGAGTAATAGTTTAAATATGGACTTTGTCCTTTCATTTCAGTTTCAGAACATACTCCTTTTTTTCTGTTTGACCTCTGTATCTGAAAGAAAAAATTCTTTGGACTTCATTTTCTTGCCATAAGTTCACATAAAATAAAAAGAAACAGTGTGTTTTAGATGGGCTCTTCTTCTGTCCCAGTATGAGGTCTACTAATGTCACTCAAACATGTTTAATGCAGATCAACTTTCCAACAATTTTTGCCAACTGCCATTGTTCATTACTTTAAGTCTTGTTTGGTCCATCAGGTGACTAAACTGAGTATTTGTGGCAAATGTCAGAAACAAGAACAGTTGCTTTGCCAGATAGAAAGCTATAATAAGCAAGAAGAAATCAGGTCTGAAATAGAGATGATTTAGAAGCTCAGAATGCAGATCTAGGATTGAAAACTACAGAGACCTTAAAAACTGTTCAGCCTATTTATTGAGATAACTAAGAAAGTCATTCTTCATTTTGGAAGTGTTTCTGCATAACACATTTAATTGCATTTTGATCAATGCTGACTTTTCTCAGTTGCTAGTTAAAAAGATTTTTTTTGAAACCTCTTGCTGGGTGTAAAGTAACTTTGGAACATTTGCAGTTAATATTAGTAGGTAATTTAACCATCAGCATCAATGATAGATAAAGCTCAAGGAAAATGGTTTATGATAAAAATATCGGTTTAGGAGTTTTAGTAGTCAAAGCACTTGAAATGGGATGGTTTGGTGTTCTTTAAGCTCAAAGTAAGAGAGACGTTCATTTGTTTATTTGTTTTTTCTTTCTCCCCAAATGGATGCTTGCAAGAAGAAATGTTCCAGAGCTACAGCTTTGGCCATTAAACAAGACATTCAACGTCTATGCCCTTATGATCCACAATAAAACTTTTACATGCTCTCCTTTGAGAGTCAGTACTGCATGTATCAATTGTAACAGGATTATACTGTGCTTTCAGGGGTGTTTTGGGGTTTTTTTTTCTTCTGGTAGACAGGGATGTAATATGAGAGAGGCTTCTTTCATAATCTTTATCTACATGTCTCTCCTCTATTTATAGCCTTATATAGTTCATCTTTTTTCTGCATATATTAGGTTTACATTCTTGGACACATGCTTCAATGGTGTCATTCCTTGGCAAAAATATGTTTATTTCTCAGTAGTTCATCATTGCAGTTTTACTGGTCCTATGGTACTATGAAATTCAAAGAAGAATCCTTTTGAATTTTGTCATTTTAGCCGGAGAAAAATGCAGGAATGTAGCAACTGAACAATGATTAGAGAGGAGCACACAACTTCTAAGACATCATTAATCTGAAGTCACAGACCTCTGCTCTGATGGTAGAAGAGGGAGTCTGTCACTGAGGAATCTAGGTTTTTCTCTTGAGGTCATGATCAGTACTTGTTGCTACTGATAAAAACTGTCTGGACAGCTGACATAACCCAGCAGTAGTTCCTTTATAACCTGAAGAAAAAGCTTGTGAAACCCTGTATGATGCTTGACCAGTGGGTCCTGTGCATGTCTTTGGAGAGATTCTATTTCTGACACATTGGAAATGTTGTAGTGGTATTTTTCCCTTTTCTTCCCGTGAAATGTGCAATGAGCTCACAATGCCTATAGCAATTTAATATCTCTGTCCATTCCTACAATAATGAAAAAGATGCTCAAGCTGCACTTGAGTGCACAAAGAAATTTATGATGGAGGGAAGTTGTGTTCTTTCTGAATCTCCTGCTCTGCGAACTTGTCTGCAGCTGAATAGGATCACTTGCAGAGTGGTGCTAGTGTTTTTCACCACGGAAAGGCAAGAAAGGTTTGTTCCTACCTCAAAAGGCCCTTATTGAGAGATACTGCTACTGGTAGTCAGCTCCTCACACAATGTTGTTCTTGGTTGTTCATTGACTTTTATCCCAGTCCTCCGTGTAGAACAGCATGATTAGTTCAGTCAGAAAAGGGACACACAAAGAAAATAATAAAACGTGACAAAAAAATTAGGAAAAGTATTGAGATTATTTAAGATTAAAAAGAGGCTTAAGTTGTGTTATGAAAATAAAAGTACATCTGTAAAACCAAGTAGTTAAAAGCTGGCCATAGAAATTAATTAGGAGTATTTTTGTGCTTTTTCTATTTAGTTTGAATTATTTTAAAACTAGTTTTTAAGTTTTTTTGGGGGGGATCAAAATAATCTATTAATCAAAGTTTATGATCTTCCTCAAAAAAAATCTGTGTAGTTTTTTACTAGGAGATACTGTGTTAGGTTGACAACAAAAGTGTAGACATATCATTCTTTAATTATAAAACTTCAAGAGCTTCTAATCCTCCCAGAATTGTAATCAGGAGATGTTGAAATCAAATTTCTGTTGTTCTTGTAATGGTTCATGAGATTTTAATTTAAATTGGTAACTCATTTCTCCAATTCCTTGAAAGGGAAGCTGGGAGCATGATCAATTAAATTCAGACTTTGGTAAATTATTTTTATTGGTCATCATTCATGCAATAGCACCTTGATTTCCATAGGCAATATCCTAGAATGCTTTGGGAATGGGGATTTTAATCACTGCAAGTAGCCAAGGAATTTAACAACTTAATGATAAGTCCCCCTGTTTTAATGGGAGCTGTGTGCTAATTAATTAGTACAGGTAGTTTGTCAGCTTTTTAAGAGCCACTGATAACTAGGCTGCATTTGCCCTTTGGGAATGTGAATAATTGATTAAGTTTGGCTTCCAAATCAGCTGAATTGAGAGAAGTGGAAAGATTGCTGCAGATTCAGAAAATTCTGTGGTTGTCTTTTAGTAAAACAAAACCTTAGAGTTTTATGTTCAGCTGAACAACAGCAAAAATCTCCTTTTGGTCAAATCTAAATTAGTTCATTTCAGGTATTAATTTTGAAACAGCAGTGTACTAATGGGAAACAAAAGTCTAAGTTTACTGTACTTCAAGAGCAGGATGCCGCATTCTTTATTGCTTTGTCCAGTAACTAATTGAAGAGGTTGGAAAGGTGAGGTTAGAGGTAAAATTAGTGACAAGACCCTTCCAGGGTTTCATGGCTTTTGCAGGAGAGATGTGGGAAGATTAATTAACTGAGAAGATAAAAGGAAACTCTGTTCTCTGAATTCTTTTACCAGGATATAGAGCATTAATTTGCAGTAGGCACAAAACAAAGTCAAGTTTTACCTTTTCCATGAAAATAAAACTGATTCGCATTTTCAGCTTTCTGTGCTACATACAGACATGTTCATGTCTATAGTTTTACTATCAGAACACAGTAGATACTGGAAAATTTCCCTTTACTCTGCTTAGCTTTTCTGTAATTGAATGATCTTCTTCTGTCATGTGCTTGATTCCAGCATATCCCAGAAAACCACTCTCCATCTTGGCTAAGATGTTTCTTTTGACTCACTGAAGTTTGTCTTTCTTTGATAGAATTGCATCATGGTTTGGGTTGGAAGGAACCTTCAAAGATCATCTGGTCCAACCCTCTGCCACAGTTGCTCAAAAGCCTATCCAAATGTGCTACAAGTCTCTTCACCTTTGAGACTTGAATTAGACTTCAAATCTCATCACCTTTTTTACTTTCTTTCATGAATCTATAAAAACTACTTCCCATAAGAATTTAGTGTAATTTGTCGACTGAATACTGACTCCACACCAACTGGAATCAGGTGAAAAGCCCTTACAGAAATCTAGAAAGTCATTATGGGAACAATAAATGATTTTAGAGTAGTTTGGCAAGTCTGGAAAGCTGTAACCCAAAGTCATTTGTGCTGCTAGCTGATCCTCAGATTATTCTCTTTGTATGTTATCTCACTGCTAAGAAGTTTGTTTACATTACTTCTAAGATGAGTTTTTTCTTCATGCAAATCCCAGGCAAGCATAAATATTCAGTGCTTTAGGCTTGCTTTTACTGTAGTTTTTCATTCAGTGCCTCAACCAATGAAGATATCCATTATGTAGGAAAATATAATCTGAAGTAATTATTCTTGGAATCTTCTCCTACAGTATTTATTAAATATTTATGAGTGACAGTTAGCTTGTGGTTTTTTTTCCTTGTTTTTAGAACAGAATAGGAAAGCAGAGGGGGAAAATCTGAAGGCTTTTCCAGTACTGAGTTTTTTTTTGTGGGGCAGATAAAGCCTATGTTGTTCAGAGAAATCTTCCTAACAGCTAAAATAATGAAAAATGAAGTTGAAGGTAGACTTTTTATAAGGATGTATATATGGAATGAACTAAAAAAGAGTTTAGAGGCTTTTATACAAGCATCCAAGACAGAGATTTTGACACCTGGTCAAGACCAGGAAACAGCCTCTGTTGATCCTGAAGCAGTCTTGCTTGCTGACCTTGGAAGTGTAAAGATTCTCCAAGTGTGGAGTAAATTAGGAAAAAAAAAAGTCAGTAAGGGGGCTCAAGATTCAGGTGATTGTGGTGGAATCATCTTGAAGACCTGTGGAATATAACGACTGCTGCTTTGCTGATAATTTATTGAATGCTCTGTTATATTTTTTGTATCACTTTTTCACATTATGGAAATACTTCTGCCATTCAACCTAATTGGATCTTAGAGACTGCTGCTGTCATTATTTTATTTTCTAATATCTCATCCCTTAAATGTACTACCAAGGTAAGTAAATTGTTACAGAACCACAATATAAAAAAGCAGGATTTTTTTTAGATGATGAATAAAACACTAGACAAATGTAGTCCTGTGCAACACATCAGCTGCTTTTTATGGAGTCTTTTAAAAATAAAATAGTCCTAGTCAGTCTTTTCAAAAAATGCGCTTGGGAATATAATCTATAAAGCAGCAACAATAAAAAGCAAATCCAGAAAGTACCCAACAGCCACTACGAGATAGTTATTTCTCCCCTTTATGTTTCTGCCCCTGTACACTGTATTGGAGCAGTGCATCTACTTCAGACCAAGAGGGATAGAGAACCTGGTTTGACAAGTAATGGAAGTTAAATTATTTAAGCAAAATCTGAATTCTTTGAATCTCTTAGCATGCAAGAAAAATCAGACCTGAGTACAGACAGAAATGGAAAATTTCAGTACAAAAACTGGATTTATATGGAGTTCTGTAAAACCTTTGACATGGTCCCCACAGCATCCTTCCCTCCAAATTGGAGAATGATGGGTGGAGTGTTAGGTGGAATAGGAGTAGCTTGGATGGTCACATCCAGAGGGAAGTGGTCAATGGCTCAGAGTCCCAGTAGTCATCAGTAATGAGTGGTGTCCCTCAAGCATCTGTACTGGCACCGTGTTATTTAGTATCTTCATTACTGACGTAGAGGAACTGAGTGCATCCTCAGCACGCTTGCAGCTGATACACCTGAAGGATAGACTGCCATCCAGAGAGATAAAAACACAAGATGTGTTTATGCTCTAGAAGGGCACATGGGAATCTCATGTGGTTAACAGGACCATGTACCAGGTGCTGAACCTGTGTCACTGCACCCTGTGGTCTGTACAGGCTGGGGGATGGACAGATGGAGAGCAGATCCTGCTCAGGATTTGGGGGTGCTGGGGGGTGAGAGGCTGAACATGATCCAGCAATGTGCACCCACAGCCCAGAAAGCCAAACATGCCTGGACTGCATCCAAAGCAGCGTGGCCAGCAGGGCAAGGAAGGGGATTCTGCACCTCTACTCCATTCTGGTGAGACCCCACCTGCAGTGCTGCATCAGCTCTGGGGTCCCAGCACAGGAAGGGCATTGAGCTGTTGGATCGAGTGCAGAGGAGGGGACACCAGGCTGATCAGAGGGATGGGGCACCTCTGCTATGAGGAAATGCTGAGAGTTTCTGATTGCTCAGCTTGGAAAAGAGAAGGCTTAGGGATGACCTAATTGCAGTCTTCCAGTACTGAAGGGACCTTAGTGAAGAAAGATGGGACAAGACTATTTACAAGAGTATGTAGTGACAGGATAAGGAGGAATGGATTCAGATTGAAAGGGAGTAGGTTTAGATCAGATATTAGGTAAAAATTATTTTCTATGGGAATGGTGAGGCACTGGAACATGTTACCCAGAGAAGCTGATACTCCATACCTGGTACTGGTCAAGGCCAGGTTGGTAAAAACCTGGTCTAGTGGAAGGTGTCCCTGCCCACTGCAGGGGAATTGGAACTAGATGATCTTCAAGGTGCCCTTTCAACCCAAACCACTCTGTGATGATTCTATAATTTAATGGGAGATAAGAGTCAATAATTTTGAAGTTAGGCTGCTTTGTGTTATTCCCATCTTTGAAACTGTCTCCCCCTATGAGGAAAAGCTGCTTTCCTCTGTTTTTCCAGTTTGTTGAAATTGTTGAAGTCTCAGAGTCATTTCTTATCCATCTCATAGGGCTGCAAGGAGCTATTAATGCTACCTGGAGTCATCATAACAAGGATGAGTTGCAGAACTTAAGGCTACCAACCCTAGCATGCCTGTCCAAAAATTCTATTCAGTCTGCTTTAATTCGAATCTGGTTTTGAACTGCAGAATGAACATAATAGTAATTGTAGGTTCAGAAAAAAGAAGATGGGAAGAGTTGCCTCCATGTGGGAGTATTTGGATGCAAGAATACCTGGGGTGTAGGTCTTGCCTTTCACCTCAAAAAATCAAATGCATTTAGAAAACATGATGCATTTATGTGTAGTCTAAGTAGAGAATGCTGTCCATGAAACTTTTGTGAGGTGTTGCTTCATGGTTGTGAATGTGGAACTACATGCAGGAGTGTGTTGTCAATGTTGTTGAAGGACACCAATGCAGGAGTGTGGAGCAGGAGCCTCTTTTGTGAGAGCCATTCATTTCCCTGTGGATTTCCTTTGTCTTTATCCTTGTTTCCCAAGCTCAGTAGACTGGTAAACCTCTGCTTCACTGCTCACCCATGCAGCAGCAAATCAGAAGTCCAGTAAGGCACAAAATCAGAGATCTATTGCATCTTCCTGCTCACCAAATGAATGAATACATGTAGTATCAGTTGCTAAATGTATAAAGATGGAGATTCTCAAGTCTTTCCACTTTACAGTTCTTCATATTCCATACTCTTAGGAACTCAAATATCCCTTGCTGCCTTGGGTATTTAAATATGGAGAACAGATGGCCACCAGCCTTTTACATATTTGAATACTATACGGTCTTATTTGAACTGTTATTCTTCAGATTAACATATCTTCCTCCATTCCACAGCTCATTCAGTCTGTACTGGTAAATTTTAAATCTCTAGTTTCTCTGATCCTACTCTATGTCTTTATGTTCCCTTTGAACTTTTTGACAGACTGTGCCTATCTTGGTATCATACTTGAAAATAGGTCTCAAAATAGATTTCTAGGTGAGTCCTTACCACTGTCTCATAGAAGAGAAGGATTTTTTCACATTCCCTTCTTGTTTGTGTAGCTGATGACAGTGACCTAGATCTGGTAATTTACATATGTTCTAAGAAATTTGATTTTGTTTTCCTTCACTACATTCTCCAATTTTCAAAATCATTATCCATTCTTATTATGTCCTTTAACTGCTTAAAGCCACTTCCAGGTTGATATCACATGGTTATTACTATTTTTTATCCATGTATATGTGTACTTATCTTTTTTATGGTTAATAAAACTATTAGGTAATTCTGAATCAAAGTTAGACCTCAATGGAACCTTGCCTGATTCAGCCTTTCATCTCCTTTTTTTTGGTCATAATCTACTAAGAGACAAATGTAATGAAATAGTTTTCCATTACTGCTTCTTGTTATCATATTCACATGCACCATAATCCATCTTAGTAAACAAAAACATAGGTATTTGATGGAAGAGGGAATGAGGCTCCCTGAGAAACACTCTATTTCCTTCTCAATTAAACCCTTCTTATCTCTATCTTTTCCAGCCTTCTCCTTGACTTAACAGAGGATGTTTAACATCGAAGCACACCTGTACAATCTTTTAAAAGACTGCAAATGTAAACTAAGGGAAATATTTTTTCATATTTCAACATGCTAAATCTAGATGAGGGCTTTTTTTCTGCCATAATTTTTTGCAGAGTTTAAAAAAAAATTTGCATTTGTTTTGAGACTTACTCAAAGGAAGCTATTTAGCAAAAACACTTCAGTGTGAAAGGATTTTCATTTGGCTAACACTTCCACTTAA
>NW_005054342.1:5356920-5380608 GCF_000277835.1 Geospiza fortis | reverse complement strand
GTTCAGCATAAATATTTGAACACCTACTCAGCTCATTAACTGTTGTCAACAGACGTATCTGAAAGAATTCTCTCTCTGGGTAAATGCATAATAGCCACTTGCATAACTCCCTAGGCTATGCATGGTTAAGTTCTATTCATATCATTGTAGTGTGCCTGTTGCCAAAAAATCTGAGATGCTTCCAGGAAAGTGACAGCAATATGATCTACCATCTGACGCTTTTCTCCTTTCTTTCTTTTTCTTTTTTCCTTCACAATGAGAAAAACTTGCATGTGACATTTTTTAAGGGGGAAAAAAGGTATGGTATGCTGAGTAAAAGCACTTTGTGTGCACAACAAGGACCCTTAATGCAGTCTTAGGCTGTTAGTGCTCAACTCCACTGTGCAAGTCTGTGTAAGGTGTGAAGGGCAGTGTGGAACCTCCTTTTATCAGAAGTACAGTATTTGGTTTGGACCACTGGACATACAACCTTACAAATTAATAAAATGTTTCCTTTTTTACTTATTCTGAACTTCCTGTGTGCTGCTCTGTTCAAATAACCAAAATCAGCCTTGTGGAATATTCTCAGCAAGGATACTTGTTTCTAAGCTAGCCCCTAGGCATTTTCAACACTCAAATTCTTTTGCTTGTATTTCATCTGTCTCCTACAGCCATGCAGTCTGTTTTGTGGCTCTGTCAACATGCTGCTTCAGTTGATCTAACTACTTATTTTTATGCAAATCTTTCAAATCTAGCAGTTTTCTGCAGATAGATGGATACGTGAGATTTGCCTTCTTTTAGCAGTTTACAAAAGACAATCAACCTTCAAACAGCCCCATGTGATAAACCAATTAAGGTAAACCTGACAAACACAGATGAAACAAAAGTTTTTTTCCTGATGCTTCTGTGGACAGATTTTTACCCACCATCAGTCTTTTTTCTCATTTTCTAGGAAACAGACTGAAATTCAAATTCAGTTTTTGAAAAATCCTCATTTAGTGCCTCAGTCAAAGCAGATTTGATCCTGTGTATAAACTATTGGTCTGGGCATTTGGTTGTATCCAGATTTATGTGTCAGAGTGAGGTTTTAAAACCCTCAAAACCCTCCTGCTCCCTAACACCCTAACAAACTGTGACTTTGTCTTTAAAAGGGGAAATAAAATCATGGCATGGCTATTGACTTTGCATCTGTTAGAAAGAAAAACTGACTTCTTTACCAAACTCTTTCAGTGCCAGTGATGCTGAGGAAGAAGTTATCCATGCCATCTCAGCTTGTGGGCTGTTCCTCAAAACTGGAGAGAATTTTTACTATTTTTCATTTTGGTTTGGGGTAATGAGATTATTAAGGATAATGCTAGTAATGCTCCATTTACAGGCTTTGCATGGAACTACTGCAAACACAACTCAAATTCAGATGTATTTCTTTCAAAATGTTTTGGCTAAAACACAATCACTCCTAGTATGAATGCATTTCAGTTTAACACAGCAATGAACTGGTATGAGAAAGTGAAAGTCATCTTAAACCTGCTCCTGTATTTTGTCAATGTAAATGGTTCTTGAACTGAAGCAGGCCTGCTCTTTTTTATCACATATCTGTCATTTCCAGATGGCTCACTTGAACTGCATGTGGGGTTGCTATGTTCTACAATGCAGGAAAAAATTCTTTGCTGGAGATTTCTACGCATCTCAGTGACAGTGGGAAGACAACATAAGACAGGGCAGGCTATTCCTGTGCCACTTTAGTAGCAAGGAAATTCTGCCTGGAGGAGGCTTGCTATTAGATAAAACAGTCATGTTCATTGAATGGGGTCAGAGCCTGTAGAAGGGTTTTGTATCAGCAGGAAACTGAGGGTGGCTTGGAGAATAACTTGCACTACATTTATGAAATAAAGTGAAATAAGGCCTCCACAGTGAGTCTGATACAGTGAAGTGTGCATATAGCAGGCTGCTGTTTCTTGTTGATCCTTTTTCCTGCTTGTTGCCTTCCTGCCAGTAGATAGTCCATGAACTGTGACAGCAGCAGTCATCTTCCTGTCTGCTTTCTCAGAGTTCTGACCTCTCAGACAAGTGCCCCTATCAACACAGATGTCGATGATGATTTATGTATTACTGCTCAGCAACTTGGGCTAGAATCTGGTCAGAAGTATAAAATTCCTTTCTTAAAATTCCAAAGCCACTTATTCCCCATTGTCTTATTTCCCACTGGAAATGGGTCATGGCTGTGTGTGGCTGTTGCATTCCTAGGCAAAGCATGAAAAATACTTTCAAAACCCTCCTTGGAACTGATTATAATTGCTTTCCTCATTACCATGCTCATCATAATGTGCTGCCTTTGCCCTTTCTTCCAACTCATAATCGATGCTTACTGATGGAGGTAAAATGTGATTCTTGAAAGAAATAGGTTAAAAAGAGCAGCAGCCAGTTGGGTCCATACTGATATAATGAGAAAGCAATTACATGTAAGAGATCAGAATCATTGAAATGGCAGCTAGAGCAGCTCCAGACTCAGGGGTTCAGTTTAAAACTCCTGTTTTGGTTTTAGTTTTGGACAGATTGTTTCAGCAGAGTGGATTTTAAGTGCCTTCTACTGGGAGAGCAATTAACTGGTCAAATAAGTTGGAAGTAATGACATAAGTAAAAAGATGACAAATTTTGTTACAGAATGGTCAGTTTGGAGATGAAGAGTGATTTACCATAGTTAAGGATTCAAAAACTTATGGAAATTAAAAGCTGAATTGTTGTAACAGATTTTAGTTAGGTGTGTGGGTTCAAATGACAGTGCTTCATGACTAAATTTAATCAGTGGCTAAGTGCAAAAGGTTTTTAAAACCTCGAACACATTGTTTCATAGTAAATGATCTGTGATTAGAGGTCAAAATTATCAAGGTTCATCAATTCAGAAAGTAAAGAAGCACCAAGCTGAATGAAAATGTAAATAGATTTCCAGTTCCTGGTATTTCATTGACAGTTAGGAACTACATAGCTTCTGAAGATATTAGTGGGAAGCTGAATCCCTTTTTAAAGATCTAGGTTATAGAAATAGACAGACGTCATATGAGGACCACTCTTTTGATCACCCTTAGGACAGTGTGTGCAGTATCAAAGTAATCCTGCCCTCACAAAATGGAAAATATTACTCCTTCAGAAAAAGCTATACATAATGATAATGGCACTGAAGGAGAATACCAGCATTTGAATTTCCCTATTGGTTGTAATCTGGACATTATTCCCAGTTCCTAGAATAGAGGAGGGGAGGAGTTAAGAGACAGCAGTTATGCTTATCAGAGTGCTACTTGTAAACAAACCTATGCAGCTCTGTTGTGCTGAAGACAATTCCCAACTCAGTTGTCTGGCATTGCCCCATCAAGAGTTCTTTCCATTCACACACTTCTGCTCTCACCGAGGTTTTCCACGCTGAAATGATAAAATGGTGAAGAAAATTATTGTACAGGGAATGCAGCAAATAACCAAACCTAGAATCTTGACGTGCCCTGTGCTGCTGCATTTGGCAAACTCCCTTCCCAGTGTTTACAGTTCTGTTTGTGATATGCCCATTTCCAGCCACTCCAGAGTCCCATTGGAACATCAGCTGCTCGTATGCAATGGGGAAGAGAGTGCTGTCAGAATTTGCTTCTCTTGTACTTTCTATGCTAATAATGGGAACTTTAATCTCTCTACTCTTTCTCTAACAAGCTTTATTCTCCCATCTTATCACAGTCTTTATTTAACTTTTTTTCATATGTCCCCCTAATCTTGATCCAGGTTTAAATGGAATTTTTTTTGCTTGTTTCTTTTACTAGCATTTGTATTCCCTGTAGGAATTTCTAGCCAATTAGTCACTCAGAATACAGCTGTTAGGTAGAACAAGAGAAGATTCTCCAATTTGCCTCCCTGTGTCAAGACAAGCAGAGGCAACCTTGCAGGGGCAATTTCTCAACAAGAGCAGTGCTGCTGTCACAAATGATAAGTAAAAGTAGATTCATACTTACTCCTCAAGGATCGCTCCAAGATGCAATTTACTGTGAAAATACCAGATACAACTCCAATGATCTTTGTAAAACTGAATTTTGGTTCACTCCCAGTGGAAATATTTATGTGTAATCTTTTGTAAAGTAGTTTTTTTGCTGCTTAGTATGAGGAAGTACAATTAGTTGATTGTATGAGTATTTTATTTTTCACAATCAAAAAATAGTATAATCCAAAGAAGAAGGAACATTTTTGTCAATTTGATCTGTTGGTCAAGATCTACAGCAGTGCAAGAGCAGAGGTTACTAGCAGAGGTTATTTTTATTTTTGGGGTGGGGATTGGTTTATTAGTTTTCTTTCTGATAAGCACTGCTCAAACATTCCACAGATAAGATTAAACTTATCTGCAGGAAAAACTAAAGCATTAAAACCTAAGCAGTGATATTCATTCTTGGTGAAATGTGTGATGCCTAAATCCCCAGAGATGCAGTATTGTTACAAAAGCCAAGCTTTTGATGAAAAGGCATTAAAGTTCATAGGGTCCTGGAGCCTTTTTTTTTTCCTACTGATATGTGGATTAAATGTCTTTTGAGACTGCTAAGAATGTTTTTGGTAAGATTATTTATTTACCCCAGACAATTTTTCCACATGTATGCCACACCTCGCAAGTGAAAGCTTAGGATAATCCTATGGAACAGGGCAAAAACATGCAAATCTGTGTCAGTGTGTGTTTGTTCTTGGATCCAGTCCTTCACAGAACTATTACCTGTGAATCTATGACTTCAAGAGGAGCAGCCACATTGAACTAAAATTAGGCCTGTACTTAAACATGTACTGAATTGCAACTTGAAGCTAATGTGCTATACAAGTAACAGTATCCCAGTGAAATAACGACTCTTTCTTTACAAATGCATTTGCTCAGTTCAGTAGGAATATCTACACCTTTATCTTTGGCAACCCATTTTTAGAATGACTTTCTCTAGCAGTAGATTTTCATGACATGCTCATTCCTGGAGAATATGAACTGATTAGAAATCTTGACACTGCTTCTGGACTCTGTCCTAACACAGTGGGTGTGCTTTGCTGCTGTGCAAACTGGCTGTGGTGGAAGAAGAACTGGTTGGTGTCTTACAGTCCTTTTAAAATAGTGCATTTCATGCTCCTCACCTGTCCCATATACACTTCAGTGCCATCCGTATCTTACAATGGTAAAACACAACAGATTTATCCTCTAAAGCACCGGTATCTGTGTTCCAAGTCAGTGACAGAATCTGATTGGTATTGAGCTCCCACTGCTCCTGTTCTTGAGTTCCAGGTTAGGGTGTGTAACTGGAGACTCTTGCTCTGGATTGACACAGAAACAGAAGAAAGCAGGGAAGGGTTTTGTCTTTGCTGCTGCTGCAGAGCAGAATTTTCCATTCTTAGGTAAAGCTGACCAGAATGAGAAAACCCTCTGAAAACACTGTGGTGAAAGCATTCTGGACCCAGTTTAAGGAGATATTTACTAAACTGGGAGATCTGTAATAACCAGTGAATACCATGGTGTGTGACATGATAGTATTTTTATTCTGCCTTTGTGTCTGATTTTCTTTTATGGCAGGGGAGATGTTGATAGGAGGAAGGGAATCAAAGAGCCTGTAAGACAGCAAAAATTTTCTTTAATTTCTGGTGAAACACCTGCCAACTTACTGCTGCTCTCCTTTATGGACCTGTACTGTAAGCACAGATGTGCTGCTAGAAGGTTATAATGATCTTGGCTGTCCAGTGCTTTAGAAACAGGAAAGGATGTCAACAGAAAAAGTTTGAAGAATGAACTCTACAAGGAAACAATGTTACAGTATTTTCCTTTTTGTGCTTTCTATCTTACTATTCATTTGTTGTGTCCTTCGTAGATGAAGCCTCTGGAGATACCAAAAATCTATCAAATTCCTGAACTATTAGTATAAAAGATTACCTTCAAAGATGGATGCTTGAAAATTCTTGGTGCTTCTAGTTTTGAAATGTATTAGATATTTTATCAGCTTATTTCTGGTGGACTACAAGTATGCTCTATGAAAGGGCAGTGATGGAACTTTTGCCAGGCTCAGAATCATGAAAGTGAGAGAAGAGGGGAGAGGATGACTTCTGTTGTAAAAAGCAGTGCCACACTTTCTGAAATGCCCTCCAAATTCCTTGTTTAATTACACAGTTCTCATATGGATTTCCGCTTTGGAAAAAAAAAAGTAAAAATTGCATATGTAGTGTATTATTAGTCATTCTAATTGAGGTAAAAATTGAAGCTCTTTTTGGATTTTTTCCCCCTGAAACTTGTAACCATAGTTTGGGACTGTTTTCAAACTCTTTTGGTCTTTGAATGGTGAATTCACTGTAATGTAGTGCATTAAACCCAGGAGAGATTATTCAATTGTTATGGGAGGCTGGAAAGGCAAACAAAAGTCACGGAAATAGTGTGCATTATGAGAGAAGCATTTGAAAATTAGTTTGAAGAGAGGACATGTTTTTATGTGTATCTTCTACAGCAAGCAGTAGAAAAATGTCTCATCCTCTTGTAGACAATATGAAATCCATTGATGTGGAAAGTAGTGAAGGCAGAAAATTGAATATGTCGCAGATTTTAACAGAGTGAAGTTCAAACAGCCTGTTTGGATAATAGACTGCCATAAATACATCAATGGAAAGCATGCCAGCTGAAATTACAGAGGATTTTCTTAGTCTGAGAAATCTGTATTCCAAAGATTGTTTTTGGTCTAATGTTTTATATTCCAGGAAGACTTAGGTGGTGAATTCAAACCATATTTGCAGTTCCATCACAAATTTAGAATAATTAGAAAATTTAGCATGGGATATTCAGACAGATGCTTTCTCTTTTTACATGTTATTCCTGCTCTTTCAGTCTTTTTGTCCTTTTTTTCTGTCCCTAGTTTTTAAACATTTTCTATTCTTTATTTTTAATGCCTCCTTTCTTATCAGATTTTGTTTAATGCTTTGAAAAGATTAATTGGAAGGATCTGGAATGTGTGATAAAATAATGATACAAAAAACTGATCTTGTGTCTCTAAATACTGCTAGAAGACATAAATATATTGATTGGTTTTTGTGGAATAATTGCTGGATTACTGTTTCTGTAGTGAGGTGAATTCACTTACCACCACCCCCCAGAAATGCACATACACACAGATGTATGCACACATACGAGTTGAGTTCCTTCTTATGGATGAAGATGACTTTTAATCCTTGCAGATGAAATCTTCAGGCAGGCTAGTGAAAATCATCAGAAACTCTGGGAATCAGCAACTTAAAAATAAGTTGAGACGAAACTTGTGATGTTGTATATGAATTTAATGGAGACTGTGCATTTGGTTTGTTCGGGTATTAATCTACGTCCGTGGATAAAATACTGGGCAGAAGGCCTGGGGAGGCTCTGTCTTTGGTAGCTCTAGGTGTTTTCCCCCTATGAGAAAGTGCTGCCCCTTGGGTCAAGCAGGGCTCTGTGGAGGACCTCCATCCTTGGGAAGGTGGTTCTGCATTAGCAGTGCTGCCCTTTGGCACTGCTGCCCTTTGGCAGTGCTGCATTGCTGGGGTCTGTCTGCTTGCCCTGAGGCAGGAGGAGGCACCAAGTTACAGCTGTGGCTACCAGGACTTTTTCATGTAATGTAGCAGAATGGGCTCTTTGGTTTAGGCTGTGACAAATTAAAGGCATTACTGAAGTGGATGGCAATTCATTTCACTTTGACTTCCAGCCTGCTATCAGCTAATAATGGCATTGTCACTAATGATTTGGTGGGAATGGTTTCTTTTTTTATAATACTTGTCATTCAGAAGCATCCCAAAGTGATCTATAGCCTAATTTACTTATAACTCAGAAATTGCTTCTTTCACTTATAAAATGCAGCTTTGGATAAAAGGTGGCAACTGTGTTCTACAGCTCAGAATCTACCTGCTGGGGATAGATGGGAAATAGAAGTGGCTCTTAGTAAGATCATAGTACCATAGAATATTTTGTATACACAATGTAAATACTTAAACTTACAGATTTACTTGTAACTGAAAAAGAGTGTGAATTTGGATTTCTGTTCATCAGACTATGAGATCTCGATGTTAGTAGGCAATGATGAAACAAGAAAACCACCTACACAATTGAGAAAAGTTTATAGCTCCTTTATGGCTTGGGTTCGAAAGAGGAAGGGACTGCAAGTTTCTTGTGAGGGCCTTCTGCACAGACAGAAGTGTGATCTCATGCAGAATATAGGTAGCTCTGTATATGTTTTAATATATCTAAATGCCACTTTTATTTCACTGGGGGTTTTTTTGACACAAATACTCTGAGACTTTTATACAATGTTGTGATGAATGAAGAACCTTGATGTTCCTTTTTCACATGTAGTCACAGAATTGTGGGATGACTGAGTCTGTAAGGATCCTCTCAAGATCATTTTAGTGCCACCCCTTGCACAGGGCATGGTAAACCAGAGCATGTTATCTGGGCCCGTGTCCAGTTGGGCTTTTTAATATATCCACAAATAGATACTCCACAAGCTTTTTGAGCAGTTGGTTTTGATAGTTGACAACTACTACAGTAAAAATGTACTTTCTTGTATTTAGATGGAATTTCATCAGTGATCCATCACAGGGTGAAAAAACATGTTAAGTGCAATATTGCTTTAAAAAGTTGAAAGATTACTCCTATTCCAGGAAAGGTCAACTGAATTCAAAGGAATTTTTTTCCTTTTTGATCAAACCTGAAAGACTTTTTTATATGAATTCAAAAACTTGTTTGAAGAAATAAGAATGAAAACTTCATGGTAAGTGTTTTAGACAGGATTTCAGTTTTTCAAGAATTGAACTCAAATAAGAGTAGCTTAAAACACTATAAGATAAGAATGAATTCTGGTATTGGGAAGTTATTCACTCTGCAGGAGGATAACAAAAGAGACTTCAACAGTGTGCATATGTGGAGTCTTCTCTGAGAAATGAACAGCAACACTGATAAAATCATAATTGTTTGGATGCTGGCTAAGGTTATCAAGTTAGAAGTGTGTTTAAAAGCCTTCTGAACTACTTTGAAGAGTACTAGGAACCTAGTAGAATGTTTCCTTCTATGACATGATCTCCCAGGAATGCAGAGCTTTGGCAAAGGAATCCACTTATTTAGTTGTCTGAAAACACATTATGTACGTTAAGTGCAGCTATCAAGTTTTTGAATTCTGGTTTGTGTGAATTTTATTTTTCAACTACCCTTCGTACAGGAGGGGAGTATCTGTTTGGAGTATTGTGCCTTCTTGAAACATCTGTTTTTGGCACCAGTGAAGATAATACTGAAAGTAATCTTCAGTGACTCCTTGATTTCAAATTGTGACCAAGTGAAAGTTTGCATGAAGAGGTGTTTGCTAGGAAATCATGTGTTACATTGGGTGATGGAGAGTGAGAAACGATTTCATCACAGAATATTCGATATCCATATCAAGGGGAAAACCACATCCGACAATCCTACATCTGTATGAATCCAGAGTTTTGGATTAGTGCTACTTCATTTCTGTGTCTTTAGACAGCACTCTTTCAAGTTTAATTACTGCACTTAGGCTATGGTGGTTTAACCCCAGCAGGCAATTAACCCCACACAGCCACTCGCTCACCTCAGTGGGATGAGGAGAGAATGGGTAGGCTAAAAGTGAGAAAACTCATGGGTTGAGATCAAGGCAGTTTAATGGGTAAAGCAAAAACTATGCATGCAAGCAAAGCAAAACAAACCAAGAAATTAATTCACCATTTCTCAGGAGCAGACACGTGTTCAGCCATCCCAGGAAAGCAGGGCTCCATCATGCCTGCTGGACTCGCTGACAGATGCACAGGGGATTCCTGAGCAGCAATCGGCACCTGATGCTATTTGATACCTATTTCATAAATCTATTATTTAGTAAATATATTTATTTCAGAAACCTATTATTTATTTCGCATAAGCTGTTGTTATTTGAAATCTACTTAGACAGCTACAGAGAATAAGTAGCCTCATTGTCTGGAGGCTTAGAGCCCTGTAGCTATTATCACTGAATACCTGTTTATTATATTTTTCCTGTTGACCTTCATCAGGTCCATAAACAGTTGCTAGAAGTCTTCAAAAAAGATATTAACAAAAGGTTTCCAAATAGCATATGTATTTATTTATTTAGTGTTTACCCACGTTTTGAAATTATGAAATGGAAGATAGATTTGCTTAAAGAAAAACTCAAACCTCCACACCATCTGGAGCGAATCCGGAATTTGTCGGTTTTACCCTTCTAGAACGTTGTTTTTTATTTTGCTCTTAAAACTTGTTGAAAGAGAAACTGACCTTTTTAGAGAAACCAATTATGTTTAGAAATCTCAGCCAGTATTCAGATGCTCTAATAGTTCCTATTGTTAAAAACATTTTGGAAATACTGACCCTTCTGTAATGCACTGTCAACTGTAGGAGCCGCAAGGCTTCAGACTGATTTACAACAGCTGAAGTTGCACAAAATTATTCATTATGCTGATTTTCATTATCATATTTTATGTGGGTGTTTTTTCCCCTATCGAGAAGTCCAAGTAAATAGCCAAAATAAGACAGTTTTGAAAACATGTATGAAGGGCTTTGGAATGGATATTTTATATTCATAAGTAACTAAACTGTTATGTAATATGAAAATCTCCTGACTAAGGAAGCAAACCAGATTACACTTTTCTAATGTATTTTTCAGTAACATTTAGAAATGGGATCCTGTTCCAAATGATGCAATAAATAATATCAAGCTACATTTTCTAGAACATAAATTTTAATATCTCTGCAAAGTTTTGATGTTGCAGATTCAGATCGTTATTTGCTTTGAACACCGATTGTTTTTACCTAGTCCTGAAGGATGCTATTATGTTGCTCTTATGGGGACTTTTACCAGCAGTAATGGAGAGAAACAATGTAAGTCTGTGAGGACAAAAATAAGTCCTCAAAACAATTGTTTAAAAGTCCTTTGTGATCTCAGCAGTGACGGTATTTAAAGTCTTGTATTATTTATTCTCCTTGTTCAAATGTATTTCCTGAGACTCCAGGCCAGCATGATATATGTGAGTAAACTCTGGGAAAAAAATTGGAGAGTTCCCAACTAAAGCTGTGGCTCTAAACCAAGAAGTACAACACCCCCTCACACTCAGTCTTCACCAAGGCTCTGGAATCTTTGTAAGACAGTTCTAGAGTGAAAAATTTTCCGTATTCATCACTAGGGTGTTTTTTACACAAAAATTTCCTAAGTCAGTGGGAGGAGGGACAGGTGGGGCTGCTGTTGGAAGCTCGTAGAGAAGGTACCCTGCTAGTTTTGTCTTTGAATGAGTAATTTACTTCCCCTACCTCCTCTGCTTTCCACCCGTAGCACAAGAGATGTGACTGAAATGAAAAAAAAACAGCTTTGAAAATAAAACTTGTTCAAAATGATCTAGGAATGGCATTGAAAGCATATGCTGCACACCTACTCTATAAAAGTTGCAGTGTTGATAGGTTCCCAGACTGCTCCCTTTGCCATGCCATTACCATGCCTTCAGGAATGACTAACATCTGCCGCATGTTTATTTTCCCTGTACCCCAAGGGAACAACTGTGTGCAGTGAAATCTATATTTTTGGTTTATTTTATTAAATTTATCCTGCCCACAGTTACTGTTAGTTTGTTATATGAAGAAGGGTCAAAGAAGTACTCTGTGAAACTGGAAACTCAAATTGTTACTGCCTTTGAAAAATCTTTGAAAGTCCTTTGAAAGATCTCCCCCTGACCTTCACCTGTCCCTGGAGGAAGCTAATTTTTATCAAGAACAAACTTTTACCTTCAGGGTAGACAGTTGAATTGAATGTTTAAGCTAAAAAATACCTATTTGTATCAAATATTGTAATATTCAGTGACATGATTGATAACAGCTCAAATGCTCTAGCCAAGAGAATTGAAAAGACAGCATCACATGGCAACTCGAGGTTTAAAATACATACAACGCCTAATAAATACAACACCTAATATAACTAACCTCCATTGTACTCTTAAAAGAAGCAGGGGGAAAAGGAAAAAAAAATCTTGGAAAAGCAGTCCTAAAAGCATATCCAAGGTATATTCCATTCGCTTCTATATAAGTGTAATATTTTTTTAAAATTATGTTTTTGAACAGTATTTTGTGTTTAAAAGAAACATTAATGAATTCCATTCAAAAATTTTCAGTACAAAAATAACAAAGTAAATTTATAAACATCACTTTTAAATACCTGTTTTCAAAGAGAAAGTAGATAAAAGCGAATAAATCATTGTAATGAGATTAAAAGGCAAAGCCCTCTGGAAGGCTGTTTATAATGCATCTTGCAAAGAGCAGGACTTTAAAGTAATTCTGGTGAAACTGAAAAATATTGCTGATGAAAACCAATGGGTAAAATTCTATTAGAGGTATTATAAATTCTAACAAAGCTGCTAAATGGACAGAAGCAGAGTAACACCTTTATTTCCCCAGGCTTCATTAAACAAGCATTATAACCTTTTAACACAGATTGGAAGAAATAAAAAATGGTTCCTGTTCAAATAAGTGAAATCCTCATAAACCAGTAAGGTGATACAAGGTATGATACAAAATGAAGGTTTTCTGGTTCTTCTCAGGGCAACTGATTGGTACAGCACCAATGGTGCTCTGGGAGCTATGGAGTAGAGAGAAATTTCCCTTTTAAATGAATATGAATTAAGACCAATGCCTGGGGGAAGGAAGAAAGGTGGCAGGTGAACCACAGTAGTTGTGTTGCTGAGTCTGTCACTGAAGTTTCAACTGAGACTTGATCAACAAGATACTAAAAATCAGTGTAATACTGAGAGTGGCATTTACCTACTTTCAGTCTTGGTTGTTTCTGGAAATTTCTTGGTGTGTATAATCCAGCCTTCAATAACTTTCAAATAAAAGACATTAGCTGAGGTGAGGAAAGAAAGCATTGAAGAAGCTCCAAAGTCCCCTCCAAGCATTTCCATTTACTATTCACACTGATAACCTTCACTGTTGTTATGCTGGTGCAAAAAAAAAAAAAAAAAAAGAAAGATGAGTGATGTTTCTGAACCCATGTAAGCTGCCCAGCCCCAGGAACACCTCCTGCTGTAGTAAATATTTACCCAGACTCAACAGAAGCTTTTCCACTGACTCTATTGTTCTGTGCACGGGGCATAGAAAGCACAGGGGCCAGGCTACTAGATTTCCTTGGTTTTCAACTGGAAACAATGATTTTCAGGCTTTAATGATGCCCAAAGACTACATTATCATATGTCAGCATTTTTTTTTAATACTGCTTTGATTATACTTTGTGACCCCAAGCTTTCAGTAATCCTCAAGAAATGAGCCTGAAGATGTGTTTGGAACATCAGACAACATTAAATGGGTGCTCCCATGCCATTGGGATCTGAATGCTGAGCAATGTGGGGTCTGCTGACATTGTTAATTGCCCAGTGTTAGCTAAGAGGAAACACGACCTGGACTGAAATAGGCCAGAGCACAAGGTGTTACCTTTAGTAAATACTTGATGAGCATGATCTCCTTGAGGTTCCTGTCTGCTTGATCCTTTATCTGTGTAGTAACATCACTGTAAGATCATTAGTTCTGCTGGGGGTGTATTGTCAACTTCAGGCCTTGCATTATTGGAGTTTTCCACTTCAGCTGCATGTGGTCCACACTGCATGTGAGGCAATCAATCCCTCTGCAGCTAATGGAGTAAAACAGGCTTCTAGAACATAAAGCACTTGTAGTCTCTGGTTTTTCTATCAGTTCAGAGACTTAGTCATAGTCTAATTTTTTTTAAGTACATGTATTCTTTCCTTGTTGTTAACATCAGTATTCTACCACAGTAATATTTGAAGGCTTGTCGCCTATCTGGTTACATTAGTTAGTCCTTCTCCTGCCAGAACCAAATCTGTTGAATTTCTTACTTCTAATTTGCCAGCTGCATTAAGAAGTACTTGAAAGAAGCCCTTGTTTTTTTTTTTTTTTCTTTCAAAAGATTCTTTTGAGTCTGTATAAATGGGAAGCTTTTAAACTGTAGACTTTGCACATAAAAATACATTTACCGAGTGCCTAATCTCTGTCTTTGCACCCTTCAGCATACTTAGCTATCATTGTTGTGGCATGCACAAATAGGCTGTCTTAGATGTGATATTTTCTTGTGTTATTAACCTCTGCCATTGAATCTCTCTCAGTTGTTTCTCAGTAGATTATAGCATAGCATAGGAAATAGAAAACTGTATGAAATATATTGATTGCCATAGAAAAACAGACGTACTTATCCTTCAAAACTTAGTTGGCTTATGTTTGGAAAGGAAAAGCCTAAAGATTATTTTTGTCTGAAAGTTTCATCAGAGATCTCATTTTTCTGTTAGAAACATAAGAAATTTGTAATAATACATTATAACATCAATTATCATAGTGTTCCCATCCCATAGGATTTTCATGAAGATGGACCCATATTAATGTGGGGTTTTTTTACATTATTTTTGATATGGGGCATCATTTTAAAATGCAGTGGTCAAAGCAATGACAGAACTTAACAAATAGTGAAAAATTGGTTATTTTCTTCTGTCCCACTTCAACCCTATTTCACTTATGGAAGGGCTTAAGAAATGTACCTCAAAACTTAGTTTTCCATTTTTAAGATGGGAAGACATACAATGAAATAAAAAGGATGATCTGGACTGGTAATACCATATTTCACTTCAATGGTACATTCAGTTCTAGATTAAACAAAATCCAAGAATACCAGATTCTTGGTACAGTAGTGGTCACCCCTATTTCCATTGCATTGAATAGAGAAAGCATCCAGTTTTTAGAAGAGCAGTTATCTTCTCTTTTCCTATGTTGTGATGTTATTAAGGGGAACAGAAACTTCTGCTGAGTGACTGTACCGCCTAAAGAGCTCTTCATTCTACATCCCTCCTGACACGAGGACTTCTTAACTGAACTGTCCCATAATACTTAGAATAATACCAACTTCGTAGCTCTGGTGGCTGTTTTGGTATCTGCTTCACTAATCTTGTGCTTCTCCCTGATATGCGTCTTCCTGGGGCTGGGCTGCCTACCTGTCTCTGCTCTCCAGCAGGAAGAAACAGAAAGTGGAACAGATTTCTCCTCTGGAGTCTCCCTGTCCCAGGGGTGCTCCTCCATCAACACTCCACAAAGAGCAAATCTTCCTGAAAAGAAATTTAGTGGGGATAGGACCTCTCACAGCTTCACCCAGAACTGCCCTTCTCAGCCTAGTAACGTACTAATTTTGTACATTTAGATGTGGTGTTCCGCTTTCAATGTTAAAAAAGACTTCAAGACTGTCCTATTTTAGGAGGGGCCTAAGCTCACCTCAAGATTCTGTCCTATGTGACACTGAGTGCTGCTGCTTTGTGATGTTTCAGACTGATGTGAAGATATGGCACACCAAGAGAAAGTAGGAATCTTTCTTTTCAAAGTACAGTGATTTCGTTTAGTAATGCCCGTTCACTAAATGTAACTCTAAGTAGCATTTGTAGGTGGGATGCTTCGCTCTGATTCCTTTCCAGGTGAATGTAGGGAGCTGGTGAACTTGCCACAGGCAGAGGTACATATTTAACTTAGATGTATTATTCAGCCAGAAGCACTGCATAGCTTCTTTATGATCTGAGTGAGATTTGGCTTGTAGATATTTATAACAGTAAAAAAAAAAAAAACAAACCCAAAACTTAATGGAGAATAGTATGTGTCTGTATCATGGTAGAATTCACATTGATTTAAATAATTAATAAACCATTACTTTATAATTTTTCACTAAGTGAAAATTCAGTCTGTGTACTTTTACTTTTTTTTTCTCTCTATTTATAACTTAGTTACAAGAATTGTAAAGGGAGTGTGTGTAGGGGCAGGTAGAACTGAGAGAGATGGCTTACAAAATCATGGAAACCCCATTATTTTAAAAACAGTGTCTACCAAGCCTAGAAGATATTAAAGAGAAATGAAGTTAACTGGTTATCCTTCAAAACGACTGTTGTGGAATAAAAAATTAATGATAGATGAATACTGTTTGCACATAAAGGCCTTTATAAATAGATCAGAGATGCAGGAAGGAAAGGAAGAAACTATAATAGCTCAAGGAAAAAACCACAATGATTTTTGCTGTTTGGCTTAGCAAGTGAAAGCACAGCCTTGGTAAATTTGTCTGTGAATCTTTACACCCTTTGAAAGATATTTTAGCTTCCAAATTAGGCATTCAGTTATTTTTGAGTGATGCAACATGATTTAGACAAAGCTAAGTAAAACAATGAAACACAGGGAAGATGTGCCATGAATATGGCATGAATAGCAAATAAAACTGATGTAGATTCTGCTGTGAACTCTATGTAGTGATGTGTAACCCATCTGGCACCCAAGAGATTGGTTACCTCTATGCTTTGATCTCCACAGCAGTGGAGAGTCTGAGTAGGAGGATTTCAGACTAAGGAGGTGTGTTCTGCGCAGAGCTCAGTATGGCTCTGGAGCCTTTCTCTTCATAGTATTAGTATATAAGGAATTTTAAAATTGTCCCAAGTACAGTTTCTTTTAAAAGAACTAGAGGGAAAAAAACTCAACTTTTTAGGATGACATGAAATAAAATACTAAACACTTGTTATGTTCATACTCATGTACGTGTTGCTTAGGAATCAGGAGAAGGATGCATATATAAGTAGGACAAATTGCACCCCACACTGTGCAACACAATTTTTCAAAGTGTGTTTTGCTTTTTTGTTTTTCTCAAATAAGTGCTGCCTTGTTGCACAGTGCCAGAAGCCATTTGAGAGGAATGGGCAGAACTTAGCAGGATTTGACCCAGGGGAGGAGAGATTGCAGGACTGATTTCAGTGCAAAGCTTTGTGTCACATTGAGAAGAAAACTCAGTGATGTTAAATGTTTCCAACCAGAGAAATGGAAACTATTTCATGTCAGTTAAGACACAGGCTTTACAAACAATGCATAAAAGGCAGGTGGTCTCACAGTAGTTATGGTGAGAAATAAAAAGATCCAATTCTGAAAGAGCTTTTATTTTTTTTTTTAAACTGTATCCACCCATGGGAGTAATAATGAGGTCTCCTGTGCTAGATCTTTTGAAATTGGTTTTAGAAGCAGGTGGTGATTTAAAGAGAATAAAGCTGCCAAAATGTTCTGATTCTTTGGCTGCTGATTATTATCTGATCCAGAGTCCCCTGAAGTCTCTGGGCAGTCATAAGGACTTCTACTGTTCCTCTATGCTTTTTTAGAAGTAATGCTGTTGTCAAGACATGAAATGCACAGAAATATTCATGTCACACAAAGCTGCTGATGGGACTGTACATGAGTGAGTGACTTGTAGTCTGAGCCTGTAAGGATTTGTGCATGCTTTTAAACTTTGAACCATAGTGATGAGAGTGCTGCCTGTGACTGAGCTGCGTTTTATTTGAAGTTGAACATTATGTCATATTGGATAGTACCTAGATAAGAGATGAACCCATTCTTGTTTTGCAGTGTTGAATTGCCCTTGAGGTCAAAGAAGATGTGAGGAAGTGGGCTGAATTTTTCCATTCCTTTTGCTGAAAATAAGTGGTCCAGCAGATTGAGCTTGTATCCCACTTTTAAGATCCAAGTCAGTGCTCCCAGATAGTTTAGACCTAGGACTTTTGAATAACCTTGTGCTAATTGAAAGAATTGGGTTTACTTTTTGTGACTTTGGTTATTTATTGTTTTCTGGAGGCTGTTTAGTACAGCTCATTTCTGCACACTTGCAAGGAAAACACTAATGAATTGAGGAAATTGTAAAAAGCAAAAGAAAGGGATGCAGTTGCACTGTCACATTAGCAAACAGCATGGCTTTCAACAGGCACTGAGGGAGGGAGCATTTGCTAATGTTAGGATAATTTTTAAGACAGCATGTAATTTTACAACTGACAATTCGAGGTGAAACAGTGAACACAAATAAGTCTGGTTCAGAAAACAAAACTACAATGATCTAGTGGGGTTTCAGGGCCTCTTGACAAAAACAACTGTGACAGGACTTGTCAGCTCTGGGAAGAAACCAATTCAAAAATGACTTCTTGAGCATTTTAGCAAAGAGGAGAAACTGTTGGAAACACATCGGTATTCCAAAAATGTTAAAAGGCTTTCCAATTTCCAGGAATGACAATTAAATTAAGCTGTGAAGGAGTATCTTCTGTCTTTAATGACCCCATTCAGAATTAATAGTGACTGGACTGTCTTTTTCTGCAGTATGATTCTGACTACAGCAAGAAAAAAGTCTGCTTTTCCTCTTGACATCAGTCTTTCTGATGTTTTCCTTTCCTGTTTTTTATAGCAATGGGGTGTATGTTTCAATTTGGCTATCTATTTTGCTAGCAGCAGCTTTTTTTATGAATGTGATACAATGTCAGGCATTTCACACTGAATGTGCTTCGCATATGCTATGCCCTTGAATTGAGGCTCCTAGCCTTCCCCTAAGAAATGGGGGAACCTCATGTTCTGAAATGCTCTTTTCAGGAAACTTGAAAGGCTTTTAATTTTGCATGGACTCTTTCCTCCCCCCTTTCTCTTATTCCTTTTTTCATAGCCGTCAATGCCACAGTGCTCCAATGAGTATTTCTAAAAATAAAAACTGCAAATTACAGGCCTTGGTTTACCACAGTGTTTCAAACTGTTATTAACAAACAGTCTGTAAAAGCCACTGGTTTTGCAAGCTGTGGGGTAGCTTAAGTCCACAGAACTGTATTGTTATTTCTCAGTGCTCCCAGTCACCATATATTTATATATTTTAACTACCTTTTTTTTTTTTTTTAATACTTACTTGCTGCTTGAAAACACTGTGACTTGTTTCCAGCAATGAATTAACATCCTCTCTATCTTTCCAATGATTTTCCAAAGAATATATGAGTTAGAGGATAAATAACCCCCAGGACGTGCTCTTGTTAAAACCTGAGCAAAATTTCAGCAACACGTGCCTGCTGAGGTTTAGTGCACAGCTTCACACACAGAGGGACATAGCAGCAGTGCATTCCTCCCCTTGCCTCACCCTATAAATCCAATCCTCTATTTTAGGGAAGCTGGTGAACCACCCAAGAGCTGGGACTGTGCTTGGAGGGGTTTCAGAGCCATAGCAGCCATCCATGGGATTTGAATTTCAGTTCAAATATCCCAAGATTTTAACACCTGTATCCATATCCTGTTTTATATACATCTCACAGACACCTAGAGGTCTTGTTGCTTTCACATCTCATCTCCCATCACCTGGGAAGGACTCCCAGAGCATTTTTAGGAGGGCAGATGGTTAAATACTGCTGACATACTGCTGGTACTGACCAGCAAAAATGGGCATGACATTGAAACTCCTGCCTTGAAAATTGTTCTGCTCTACCTACTGTAAGTCCCGTGGCCTACATGCTTAGAAAGCCCTCTTTCAGTATTTGATTTGTGTGTTGTCTTTTTAATCTGAAACTTGATTTTATTTCAAAATTTGCACTTCTGCAGCTCTGGTCATTGCCCTGATGCCATGACCCTTATAGGTGCCTCACTACCTCTTTTTAGTTTGTTTTTCAAATAAATGGCTTCTTAAATGTTGGGTTTTTTTTCAGGAGAAACTGGATCTGTGAGTCCTCAACACATCCACTTGTGTATTTGTAATGATATGAAGTATTTTGTGTTTTGGTAAGATCCAGGTGTATAGACTAGTCCTTCTTCTAAGCTTTTCCATAGACAATGCTCAGTCTGCTGATGAGACTCCTGCGTTTTGGTAAATGTGGGTGCCTACCACAAAGCACTTCATTATCTGGCCATGTTGCTTCAAGTATTTTGGTGTGAAAGTCCCTTTGTAGATCTAGAACTAATTCTTAATTAGACTGAGACTCTAGAAAACAAAATGTAAACTGGGATTGATTTGGAAAAACCAACTGGAATGCAGTCTTTTTTAAAATGAGCTTTTATTGGTTCACAAATTTATTATGTAATTAGTAGGGGTTTTTTCCTTATTCTTGAGTCCTTACTAGTAAGAAAAATGGGAAGTGTTTGATAAAATGTTGCAATATAGCAAACATTAGACAATCTATTTCCTTTAAGAGTTTTTCAAGTAGCCTTATTCCAAGAAGGCACTGTAAAATATGCCTTCTATCAATGTGTTATTCTACAATTCCTAGAATATAGTTCTTTAGAAATAGAACCTAGTGATGAAAATTGGAGAGCACAAGCTTCCACTCTTATTGCCTCTTGAATTATGCCAGTATTTTTCTTGCAATGCAGAAGAAATGGCTTTTCTTTGGAATGTCCACATTAGTAGTCAGTGGTAGTATTAGCTATGTAACACTTCAATCAAATTTCAAAATTTGACTAAAGAACATGTTGATTTTTTTTAATGAGACATATTATGAATACTATGTTCTGATTGTAATTTTTTTGCTGGTTCGTGTAGCAGTACATTCATATCTACCACCACATAGACACACACTTCTCTGTAGATACTAAGTAGTGACATAGGGTTGTACTAAAATAATAACACTTATACAAGTAGAAAAATATTCTATTGTCATTAATGAAACTCATTATTACATAAAATATATAAATTTCAATACTATAATATATATTACATATTAATATTCTAAATCAATCTATTAATTATTAAATGAAAGTAATGGTTATGTGATTCAATTAGCTATGTATCAGTTGGTGAATATATAAAGCAAACAGATAATTCCTAAGTCTGTGATTTGAATACCCAAATGTTGAAGTTATAATGGATATTAGAGTACAGGGTGCAATTTAGTTTGAATGAGTATCTTTTACCATCATATTTTTATTCCATTGAATCAACAAACTGACTACTTACATCCCTTTAGCACGAGTGAGTCTTGGCAGATCATAGTAAAACTACCAGTATGAAACAATTAGCAAAACTGAAAGGCTACACAGTAATAGCAAAGGTGACTTGATCATAATTCTGATTAGACTAAAGAAAGATATCTGAATGTTGATGACTGGCTTTACATTAATTTGAGACCGCAAGAAAATTAATTGTATCTATCTAATGTGTTAAAGAGCACTTAGCCTTAAAACCTAAAATTTAAAATTAGATAACTGCAATAATCTCAGTATGGTAGTTGAAAAAGTAGAAATTATGAAGCTTGACATACTTATTTGAGTGGTTTAGAATAGAAAATGCAATTTACTAAACCTCAGAAAGTGTGCTTAAGATATTTTGCAATTAGGAAGGCATCACCAAAATCACAAGAAGTATTCTTTAAATTCTCTCTATATTATGTGTAAATATTATTTTTGCAGCTCTAAGTATTAAGCATATATATAAAAACAAATGAGACAGAGTTGTATAAAACTCAGGTAAGGAGACATATCTGAAATTGCCCAATATCTGAAATTGCCTGAAAAATAGTGCAGCATATTTGACTTTAACATTTTTATTTACAGAATGTTTTCCCTTACGATTTTTGCATTAAATTCTTGAACTATTTGACTCCAGTGCAGAAGGAGTCCTTTCAGCAGGGCATCCTGTAGCATGATGAAATCAGTTTCTGGCTGCTTAGCACAGTACCCAAAGGAGAATGGACTTCAGCAGAGCTTCCTGATGAGGTTAGAAACTACTAGCAGAAACTAAAAGCAGGCTTCTGAAAGCTGTGTCCCTGGTGCTGAAATTAAGGATGAGATTTCTCTTCCTTCTCATAGTGGGGCATCCATCTATGTGCAAGAAGGATTCTTTGCCATCCTTGACAGAGCAGACATCCAGAATAGACACATGATCTGTGTGGGGCTTTTTCTTTCTTTTTTTCATTTTTGGTTTTATTTCTACACTTCAACTGTCACAACTATACCTGTAAATGCTTGGATTTCCATATTTGAAGCATCAGTTTACAGCTACCGTGATGCATGCTTGAATTATAGAGATTAATTCTTGTTAGATTTTTACACTGCAAAGTTTGAAAATGAAGTAGCATTTTCATAGTGGGGAGAGGAGAGATTGGGAAAGTCCTGTGTTCTTACACATTACTGACTAATCATATTTAGTATTTGAAATACCACCAAAGAGGAAATAATATTTCTCTTTATTTGATTTTATTAGATTATTATGATATGTGATTTCTGCTTTGCTCCATCTGTTCTGATCTCCCTTGTGTTCTCCTTCATTCTGTTGCCTGTTTTTACCATTGAAAAAGAAATTTATAGTAATTTTCAAGTTGTGTGAGTTCCTCTGTCTTACATACCTGGTGTTCTAAAAGAATTATGGCTGCTCTGGGTATAAAAGCAGAGATTTGACATTTCCCCACAAAATTTATTGGATATCAGATGTGATGTACTAGACCTGGTGATGATTTCAAAACCTTTTTTGTCTTTCCCATAGAAGAAAAGAGTGCAGTATCTACTCACCTTGAGCATGCACTTACATAAACGGAAATGAAAATCACACACAAAATTTCTGTGTTTACATGTAGAATTGAGTGATTACCACTGGATCAAAATTGTTAATGAATATTTTCCAGCAAATATGTGTTCTTCAGTTTATCTGCAGTATTGTGCAGTCATGGTCATGGAAATATAGTAGATCTTAATGTTCATTATGATTATACTTTTCTAGCAGGGTAGCTTGTCTCAATAATTTGAGAAGGTGGGAATGTCTTACAGGTCCTTGTATTCATCTGTAGCTTCCTCATGTGCCTGTGGAGGAGCAATTCACTCTGTGCCACACTGAAGTCAACTCAGTTCTGTTCCTACCTTTCTCTGTCCTGCTGTAATCTGTCTCTGTTTAGACAGCAAGTGAGCCAGGCACTTCTGTAGGCAAGAACTTGAAAAAGCCATCTCATCACCTTTGAATGCAATGGGATTCTTTTTCCCAATGGCTTAGGGTAATTTCTAGAAGTGTAACTGGATGTACTCATACACCTGAATACATGATTTATTATATTTTAATTACATGCACTTTTCTCCCAATGATTTATGTATTGATGTGCAAAAAGGTTTGGGGTGGGAATTTCTGTAAATATAGACAGATTCCTTTGTTGTTCAGTGATGTGCATTTTCTGAACAGCCATTTTTTTGCTGGAAAGCTCTTTCTGCAAAGCAGTAAGTACCTAGAAAAATAAAGTTATGTTAGGCTGAAATGAAAGCTCGTGGTAGTCTTTGCACAATATCTCCTACTGCTGATGTACCAGAGAATGTAAAATTACAAGCAGTTTTCAAAGCTTATAGGTTTAATTTTCTGGAACTGATAGCTTTAAAAGCTTAGTTTATATCAGTCCACTTTTAACCAAGTCTGCTTACCTGGTTATGGAAATAAATTTATCAGTGACTCCTCTCAAGGAGAACAATGTTGCAGTGGCAATGCTTTCGTTTTTTTTCTCCAGTGAATCTATGTTTGACCTTTAAAAATTCTGGTTATGTGAGGGGAATCTCTTCAATATTATTTACAGTGCAATGCATCCTTACGCATTTTATTGCTTATGTGGCAGGAGAGAAATATCTAGCATTCTTATTTTAGTTTTATACCTAATTTTAAACCAATCTTACCTAGATACCACTGGTAATATCATCAGATATTCTATCCCCTCTACTGACTTTGAATTGTTGCTTTTTTCTGAAGAGTGGCAGAAAAATCCAGTTTTTGAGTGAAACTTAGAGCAGGGCAAGGAGTTAGCTCATTTCACTTTAGTTTTCTTTGCAGTTGCCTCAAGCTTTGAGATCTCAGTTGACAGGATCACACCATGGGACCGGTGCACCTTCAC
>NW_005054342.1:5277904-5356910 GCF_000277835.1 Geospiza fortis | reverse complement strand
TTTCTGGAGGAGTCCTTTTTTCATCTTGTCTGATTTATACTCAGGACACAGCTGCAGGTTACATTTGGAGGCCAGGTCCATATCGTGAGTGGTTCTTCAATGATTTTTAAGCTGTCCAAGGATGAAAAGATCATATACCTCCTTCTGAACATCCCATATCTGTGTGCATGGGTACAGGTTCTAGAATCTTGAAAAGTATTTATGTTTTTCCGAACTTTTTCCCCATTCTTTTAACCTTCATATTGAAACTGATCAGCCTACTGGTGTGGTGGAAGTGTTGCTGCTGGAGAGGAATGGTTAAGGTAGAAACAGGTGGTGGTGGTGGAAGTCTGTCAGGAAGTAAATTTTTAAGTGTTTCTTACTACAGTCTTTCAGAACCAAGATAAGTGTGGAGAAAGTTCAAGACAAGCAATGTTCCTGTAGTAGTATATTCCTATGGAAGCATTTTTACTTAGGTTTATCTGGATAAAAGAAGAAAATGAGAAATAGAGTAACAAGGCACTTAAATAAGAAGGCTGTTGATATTATTTGTCATGACAGCTCTCAGAGTAGCTGCACTTGATTCATGGCTTTTCAGATCTGTATATAGATATTTTCTTTTTTTTTAATCAGAAATTCAAAAGTATTGATGTTAGTACAATGATCCCAATCCCACAGATGTTGTCTGTATGCTTCTGAAATTGAAAATTTGGATATCTCCCTTTAAGTCCACTGAATTACTCATGACAAATTAACCACAGGTATGTACAAGCAGAAGCAGGCTAAAGTCTGAGTTGCCCAGGAAAAAAGCTGTTGGGATAATATTTTGACTGAGTAGAGACCAAAGTTCATTTGAGAGGTAGAGGCTGTCATTGACATGTCAGTGTGGGAGGAACTACATCCATGGTCACCCCTTATACAGCTTTTATGAGCCAGAGCAGATGCTGCACACTTGTGAATAAAGGACTGTGTCTCCTAGCAGTAGTTTTATTTTTGAGATGAATGGTTGACACAAAATGCTTCTCCATAAATGAGCACTGAGATCACTGGGGACCTCTTTTGGAGGTCAGGACCTTGTGCAGAGTGGACAAGATGGGTATTCTTCCTGAGCAAATTAATGGACATTCCATAATTTAATTCTCCAACTTGGTTTCACAGGAAGTTACATAGAAATTTATAGGTCTGCATATGCTCACACTCTGCATATATAAACAACATAGATGCTCTTTCTCTTTGCATTTCCCTTTCCCTTTCTTTTTGGTTTTAAGTTTTTCCCCTTATTTTACAGAAGTGGTGCTTTCAAGATCTCTACAAATGGTTTTGGAAATAGTAGTGGCAATTATGTTTCTGCTATGATATAATTTAGTAATTTTTTCCACTACATCTGCTGAGGGATTTATGCTGGCATTTTGTTTGCAGAATCCAAGTACTTCATAGTCTTTAATAAACATTGTTTTATTCAATGTTCCATAATGGATATTTTTTATCTCTTGAAAATTAATTACAAAAGCAGGTAGACTTGAGCTATGTTAGTCTATCTTAATTACAAACAAAATAAAACAGGTGTCTTCTTAATTTATAATTAAGCATCCCCTTTTTAAAAGCATTTGCACATTTAAAAAACCAATATATATTACTTACAAAATGCATGCTTAGTTTTTGACCAGTTCAGCTAATATTTAGAAGAGTAAAAATAACCACATCAGTTATACCTACAGCAATTAGGGTGTTATTTTTCCAGGTAGTGGCAGCAAAAGTTGAAGGCTTCCTTTTGATGCAGCCGAGTCTTGTGTTTGTGCTAGAACAAGTTTTCTGAAAGTCCTGCAATATTTAGATACTCAAGGGGGTCGGGCTTTTCTGCTGTTTACTTTTTATCTTTCTTTTCTTCCAAGCTGCAAAATTGCTCCTTTAATATTTTGGCAATTAACACAAATGAGAGTGGTGTAAGTACCTCAAGGAGGTCTTTTCAGTCTTGGCTTTTTTTAAGACTGAAGCATCTTTAATAATTCAAATTGTGGCGTTTTTATACAGCTTGGTATGAATCTGGCAATTCTGTTGAGACTGAAGTGTTTAGAAACTTTGTCAATTACTTTTTAAAAATTCTCGAGTGCAGGAGGGGGGGCTCCTTTTTTTCCCTTCTGTAAAAACAAATTACATCCCTAGCCTAAAGAACAGCTGCATGCCTAACTCCCAGCTCCCTTTTGTGTCAGCCACTCTGATCATCCTGGGCATGTCATAAGCTTTATCTGATGGTTGGATTTCCTTTAATTTTTTTGTTAGCTATAAAGGTTCAGATCATGAGACTCTTTTGCCAGATCTTCAATACCTGCTGTGCTGTGCAGCCTGGAAAAGGTAAATCTGAGGCTGTGGAAGGAGTATCTCCACATATTCCTTGATTTCTCTCACATACTGTTCCTGAGGGAAATGAGGTAAATTAGCTTTTTTTTACAGACTCAAAGCAAGTATTTTCCCAGGCTACCTAGGGCTAGGGGTAATACTGCACATTTCCTTGTAGGTTGCATGGTATGAGTAGATTGGTGTCTAAAGCCTTCTGCCAAGTGACTGCTAACCTTATGCTTCCTAACTGTGGGAATGTTTTTGGTGCTGCAATCTGATAACAATTTCCAAAGACAAAGCAGCATTGATTTATATTGCCTTTATATGCTCTTTTGCCTAAGAGCATGGGCTCATTCTTACACAACTGGATTGACGCACCACAAGTAAGCACAAAATTAATTTCTCACTTGCAATATTGACCAAACTATTAGTTTCTGTTTAATATGGATGTCTGCTACCTGTTCTTAATAATAAAAAACTTCCAAACCCAAAATATTTGCCTATAGATGATTTCTTGTCCAATTTCTTACACTTTATGGTATGGATATTGAACCTATTCTGCCTAAAACTTCTTTTTTTCAACATAGGTAAGCAGTTCTATAGCAATTTAATATCTTTTATACCAGAACAACTATCCTTGGTATCAAAATGCTCTTTTTTTTTTCCTGTTACTTTAGCTTCTGATCAAGAATAAAACATTTTAAAAAACTCCAAACTGTGCTGTGTTATAGCACTTTATATTATGTTACAGGTGCCAGAGAAGAGGATTTGTCTCAAATGCTTCATTAATATAAAAATATTTTCTGGTTTGCCTTTTACATAATTTCATTATATTTTCTATAGTAGTAATTTCATTTAAGTTTTGCTCCAACAAGTGTGAGCTGCAGGCGGATTTTTAGGATCAGTGTTCAAATCAACTCAAGAAAAGTAAGAGCAACAAAGTATTTCTATCTTACTGGTTAGTCAGCAAGGTAAAGCTACTTAGCTTTCACACCTCTACACAAATTCTGTGTCAGAAATAAGTCGACTGAGCATCTCTGAGGTTACTCTTTGGTTGGGTATGGAACAGCATACACTACTTCAGTTCCTTAGCAAGCCTTGTATAAACCCTTCTACCTACTCTTATAAATGTAAATTTTATGCTATTATTCTTTGCTTCTGCCACAGTTCTTCTATTTGGAATATGAAATAAGTTCCTACTGACTGTACTCTTAGCTAAATCTAGGTAGAAATTAGCTGGCAACAAATCCCAGGAAGTATACAAATAAATATGAAGGTATAGAAGATGACTTTTCCTTTTTTGACTTTATGTTTTAGTAATATTCAAGTGCTACAAATAGAACTATAGTCAGCACACAGTTTCATTGTAGCTGTGATTGTTAATATGTGGTGCTCTTTTAATCATTGCAGGTTTTTTTTTTTACAAAGAATAGTGAAAAAAATCTCAGAATGATGTCAAATCTAACAGCATTTGTAGGTAGCAGAGAAGATACACTTTCTCTCTCAAAGACACAAACTGATAGTAAGAGAATACAAAGCTATCCTTAAAATGTAAATATATAGCTTCTCTCAGAAATGCAACTCTTATTAAAAGAGCATGGATAGTCAAACCAAATAGAGCTTTTCTTTAGGGGAAGTACAATGGATCTGCTCTGTAAACTACAACAGAGCTGAGAGATTTATCAGCACTATGGGCACTTGCTGTCCAACTTAAAGAGGTTTATGAATTTACAGAGCACACCAGAGTTATAGTAAAAAGATATTTGGAAAAACAATGCATGTGCATTGTCTAAGAGATAGATAACATTAGGAACTATTAGTTACAGTGATAAAATCAGAAGAAACAAATATTTGTATTTCAGTACTTATTGTATTACTAGTATATAACTAGTATCTTACAGAAACAGAGGAACCTGATTCAAGCACTCTGTGAACCATGGGAATGGTTCAGTCTAACTTTCAGCCATGTTTTTGGATCTTTTGCTGCCTTAAAGATCTAGAAATAAAACAGCACACTTTCAAGATAATATTAGTATAGGAGGTAATATAAAAGCTGGTCTTTAATTGGAGGCCTCCAGAGGCAGATATGGAAAAATTCCCACTCTGCACAGAGCTAATACGGTTTTATAAATTTAGCAAATTAGCATAATTGACAGGAATTCCCAATTAGCAGCACAGGTGATGAGGTAATTCTGCTCCTTTTCCAGAGCCCCCCTCTTGATACTAGCTGTACTTTGTTGATGGGAAAGTGTCTTGGAAGAGTAGCTTGTTCTTGTTTCCCAGAGAATTTAGTCTTGGACCCCCAGGGCTTGGAGCCTCTGGTGAATATGTTTGGTCTTTCTCCCCATGAGGGGAGGAGAAGTACTGGAGTTAGCTAGGAACTGTATAACTATACAACAATAGTCTACAGAACTATGAATATATGAAGGAAATATGAAAGCAAAAAATAATTTTGGCATCTCTTTCATACTGTAAAAACTTTACTCTTTTTTGTCTAGAAACAGTATTGGCAACAAAGTAGATTGTGCATATTTTCCCCTCTCTTTTCCTTACTGATAAATTTTACTTCCTCATTGATTCCTTTCTCCATTTTCCCTCACAGATTTTTTTAGAAGAAAGGGGGGAAGGTGCTTTGTGACATCCATAATATCTTGAAGTTTTCCAGGTGATATTTGTCTATTTCCCATAGCAGATGGCTAGATGACCTCCTTTTAAATTTATTTAAGGACAAAACTTTTTTTTGCTGAGATAAAATTCTGATCTCAACATATTGACAAAAATATGACCCTAGAGGGTAATATTTACCACTGTTAAATGCTGCAAGGGTAGACCGTCTTATTAGGCAAAGGTTGTTCCACTTTCCTTTTGTTAAATTGGCAGAAGGTTAAATCTCTGTAAGTAAAGAATGACCTTAAAGAAAACCATGTCTGTATATCAGATGCTTGACAATCAATTGGCTACTGCCATGATGTAGGCTACCTTGAATATAGCAGAAAATTCTACCCTGAAGTTTGCTGACCTATTCCCTAAAGAATAAAAGAGTAAACAGCTGAAAAGGTTAAAAAATAGAGCAAAGGGAAATGGCTTATTTGGGATGTGGAATTGACCGAGCCAATTACCACAGTCTGGAATCCAGAGAAAGCGAAATTTAGAGGTTATTCTAGTTGTTTATTAAAAAATAAAAATCTGGATGCCTGATTAGCTTCAGTATCCAGAACTTTCAGGACATATTTTGATTTTAAGACATATATTTTGTCTCAAAATATGCAGCATATTTGTACCTCTCCAAGAAAATACAGGGAAAATGAAATGTCCTCCTCAAAAAAAAAAAAGACACTCTGAAACCAACCAACCAAAAAACAGCATCAATTTCCCGTGATAATTTTAAGAGTATAAAAACATTTGGATAAATCTGTGCCCAAATTCAACATCATCCTTGTCTAATGCTGTATTTTTTCTCTCTTTAATAACACTATATGCATTCTAGCCAGTTGTGAGTCTGATTCCTTCCCAAAGGTCACAAGTGTAGATGTCAAGTCTGAAAAAGGAATCTATACTCCCTGAATGTTCAAAGGATGAAAAAAACCCAGATGCTTCTAGAGTGTAAATGGTTTTAAGAACTTGTTTTTCCCAAGGGTAGCCTAGGGTGAGTAGTTGACATGTGGACTTTGGAAATATCTAAGTTGTATAAGACAAATCGTACCTGAGAAATTTACCTTCAGAGAGCCCTCTCTGTTCTTAGTCTTGCTTCTGCTTTAAATCTTCCACTCACTGATGGTATTTCAGTGTTTTCTTTCTTTTGTAACTTTCATCAGCTTTGGTTTCTTTGTCCTTTCCAACTCACCCTCCCCTCAGTTTTCTCTAGTCACTTGGCTGTTCTCAGGAAGCAGAAGTGGCCTTTTCTTCATGTTCTCCTCTTTTAGCTGGAAGGTGCCCACTTAAATTATTATTTCTGCAAGCATCTGGCCCACTGTCAGCCACAGGAGGAGACGAACAGCAAGCTAGTTGGTAAAGTGGCATCACAGGTCTGGCATGGTAAATTGTGGTGTAATCTATGCAGCATTTACCTTTGCATTCTCTATTTTGAATTCTCTTTCCCAACAAACCGTGTGCTATTTTGATATTTACCTGTCCTGTGTAGGAAAGCGTATGGCTAAACCAGAGGCCAGTTCAGACATTCTGGTGCAGTCTTTTCAAGGGGTATTACCTGACAGTAGGAACTGATGCATGGAAATGTCTTTCAAAGGGCTTGATGTACGTGGCAATGGATTTACATGGATGCTTGGCAATGTGTCTTCTTGAGACGTTAATTTGTCTGGGATAATATTTTGTCCTGCTTGTGCTACGGGTTTATCTGAAGGGAATTTTAAACTGTTCTCAGCGTGATTTCTCACTGATCATGGCTTTTTGCTGTCATCTGTGATTAACTGCTGCTTTGACTGCAAATGTGCTCTGAACTCCAATCACAAATATCTGCCTTCATCACTGAGAGCAGGAAGAAAGGAGTTGTTCAGAGGTTTCCAGAGGGCAGCTAATAGCTTATGGGCCACTGGTGAGTAAGCAAATGTATTGTTCCAGGATAAAATTCTTTGCTGAGGGGAATTTCTAGATTGCCTTTTAAAGGTTCCCTTCAAGGTTTTCAAGAGCACAAGCTTTTTTCACTCTGAAGCTATATCAGCCAACTGCTTAGCGTTGTCAGAGATGGAGGAGACCTCCTGAGTTCTATCTAAACATATCCCTGTACTGCAAAGGAATTTTTAACAGGGCCTCTCCTGTTGTTTAGTTTACCTTTATGCCCAACAGTGTTATGGATTATATGTTTTGTCACTGTTATATGGAAATTATGAAGCTGCTTTCTTTGTATTACAATGTCATAAATTGCATCTTACTTTCATAAAAGTTGTTGGGAGTGAAGGGAATGCCTACTTTGGAGATTATTAGTCATTCTTCTGGAACTGGATGATTGTATTCTAAGAGACATTTTTTCTTCCCCCCAAAAATTGGCTAGCTATGATTTGGGTGGCTTCAGCAATTCAAGGTGATTGCTGGACAGATACGGTAACATGGTGGAGCCTGCCATTCAGCACAGGTGTATGCCAACTCTTCAATTAAAATTTTTTCTTCCCTTTTGTTAGCAAATCATTGATATGGCAAGATCTATGCCAGCAAACACTTTTGCTGCCTTGCTTCACCAAGTTTTTTCTATTTCTTTTATTAAGTATCTAGTTACTAATTGCATGTACTTTTGTAACATTATAAAATTATCAACTCTTCACTTGTTACTTTGAATTAATTATGAATTGCAATGGAGCCTATTAATGTATACAGGATGTTTTGCAAATTAACAAAATGGATTGTATCTCATTGTAAACATTTCTACAGTGATTTTTAAGCCACGGACAAATACTGTTGCTTTAGATACTGTTGCTTTTTATATTTGTTTCTTTTTCTAAGAGTCTTAGCTCTATTACCTCTGGGACTACTCTTCGATTTGCCTTAGTGCCCCATTTGGCATTTTCAAATTGCTATTCACTCTGTAGGTATTGACACCAAGGAAATAATTTCCACATGAAAATTAGTGCTTCAGCATCTTCTGCCTCAGCATCAACTGACATACGGCAGCAGGCTAAACAATGAGTATATATTTGCACTTCATTATGTAGTCTTCATTTTCCTTTCTGGTTTTAGCAATGTGGACTTTTATCTGCTTGTGTCATGAAGATGTTTGCTTAATTGGTGACCTGTTGGTACTTTAGCCTTTGGAAGTACTTGGATGCTCAACTGCTGTTCACTGGAGTACACAAACAAAATGCTGCTGATAAGCATAGTTTCAGTTAAATACCTCAGAATGTTTGTATTTTTTTTTTAATTTTAAATAGTTGTACATGACTATATATTGCCATAGACATGTGTAGTATTTCAGATGACAATTTGTTACAAGTACTAGACAGGGTATTAAAATGAGTGGTGCAGACTTTATTCTCAGTTAGCCTTGTGATCATTGCATGCTTGGATGCAAGATTATGTAAAAGACTGAGATGTTAGATTAGGCTCCTCATGGACATGGCTTTTATCTTCTAAGTTCCTAGAAAAGAGTTAGGAAGTCAGCAGACATTACATGCATTTTTTAAAGAAGATCTGCATTCCATTAATAAATGAAATAATATCTTAGGAGTCTGAGCTTTCTTAGTGTATTGAAGTGACACTAATATAGATTATCAGGCTTTTCAGCTAATTGGGTTATGATAAATCACCACGCCTTTAATGTAATAGTAGCAATTTGATTGTACAATAAATTTTAAATGTAAATCACCTACTGCTAATGTTTTGAAACTGTATTCCATCAGAAGCTTTGCTGAATTACAGCTATCAACCAATTCATAATTGCTAATGAAGGTTAAATTAAGGTTTGGGTAAGCATGTTCAAAATCATTCTGCCCATGCTGTCAGCTCTACATTTTGTAGCTATATCACTCAATGGCTTAGAAAATATCCTGTGAAGGTGAAGGAAATGGTTGGGTACTGCTAAAGATCTGGAATCTGGCTAGCACAGCTTCACAGCACTCTTCTGTCTTCCAATTTATGAGATACCAGCAAAACATTGCTGTAAGTTCTGTACATTGCAAATGTGGTGTAAATAGCTTCTTGATCATTCTTTGGAAAGGCTCTGTGAATAAGGAAAGTCTTAATGGCAAATACGGGACTTACATAAGAAGAATACTTACAGGAGGTTTTTCGCTATGCTAAAACCCTTTCTTTAGCCTGTTCTCATTTTTTAAACTAATATTTGGAAGCTGCTGTTGGCTCCCTGATCTACTTTTGTATTCTGGTTACTGCATGTGTTGTACTTGTCTTGATTGGACACTCAATCAAACAGCCATGTTCACATTTATAGATTAAAAGAAGGATCTTTAGATCATCCAGCTGGCCTCAGGTATCACAGTGATCAAAACAATGCTTCTTCCAGCCCTTAACTTAAGGAATTAATGCGGAACCTACTAATTCCAGCTTACATGATATACCCCACCACTGGGAATCGGAAAACAGATTTCTTCCCTTCCTTGCTAGGCTCTCAAACACACTCACCTGAAATACTTGTGGTATATAAAGCCACACTTCAACCCCCAGGAACAGAGATGGAGTTGGTTTGCAGAGTAGATCCTCATAAAATTTTTAAATGTAACATTAAAAAGTGCATAAAATATTAGTGCCTGGGGTACTGTAACTTTGCATCATTTTGCTGTACTTCCATCTGTATATACTTATTTTTACACCAACTGGCTGTGAGGAAACGTTCAGAGATATCTGCAGTGCTAAAAGCACAGTGATAGCCCAGGAGACTATCCCTCAAAATACAAAATATTTTCCCATAAATATTAATCCCTTGATAGTAAAGATTGCAAAACTATTTCCAGTTCAACAGCAGCTATTTGGGGAATTTATTTTGTCTTGTAGCAGAAAAAAATAATAATAAAAGAAAAAGCAGGAAAATATTGTTTGTCTGCGTGTCATAGAATGGTTTGGGTTGGAAAGGAATTTAAAGATATTTTAGTTCCAGCTCACATGCTATTGGCAGGGACATATTCAACTATACCAGGCTGATCAGAGATCCATCCAATCTAGCCTTATACCCTTCCAGTGATGGGTCATCAGCAAACCTGTTCCACCACCCTCACATTAAAGAATTTCTTCCTAATATTGATCTTCCTCATTTGATCTAAATTTACCCTCTTTCAGTTTGAAGCCAATTCCCCTTGTACTGTCGCTAGATGCTGTTGTAAATGGTCTCTCTCCATCTTTCTTGTGGGCTCTTTTCAGGTACTGAAGGCCACAATTAGGTCACCCTGAAGCCTTCTCTTTTCCAGTCTGAACAATTCTAATTCTCTCAGCTTTTCCTCATAGCAGAGGTGCTCCATCCTCTGATCACTTTGGTGCCTCTCATCAGGAGTTGCTCCAACAGGCCTGGGCCCTTCCTGTGCTGGGGACCCCAGAGCTGGATGCAGCACTGCAGGTGGGGTCTCAGCAGAGCAGAGCAGAGGGGCAGAATCCCCTCCCTCACCCTGCTGCCCACACTGCTCTGAATGCAGCCCAGGATACATTTGGCTCTCTGAGCTGTGAGTGCACATTACTGGGTCATGTTCAGCCTCTCATCCACCAGCAGCCCCAATCCTTCTCAGCACAGCTGATGGGAAAGTGTCTTGGAAGAGTAGCTTGTTCTTGTTTCCCAGAGAATTTAGTCTTGGACCCCCAGGGCTTGGAGCCTCTGGTGAATATGTTTGGTCTTTCTCCCCATGAGGGGAGGAGAAGTACTGGAGTTAGCTAGGAACTGTATAACTATACAACAATAGTCTACAGAACTATGAATATATGAAGGAAATATGAAAGCAAAAAATAATTTTGGCATCTCTTTCATACTGTAAAAACTTTACTCTTTTTTGTCTAGAAACAGTATTGGCAACAAAGTAGATTGTGCATATTTTCCCCTCTCTTTTCCTTACTGATAAATTTTACTTCCTCATTGATTCCTTTCTCCATTTTCCCTCACAGATTTTTTTAGAAGAAAGGGGGGAAGGTGCTTTGTGACATCCATAATATCTTGAAGTTTTCCAGGTGATATTTGTCTATTTCCCATAGCAGATGGCTAGATGACCTCCTTTTAAATTTATTTAAGGACAAAACTTTTTTTTGCTGAGATAAAATTCTGATCTCAACATATTGACAAAAATATGACCCTAGAGGGTAATATTTACCACTGTTAAATGCTGCAAGGGTAGACCGTCTTATTAGGCAAAGGTTGTTCCACTTTCCTTTTGTTAAATTGGCAGAAGGTTAAATCTCTGTAAGTAAAGAATGACCTTAAAGAAAACCATGTCTGTATATCAGATGCTTGACAATCAATTGGCTACTGCCATGATGTAGGCTACCTTGAATATAGCAGAAAATTCTACCCTGAAGTTTGCTGACCTATTCCCTAAAGAATAAAAGAGTAAACAGCTGAAAAGGTTAAAAAATAGAGCAAAGGGAAATGGCTTATTTGGGATGTGGAATTGACCGAGCCAATTACCACAGTCTGGAATCCAGAGAAAGCGAAATTTAGAGGTTATTCTAGTTGTTTATTAAAAAATAAAAATCTGGATGCCTGATTAGCTTCAGTATCCAGAACTTTCAGGACATATTTTGATTTTAAGACATATATTTTGTCTCAAAATATGCAGCATATTTGTACCTCTCCAAGAAAATACAGGGAAAATGAAATGTCCTCCTCAAAAAAAAAAAAGACACTCTGAAACCAACCAACCAAAAAACAGCATCAATTTCCCGTGATAATTTTAAGAGTATAAAAACATTTGGATAAATCTGTGCCCAAATTCAACATCATCCTTGTCTAATGCTGTATTTTTTCTCTCTTTAATAACACTATATGCATTCTAGCCAGTTGTGAGTCTGATTCCTTCCCAAAGGTCACAAGTGTAGATGTCAAGTCTGAAAAAGGAATCTATACTCCCTGAATGTTCAAAGGATGAAAAAAACCCAGATGCTTCTAGAGTGTAAATGGTTTTAAGAACTTGTTTTTCCCAAGGGTAGCCTAGGGTGAGTAGTTGACATGTGGACTTTGGAAATATCTAAGTTGTATAAGACAAATCGTACCTGAGAAATTTACCTTCAGAGAGCCCTCTCTGTTCTTAGTCTTGCTTCTGCTTTAAATCTTCCACTCACTGATGGTATTTCAGTGTTTTCTTTCTTTTGTAACTTTCATCAGCTTTGGTTTCTTTGTCCTTTCCAACTCACCCTCCCCTCAGTTTTCTCTAGTCACTTGGCTGTTCTCAGGAAGCAGAAGTGGCCTTTTCTTCATGTTCTCCTCTTTTAGCTGGAAGGTGCCCACTTAAATTATTATTTCTGCAAGCATCTGGCCCACTGTCAGCCACAGGAGGAGACGAACAGCAAGCTAGTTGGTAAAGTGGCATCACAGGTCTGGCATGGTAAATTGTGGTGTAATCTATGCAGCATTTACCTTTGCATTCTCTATTTTGAATTCTCTTTCCCAACAAACCGTGTGCTATTTTGATATTTACCTGTCCTGTGTAGGAAAGCGTATGGCTAAACCAGAGGCCAGTTCAGACATTCTGGTGCAGTCTTTTCAAGGGGTATTACCTGACAGTAGGAACTGATGCATGGAAATGTCTTTCAAAGGGCTTGATGTACGTGGCAATGGATTTACATGGATGCTTGGCAATGTGTCTTCTTGAGACGTTAATTTGTCTGGGATAATATTTTGTCCTGCTTGTGCTACGGGTTTATCTGAAGGGAATTTTAAACTGTTCTCAGCGTGATTTCTCACTGATCATGGCTTTTTGCTGTCATCTGTGATTAACTGCTGCTTTGACTGCAAATGTGCTCTGAACTCCAATCACAAATATCTGCCTTCATCACTGAGAGCAGGAAGAAAGGAGTTGTTCAGAGGTTTCCAGAGGGCAGCTAATAGCTTATGGGCCACTGGTGAGTAAGCAAATGTATTGTTCCAGGATAAAATTCTTTGCTGAGGGGAATTTCTAGATTGCCTTTTAAAGGTTCCCTTCAAGGTTTTCAAGAGCACAAGCTTTTTTCACTCTGAAGCTATATCAGCCAACTGCTTAGCGTTGTCAGAGATGGAGGAGACCTCCTGAGTTCTATCTAAACATATCCCTGTACTGCAAAGGAATTTTTAACAGGGCCTCTCCTGTTGTTTAGTTTACCTTTATGCCCAACAGTGTTATGGATTATATGTTTTGTCACTGTTATATGGAAATTATGAAGCTGCTTTCTTTGTATTACAATGTCATAAATTGCATCTTACTTTCATAAAAGTTGTTGGGAGTGAAGGGAATGCCTACTTTGGAGATTATTAGTCATTCTTCTGGAACTGGATGATTGTATTCTAAGAGACATTTTTTCTTCCCCCCAAAAATTGGCTAGCTATGATTTGGGTGGCTTCAGCAATTCAAGGTGATTGCTGGACAGATACGGTAACATGGTGGAGCCTGCCATTCAGCACAGGTGTATGCCAACTCTTCAATTAAAATTTTTTCTTCCCTTTTGTTAGCAAATCATTGATATGGCAAGATCTATGCCAGCAAACACTTTTGCTGCCTTGCTTCACCAAGTTTTTTCTATTTCTTTTATTAAGTATCTAGTTACTAATTGCATGTACTTTTGTAACATTATAAAATTATCAACTCTTCACTTGTTACTTTGAATTAATTATGAATTGCAATGGAGCCTATTAATGTATACAGGATGTTTTGCAAATTAACAAAATGGATTGTATCTCATTGTAAACATTTCTACAGTGATTTTTAAGCCACGGACAAATACTGTTGCTTTAGATACTGTTGCTTTTTATATTTGTTTCTTTTTCTAAGAGTCTTAGCTCTATTACCTCTGGGACTACTCTTCGATTTGCCTTAGTGCCCCATTTGGCATTTTCAAATTGCTATTCACTCTGTAGGTATTGACACCAAGGAAATAATTTCCACATGAAAATTAGTGCTTCAGCATCTTCTGCCTCAGCATCAACTGACATACGGCAGCAGGCTAAACAATGAGTATATATTTGCACTTCATTATGTAGTCTTCATTTTCCTTTCTGGTTTTAGCAATGTGGACTTTTATCTGCTTGTGTCATGAAGATGTTTGCTTAATTGGTGACCTGTTGGTACTTTAGCCTTTGGAAGTACTTGGATGCTCAACTGCTGTTCACTGGAGTACACAAACAAAATGCTGCTGATAAGCATAGTTTCAGTTAAATACCTCAGAATGTTTGTATTTTTTTTTTAATTTTAAATAGTTGTACATGACTATATATTGCCATAGACATGTGTAGTATTTCAGATGACAATTTGTTACAAGTACTAGACAGGGTATTAAAATGAGTGGTGCAGACTTTATTCTCAGTTAGCCTTGTGATCATTGCATGCTTGGATGCAAGATTATGTAAAAGACTGAGATGTTAGATTAGGCTCCTCATGGACATGGCTTTTATCTTCTAAGTTCCTAGAAAAGAGTTAGGAAGTCAGCAGACATTACATGCATTTTTTAAAGAAGATCTGCATTCCATTAATAAATGAAATAATATCTTAGGAGTCTGAGCTTTCTTAGTGTATTGAAGTGACACTAATATAGATTATCAGGCTTTTCAGCTAATTGGGTTATGATAAATCACCACGCCTTTAATGTAATAGTAGCAATTTGATTGTACAATAAATTTTAAATGTAAATCACCTACTGCTAATGTTTTGAAACTGTATTCCATCAGAAGCTTTGCTGAATTACAGCTATCAACCAATTCATAATTGCTAATGAAGGTTAAATTAAGGTTTGGGTAAGCATGTTCAAAATCATTCTGCCCATGCTGTCAGCTCTACATTTTGTAGCTATATCACTCAATGGCTTAGAAAATATCCTGTGAAGGTGAAGGAAATGGTTGGGTACTGCTAAAGATCTGGAATCTGGCTAGCACAGCTTCACAGCACTCTTCTGTCTTCCAATTTATGAGATACCAGCAAAACATTGCTGTAAGTTCTGTACATTGCAAATGTGGTGTAAATAGCTTCTTGATCATTCTTTGGAAAGGCTCTGTGAATAAGGAAAGTCTTAATGGCAAATACGGGACTTACATAAGAAGAATACTTACAGGAGGTTTTTCGCTATGCTAAAACCCTTTCTTTAGCCTGTTCTCATTTTTTAAACTAATATTTGGAAGCTGCTGTTGGCTCCCTGATCTACTTTTGTATTCTGGTTACTGCATGTGTTGTACTTGTCTTGATTGGACACTCAATCAAACAGCCATGTTCACATTTATAGATTAAAAGAAGGATCTTTAGATCATCCAGCTGGCCTCAGGTATCACAGTGATCAAAACAATGCTTCTTCCAGCCCTTAACTTAAGGAATTAATGCGGAACCTACTAATTCCAGCTTACATGATATACCCCACCACTGGGAATCGGAAAACAGATTTCTTCCCTTCCTTGCTAGGCTCTCAAACACACTCACCTGAAATACTTGTGGTATATAAAGCCACACTTCAACCCCCAGGAACAGAGATGGAGTTGGTTTGCAGAGTAGATCCTCATAAAATTTTTAAATGTAACATTAAAAAGTGCATAAAATATTAGTGCCTGGGGTACTGTAACTTTGCATCATTTTGCTGTACTTCCATCTGTATATACTTATTTTTACACCAACTGGCTGTGAGGAAACGTTCAGAGATATCTGCAGTGCTAAAAGCACAGTGATAGCCCAGGAGACTATCCCTCAAAATACAAAATATTTTCCCATAAATATTAATCCCTTGATAGTAAAGATTGCAAAACTATTTCCAGTTCAACAGCAGCTATTTGGGGAATTTATTTTGTCTTGTAGCAGAAAAAAATAATAATAAAAGAAAAAGCAGGAAAATATTGTTTGTCTGCGTGTCATAGAATGGTTTGGGTTGGAAAGGAATTTAAAGATATTTTAGTTCCAGCTCACATGCTATTGGCAGGGACATATTCAACTATACCAGGCTGATCAGAGATCCATCCAATCTAGCCTTATACCCTTCCAGTGATGGGTCATCAGCAAACCTGTTCCACCACCCTCACATTAAAGAATTTCTTCCTAATATTGATCTTCCTCATTTGATCTAAATTTACCCTCTTTCAGTTTGAAGCCAATTCCCCTTGTACTGTCGCTAGATGCTGTTGTAAATGGTCTCTCTCCATCTTTCTTGTGGGCTCTTTTCAGGTACTGAAGGCCACAATTAGGTCACCCTGAAGCCTTCTCTTTTCCAGTCCGAACAATTCTAATTCTCTCAGCTTTTCCTCATAGCAGAGGTGCTCCATCCTCTGATCACTTTGGTGCCTCTCATCAGGAGTTGCTCCAACAGGCCTGGGCCCTTCCTGTGCTGGGGACCCCAGAGCTGGATGCAGCACTGCAGGTGGGGTCTCAGCAGAGCAGAGCAGAGGGGCAGAATCCCCTCCCTCACCCTGCTGCCCACACTGCTCTGAATGCAGCCCAGGATACATTTGGCTCTCTGAGCTGTGAGTGCACATTACTGGGTCATGTTCAGCCTCTCATCCACCAGCAGCCCCAATCCTTCTCAGCACAGCTGCTCTTGATCTGTTCATCCCCCAGCCTGTGTTGATATTGGTGGTTGCCCTGACATAAGTGTAGGACCTGCACTTGGACTTTTTAAATCTTGACTTTGCCAGAGGCCCACTCCTTCAGCTTGTTCAGGTCCCTCTGGATGACATCCTCTCCTTCAGGATGGAGTATGGGAGAGAATATGACAGCTGTACTTTGCCCAGACAAAGCACGGGAGAAGAGAAATAAAGGGGAAAAAGAAAGAAAGAGAACAAATAATATCATCAGTCCTTAGATCCTGTGATGGATCTGACCAAGAAAGAGAAAGAGACAAAAAATAGAAGACAGGGGAGGGGCACTGATGCTCTTCCTTCTGTAGTTAACCTGGTGCACACTTCTTATGCAAAGTAGATGTTTTGGCACATGCACAGCCAGCCCCTTTTGAAACCTCCAGGAGGTGAGTGGGAGGGTGGGACTCAACCTGGACATGTTGAGCACAGGTCTCCAGGTGGAACCAGAAGTTGGCTCAGAGCAGCACCGCCCCGCCTCGGCAGGACCCTCTCTTCCAACCACAACTTTTCTGTCACAACAGTCACAATGTTTGAGACAAAAACACGCTTGTGCCTGGTCCTCCACAGTCCCATAGTATTATGTTATGTTCCCTGCACATTCAGGTTCTTCCAGTGGTTGTAAATCTGATTTTTACTTACAGTGAGAGACACTTTGCTCCCCCAGTCCCTGTCTGGCTGTCCATCCACTCAAGAGGTGGGAAGAGAGTTTTCATTGAAGACCAAGGGAAAACCTTTTTTGAGCATTTCATCCTCCTTCTCCTCTGTTGTTACCAGTTCGCCAGTATTGTTTCAGGGATGGGGGGCGTACACCTTCCTTTTCTGGTCTTACATTGATTTTAATTATGCTTTAATTCTATGACATTTGGAATAACCTTTAAAAATATATTTTTTTACTTTTCTGATCAGCATGTAATGGCTTTATGGTTACTATTAACAAAACTATAATTTATAATTTCCTTTCCTTACTATGTTATTTAAGTATTTTCATTTCCTTCACATTACAAAAGATGAAGTAAAATACTATTTTACTGGATTAATAAATGGGGATTTACTATTTATTTTTGCTCACTAAGACAGTCAATATTAAACTTAGTTCTCAAATTGATAGTTATAGCTGTCTGCAATTGGTTCACTGTTCTACCCAGAAAGTTTGTGGAATAAAATGATGTACATATTGGGAACTTGAGAGTTTTCTCTTATGCTTTTCATTTTGTGAATAGTGACCAAATTGCTACCCATATAAATTTCTCTCTACCTGACATAAGTCAGAACAAAATATTAACTACTCTCAAACTTTTTTGTGTGATTTGAAGTGGCTTTGTTGTCATCTGTGTGGGTCCAATATATAGAACAGGCTGAGATTAATTACTTGTTTATAGTGCAGATTTCTCAAATACCATCAAAACCCTTCTTGATTGACTTTGGAGGAGAATTTAGGCCCACAAGCAGCAAGTCAGTTAAAATGCTGTGCTTGGAAAGCCTGTGCTCTTCTCCTTTGAAAGGCCTTGCTAATTCTGACTCATTTTCATGGTTTTTAGTGTGTGTCCTAAAGTCTTAAATGTCACCTGTCTTTACATGCTTGGCACACTGAATAACTTCAAACAGTAATGCCCAATCTTCTGCTCCCCAACAACAGATTCATTATTTCATCTTTTGAGTAAGTAACTTCTCTATGTTAATGTTTAGCTTTTTATTCTATATATGTGTGTATTTAAGGTCATAGAACCATGGAATAATTTAGGTTGGAAGGGAACTCCAGCAGTCATTTAGTCCAACCCTCTGCTCAAAGGTAAGTCAGACCAAGTTGCTCAGGGCCATGTCCATCAGGTCTTCAACACCTCCACAGATTGTGAATCCACAACCTCTCTGGCCCCTTTCCCAGTATTTGACCACATTCAAAGTTCTTTTTTCCTTTTTTCTTCTCCTTTCCTTTTTGTCTAATCACAATTCATAATTCTCTATGTTCCAGTTTCAGTCCTTTGCCTCTTATCCTCTTGCTGTGCAGCATCAGGATGAATCTGGTTCTGCCTTCTTATCAGGCAATAGTAAAAATCTTGGCTTGAGTCTTGTCTTAAGGGTGAAGAGACCCAGCTGTCTCAGCCTCTCCCTTTATCTCATGTGCTACTGCCTATGAACATCTTGGGGTCTTCTGCTGGATTTTCTCCGGTGTTCCAATACCTTTCCTTCAGTGGGGAGCCACAAAATGAACACAGTTATTTAAATGTGACCCCAAAAGAGTTTAATAGAGGGGAAGAAACGCATCCTTAACTCCTATTAGCTGTAGTCATACTGTTCCAAATGTTTTTTCTGTCTGCTTATGTAGCTAACTGGCTGTATCAGCTTTGGGCAATGCTGCAGTTCTACCTCACACTAGCAGAACAGCAAAAGACCAGAAACAAAGTACTTAATCCGATTTTATTTTCTGTGTGTGAGTAGCCTACAGTTAGGCACTGTTTTCTTAATGAAGTTGTTGATTATGTTGAATTTTTCAGTATAGGCATTTACATGAGCCTTTTCACCCTACAGACTACTCACAAACTTTATGAGACTGTTCTTGATTTGTAATTCACACTGGGATTGCTCAGCTAAGCCATATAGTTTTAGTTTGTTTTGTAACTGGATGACTTCTAAACATAATAAGAACTTCTAAGTTAGCAATATGAATAATTTTTCTTGAATACTGATATGAATTTATGCATAAACCTTCACAGACACTTAATGCTTTCCCTGATCTTTTGTACGCATCTGAGCCCTCCTGGGAAACTGACTGCTGGTTGTAAATGGCTGAGCAGCATTTCTGTGCTTTCTCAAGGGCTGGATGCAGCCAGGGTGGGACTGGAGTGATGACTGTATGGTGGTAGAGCAGCTGGTTTGTCATCCCACCTGGAGGATCTGGCCCACAGGCAGTGTGGATGGTGAGGATGCTGCCATGGCTTCTTGTAAAATCTCTTCTGTGTCATCCTGAAGAGTGCTGAGAATGATCTTTTTAGTATTCCATTATTGCCTTACTTCTAAGTGGGAGTCTTTCTTCCCATTCAGCCTTCAGATCCCTGAGGCTCTCCTCAGTCTAGATAATGTGTAATTTGGGTTATAGTGTACCTTATTATTATGCAGTTCTTTTCATCATTCTATGAATTTTCCTATACAGCTTCAGTGAACATACACTATTTAAAACAGAGGATTATTTTTTATTCTTTGAAAACTGAAATATCCCATCTGTGAAAAGTATGATTGATAATTCATATGCATCATGTGAATATTCTCTCATATACTTGCATTCTCTACCTCCAAATATTTCTTGTAAATTATAACGCCGTATAAAATAGAATATATCTATTATGATGGGCTCTTGGTTGCCATTTTATCTTGCTCTTCAGCTATAGCTGTGGGAAAAAAGGAAAAAGCTGCATGGAAATGTCTTTCATGCACATAGAAATGAAAAGTGAAAAGTGTGTACTTTTGAAAAACATAATTAAATTTACAAATATGGGTGGATGTATCCTGAAAATGAAAAGAACATTAAAATCATTCTTCTCAGCTGCAGGTTATTTAACCATAAGAGATGAAATCTTTATACCAAGTTACAATCTGTACTGACTTAAAAGATGACTTGTTAAAGCTCTCTCCAAGGTGTTTTTTTAATTAATTTCTGTAAGTTTAATTTCTGGCATATTTTAGAATCAGGTCTGATTCTGACTGAAAAAATAAAACTTATTCAAAGTTAGCATTACTAGCAGTGTTGGTGAACTCTGCTTATTTAAAGTGTAGCTTTTTTTCTTTCTTACTTATATGTGTGGTGTCTTGATTAAAGTAGAAGCATCTCCTGGTATCCAGCCATGTGGCCTAATGTATTTCATAAACTAGAAAAGCTCAATCTTAAAATCTGTGAAATGTTTTTCTCCTATAAGTCTTTCTGGTACTGTGGTTCAGAACCTTCTCTGGTGGGCAAGATTTTGGACACAGAAGCATTTTCAGTTGAACAATAAAAGAATTTGTTAAACACGCATGCCAGTCTGATGACTGTTAACAATTCTTAAATCATAGAATTACAGAATAGTTTGGGCTGGAAGGGACCTTTAAATGTCATCTAGTCCAACCCATTTGCAGTGATCAGGGGCATTTTTAACAAGACCAGGTTGCTCAGAGACCCCTCCAATCTGATTTTAAATGTTTCCAGGGATGGGGCATCCATGATCTCTCTGGGGAACTTGTTCCAGTATTTCAGCATCCTTGTGGTAAAAATCTTCTTCCTTATTCATATCTAAATCAACCCTTGTCCTGTTGCAGCCAGGCCCTGCTTGAATGCAATCGTGTGACTGCTTGGGGCTGCAGCTATACAATGAGTTATCCAAGACATCTCATAACTGCTGGAATATTTGCAAGGAGATATCACTGCTTTTATGTATATAATAGATGTAGTCCTTTTGTTAGTGGAATAATACCTCAAGTAGTGGATTCAGTTCTTGCTATTTAACTTACCTCATAAATTTGAGATTATACTATATACTCAAAAATTGGACTAGATCTTGTAACCTCTGTGCTTTTGAAAGCATGATATTTAACTTTTGATCTGTTCTTCAGCAGTGCCCACTACTGTCTGACTCTCTGAACATGTATAATTTGGCATTCCATGAATTGGAAATTTTTTTAAATTATTGCTTTTGCCTGACCACTTTTTATGTTACTGTCCCTACCTAAGAAAAATGCTGTTTTAAGTCTTTTTGGACTGAATAGACAGGACAGACAGGTGTCTTTTATTTCTGCCAACTTTCCCTCTGCTATAAATGAGGCAGGATAGCTGAACCCTCCTCTCTCCTTTTCAGAGATGCTGCACCCTAGAGCACCTGATGAGACTGGCTGAAAAGCTGTCTTGACAGACTTGTTACAACAGGAACAACTTCCATTTTTAGATATAAAATAAAATTTTGCTGATCAACCTCCCCACATATTTTATTAGTCTAAGTTGCTTGATTACCACCTAACCTTGATCTCAGTCAAGAACCAACAATGTGCTCTTTGTCTTCCAGAAGTTCAGAGCTGCCTCTCCATCCAAGTCCTTAAACTGTCCAGTCCAACTAAGTCACCCTTTTCAAGATCTTAAAGCTCTGTTATGTCTTTCCAGACATAACTTATAAGTTCCAGATATTGTTCCTAAATTGCATTGCTAACATACATAGATCCACAGCTGCTTGGTAGGATGAACTCCAGTGACTACAGAGGTAAACAGTGTGTTTACCTTAGGCTAGCAGTAGTTTTGCATTCAAACTGTACTGTATTTCATTCTACTGGTTGGATCAATGTCTTTGTAACTAGTACACACACCCGTCCTTATGCAAAGTCCAGCAGCCTAACCACTGAAAATATTTTATGCATTGCTGTGTCTACATTTATGTTATTTTCCATTGCCTTGTGTATTAGAAGCAGGAGGTGAATGTTAATTCTTCTTTCCAGCCTCCTACCCCAACACATGAAATAACAGAATAACACATGAAATAACACATGAAATCCAACAGAAGGTTTTCAGAGGATGACACAGACATCAAATTAAATTTCAACTTTGCATATTGTTTCCTTTATTGTAGATACTATGCATCCTGCAACCATTTCCACTTAAAAAATATTTTATTGTGTTAAATTGAGCAGAGCAACTGTTGAATTGTTGTGCTGCAGTTTGCATTACTGAACTCACAGATGTGTAATGTCCTGTGCACCTGTGTGGGGCCAGGAAACTGTTTACTGCTGGTGTCTTCTGATGTATGAAGGAAAGGATTAGAAAGCATTGGATCATAATTATCAAAACAGGAATGTATTTTAAGTCAGTGCTAAAAGAATGCCATTCCAGATGAAGTTAAGGGAGTCTGTATTGCCTTATAAGAAAGCTAGAGATGTCACTTCACTTTTTTTTTGGTACAGAGAATAGGGTAAGAATTGCAGTAATTTGCAATTTATCGGGCATGGAATTGCAGAATCATAGAACAGTTTGGGTTTGATGGGATCTTAAAGATTATCTAGTTCAAATGCCTCCTGCTGTGGCTGGAACCAGGTTGCTCAAAGCCCCATCCAACCTGGCCTTGAGCACTTCCACATATGGGGCGTCCATAACTTCCCTGGGCAATGTTTTCCAGTGCCTCACCACTCTCACAGTAAAGAATTTATTCCATAAATCCAACCTAAATTTCTCCTCTTTTAGTTGAACCCATTTTACTCCTGATCCTATCACTACAGTTCCTGACAAAAATTCCCTCACTGGTTTCTCTGTTTCCCCCCTTCAGGTACTGGAAGGTTGCTGTGAGGTTTCCATGCAACCTTCTCTTCTCCAGGCTGAACAGCCCCAAATTTCTCAGCCTTTCCTCATAGGGAAGGTGGTTTAGTGCATAACACCCATGAATGGAGCCACTAAGGACTTCAAGTAATAGCCAGGACATCAGTGAGAAATGACACTTTTTTCAACAAAGTGAACCAAATACATCTCAAAAGAAAACATTTATATCTAATCCAAGCCTTTAGATACCATAAACTGGTATCTAAATTAAACTTTATCACACAGAACTCAAATAAAATATTTTTTTAAGTGACTACTACATTCCACCACAATGTTTAAGCATTTGGTTTTTTTTCTGTTGCACCCATGAGCAAATGCCTTGATCGGAGGAATTTTCCCTCTTTCCCACCTGACATCTGTCCAGTTCCCTCTCATGTTCCCCATGCTTATAATAATGATGTTTTTCTGCTATTCTTGAAATATTCACACATTTCTCCCCTTCTTTTAAGTTCCAGATATTGTTCCTTTCAATTCCCTTCTGCAGGAAATTTCTTTGTCCCTTGCACTACCTGTCATCTCTCTTTTGACATATCAGATTTAAAAAATAAAACCCCATATTAAATCCTATGAGCAAGTAGAGCTTAAAACTAATTTTCCTAATGTATTGCTAGGAGATCGAGCTTTCACATTATCAGATGCAGTTTATAATAGAGTCTGAGATCTATGTGGAAGGATTTTCATCATTCCCAATGAAAAGATAACTTTTTACAGTGTTCTACTTAGATATTTCTTTCTGGCATCAAAAAATAGCATTCAAACAGCAAATGAACTGATTAGGGTACACATGAAAATGCATTTGTGTAGTAAGGCAGCAGTAATGTGAATGAGAGGATGCTCTGAACCCCTAAGGCTCCAAATAGTTATTATAAAACTCCATTTCTTTCACAGCAGACTTTCTGCAGGAGACACAAAATAGATTTTAAGGTTTAGTGAGTGCTGTCTTTTGGATCAATGGGACTGAACAAAGCTGCCTTTTTATTTTGTTTAACTTTGTCCTTGAATCTTCAGCTGCTCTTTGAGGGGGCAGTCATTCTGGTGAATAACATTGACTTATCTACTGTTGAGGTTTCCTCTGGTTTTCTAAGCGGATACTTCCTCTGTGTTTTGGGCACAGGGTCAGCGACACACCGTCCAAAGGAAAGGCAGCCATTAAATCATTGAAGTCTGAGCAGACTCAGCATTTACCTAGAAAACCTCCTCTTCTGGAAAGACACAGCTCCTGAGTAGTTCCCATGTTTCATCTCCCAAGAAGTACACAAGAAAAGAGCAGCACTCATACCAAGAAGTCTTAGCCATACCTTTTCTTCCCCACTGATTTGTATGTTAAAATAGAATATTTTACTAGTGGTGCATAACATTTAGAAGACAACTTCTGCCTGTGTTGTGGGAGAGGTATATACTCTGCAGTAGACTCCTTCTCCAGTCAAGTCAAGTGGGAAGCTTACAGAAGTTTACCATAGCTGTCAACCTAGCATGCAGCTGGATTTCCTTCCAAGGAAACTGGGAGCTGTGAAGGTATGATGTGCAACCAGATCTCATCTTGTTGTGCAACAACAGTATGGCCAGTGCTAGGGACCAGATGATAGAGGGCACTGTAACAACCTCTCATGCATTCACCTTAGGTGGGGTTTGCTCACTTAGATTTCGTGCTGCGCTTCAGTGAAGCGTCCATCATAACGTAAGGCAGAGATTGCTCAGGAGCCTCATGAATACATGATGTGCCATGATATTTAGGAAGTTCTCTAAGGTCCAGTTGGCAAGCAAATAGTCTCATTGTCCAGCAAAGAAGAGCTCTGGATAGTTGAGGAATATAAGATCCATTAGTATTTGACATTCTCCTGGAATTAACTCACCCTGGATATGATTTCATCTGGTATGTAATAATTCACTAGTTAATTTGTATGATCAGCTCAGGCTCAATTTAAAAAATAAGTGCCCTCTTCCATTTTTGGTATCCCAGATTGGCACAGGGAATAGGGATCCATAAATAGTCTGAGTCAGATCAGGAGCTGCTTTTAGCCTGTACCAAGTATACCTTTTCATGTCTTCATCAGGAACGTTGCAGTAATCTCTCTGCCAAAACCAAACTTGATATCTTTTTTGCCAGCAGCAAATCAGGTGTAGCCATTGCCAACTAAAAGCCATTTTCTCAGATGGCTAAGGAAGCTCTCACACAAAATACTGATAACATAGCATGTGGGAGGTATCCATGGATAATTCCAGACTTAGACCTGTTGTCATCCAGAAATGTAGCTACGTCTCGTGTTTAGTCAAGACTGCATAACTTCACACAAGGTTTTTTTTTAGGTACCTGGAAATGATGTTATATCAAGAGCAGCTGAAATTCCTCTTCAGGTAGCTGATCCTTTTCTCTTTCATTTCATTGTTACCCTCCTTCTGCTGCAGTGGAAAAATGCTACAAGATCTTGTCCTGTTCTGCTGCTGGACTTCCGTGCTGAAGAGGTGTTACATACTTTTCCCAAAACAATCTCTCAGAATAATCAGGAATACAGTACATTGCATTTCTGTTAGTTAAGAAAAATAGTTTTCAAAGTACAAATCACTGTGGGCTAAAAAAGATGTTTCAAATAGGACTGCATGCAAAGCACTGACAGAATTTGAATGTTAGACTCCTGAGCCTATATTTTTTGTTCATTGTGAGAGGCTCCTAGCATTTATGTTGCAAAATGTTGTGGGTTAAAAATGCATATCCTGCAAAAGGCAATTCCCAAGAGAATAGGACTGGAATATTCATTCACTGCTATGAAAGCAGTGATTAGAACTGAAGTCTGATTACTGGGGCAAGTTTATTTCAGAACATCTGATCTGTTAGTCTTCTAACCAGAGATTGTTTTGGGGCCACCTGAGCCTTAGGCTTGAAGCTCATTGGTTTGGGTATGACTTTTGGATTTTTTTCACATAATGTTTCTTTTTTTCTAATATCTCAAAGTTGATACAAAGCAGGCAGAAGAAAAGGAGTGTGTGTGTTTGTGCATGTGTGTGAGTGGACAAATAGATTTTTAAAATTTCTTTCTCTGTAAAGAACTCATAAAAATAAACATAAGGATTTACATATTAGAATATTAAAAGCTTTCTCCTAATAACCTGACTGATTTAGAACTAATAATGTTGCTTTAGATAACTGTATGCAGCATAAACTTGACTAATCGATTTCAACAGCACATACAATGTACCACTGTCACATAAAAGAGTAGATTTTCTCAAATCCTTTGTGATTGATTTATCCTTGTGATCTTTGATTGCAATGAGTAGCCAACATCTGCTTCTCACCCAAGAGCCATAAATTAACGTTAGCAGCAGATAACACTTGCTCTGTTTACTCCAGTGATTTTAACTTTTTGTCATCCCAGTCTTGTCATCTCACTATGTTAGTATCCAAGGTTGAGCTGCCCCATCTATTAGAAATGTTTTTAACTGTTGACAAGAACCCACTGGGATCCAAATGCATGGGATATTATGTATACACTTGCTGTTTTTCAGTCTTGCCTGGTTTATGGCCATAATGCCTTTGGGAATCAGCCACTTGAATTGGATTAAATGGAGTTGTTTTTCAGGTAGCCTTCCCCTATCCAACCTGAGTTTTTGTAAGACACCTGGTTTCATGCACATAGGAATTTGAAGGAGATAAAGAATAATTTCCCCCTGGTTTGTAAGCACAGGGATCACCCTCTATATTTCCATTATTGCCACAGGAATCAGGAGTCTGTATAAACATAATTTCAACTTCAGAGTTTTCTGGTTTCCTTGAATAAATCTTCCTGCAATTTTGCCAACTCTGTCACAGACTAGGGAATAGAGTGCACAGTAGTAAAGATCTCATTGTTACCCTCATCAGATTTAGAGTCAGGCTTCTCTGAGGTCTCATGATCATCACTATCGTATCAAATATCCCCATCCCAAGCCTCAGGGTCTGTATAAAGTACTGAGTTGCAGAGCCACCTATCTGAAATAGGAGGTTGTTTCTTCAGCAACAGTTTTCTCTGTGCTCAGCTGCAGTGAGCAGAGCTTTAAGATCATCAGCCTCATTTTTAAGATGATTTTTCCCAATTTTAAGATAATAATTTTCAGTCATAAGTTTATCAACTCATATTCCCAGTTTTCTCCTCTATCCCTTTCAATGGCTAATAATTACTTGAACGCCTGATTTTAATTTCAAAGAAGTTTCAAGAAGTACATTCTACATCAGAAATCATTCAGATCAGCTAAAAGGTGTCACCAGGCTCCCTCCTCTGCAAGGATTTTAACAGAGCCTGGCTGAGATGTCTCCACTCTGCTTCACCCTCCACTGAGTCCCCTTAGATTGTACTGTGTGTGGAAAATCAGACATTCATTCAACTGCGTCATCCAGGGAGCAGTGACCACATTCCCCCCTCTAATTTCCATACTGTTATACACTTTTATTTAATTTTACCTCCAGACTTTTTCGCTGCTTTCCCTGACAACTGCTGTCACTGATTTCCTTTGGTAGAACATGTTAATCGGTATTCCATAGTAAGCAAAATATTCCTGGGCCCAAAAAGCTTTTTCCAAATTCACTGTGAAATGTTGAATTTCAGCTGCTCAGGAAATGTGTTAGAAATTTTTACCAATTTTCAAAGTTCTTGTGGTATGGTGAACTTTGGCATATTCCTTTTTCATTCCCTTCATCATTTTCTCTGTAGTAGAAGAACCATGGCTCTTTATGTTTCATTGTTGTTCATCTTTGTCACTAGACAAAACTTAAAGTGCAACTTATTGTTGCACTTAAACCCCCCAAACCTAAAGCTCTGCAAGTGTGTTCATGTGCACAAGAAAAAAAAAACCAAACAAACAAATGGCCCAAGAAATTTCAAACTGCAGCAACCTGAAATGAAACCCATATCTCAGCAGAGTTTAGAAAGCTGATCTCAGTTCTAGACAGCCTGGGCAACCCAGTGGTTCCAGCAAGCTGTTCTGAATCAGTGCAAGGTTTTGGTATTGACATTACTAAAAATAAAGAATGAGAAACATGACTGTGAATCACTGTTTTGAGTGAAGCAATCTAGATTTAGCAAATCTAGCTGGTATGCCTGTAAACCCAGCTGATTTGGTAACAGCTGGGATAACTCTGTATTGTATTGTGGTTTGAGAGATGAAATTAATATAAAATATACAAATTTTTGGATTTCTGGGTTTTTTTTAATGTTTCTTTTCCTCTGCTGGGTTAACATTTATTATTTTGTTTAATTTTTCAAGTAGCATGTTCCATCATCCTTTACTTTGGAATTGTTATCTGATACTTTGTCCTAGCTGTTGGACTTTTTTCTGAGTCTGAAATTGGTTAAAACCAAGTGGGGAAAACAAGGTGCCTGTGGCCTTAATGAAGAGCATGCTGGAAGGGTAAATTTCTTTTCACCTTAACTAGTATTTACCCAAACTAAAAAAAAACAACAAAACAAAAATCCCAAACTATAAAGCTGCCATTACCAATATTAATTATGCTAATATTCATCACTCAAGGCATTCAAGGCATTCATTTGTTGAAAGAAACCATGAACTGCAAAATGTCAAATGCTCTGGAAAGAAAATCCAGTAAGATGAAGACAAAGAACTCATCTTACATAGTGACAGAATAGGAAAGGTCGGGTTTAAATCCAAAGATAAGGAAAAGAACAAACCTAACAGGTAAATGAGAGAGAGAGAAAAAAAGACAGATTTAAAGTTAGGGGTAAAAAATCATAATGAGTGCATATCTAGAAAGCTCAGCCAACACTGGACAGAATAAAAATAATCCCCTAGTAGGCTCAAGATACGGATAATTACTGCTTTAATCAAAATTATGGGCTCGTTAGTTGGTGTATGATGTGACAAAAGTTGCCAGCCACCATAAAAAGTGAATAATTGGAACCAAAAATAATTCTTGCAACTCTAATGCCTGTCTAAATATTAAGTTAGTGAGGAAGATGTGTCTGTGTGTCTGAAGGGATGTCTCTGAGTATGGAACAAATGGGATCTTGTCCTTTCCAAGATGAATAACAATAGCTGCTGGATTGAACTCTTCTCTGGGGCCACATTCCTGTGTGTTTGCAGGACGGCTACCTCTGCTTAAAATGTCTGATGGGCCAGTAGAAGTGAACACAGACTTGTATGTAAATTGTTGTGATTGCCTTCTGCTGTGGCATCTGATGCTGTATTCACTGCTGTGTCAGTGGTACCATAGTACTGCTGACAGTAAATTTACAGTAATCCAAATCCCTGATGAAAAATTTGGTATGGCTATTTGGAAATTGTTGGAAAAAGACATCAGAATGTAAAGTCTTCATGGGCAGCAAATATCCAAATCTCTATTTTTTTCCTCAAAACCAGCAATAATCCCAAGTAAGTCTTGTATTCTGCAGTGGGCTTCATTTTGCTGTTCATTCTTTTTGTAGTGCAGTGTCAATATTTCTGTCAATCCCAATGGTACTAATAGAGCACATATTACTGATGCTATGCTGAAGAAAGATGTGTCTATTTGTCAGGACAAATGGCAGAGGCAACACACTTCCAGCTTTGTGTGTGTTGATGGAAAGCCACGACTTCTGCTTTTCAGTTCGGGTCTGTGGGAATGGAGTCAGGATTTAGAAACAAAGCTTATTGAACAATTATCTGTCCTCATGCTTAATTCCAGCATTTGCAGTTGAACTTGATTTATTCTTCACCTGTATGAGCAAATACCCAAATCACTTGTTATATGTTTTCATCTTTTTCTCTAGTAATTTTCTTCTCAGTAGAAATAGTTGGTTCAGGTCTGACATGTCTGTAAATCAGAGCTGCCTGCTGACAGAGCAGAAGAAAATGGCCTGAGAAATTTTAAAATCTGTTTCAGAGATGTCTCCTCTGACTACAGAATAGCATTTCAGTGTTTCTCTGACCTACTAAATGACAGCTCAATCTGCCAACAGGAGGGATTGATTAGCTTGCACAAGCTAAAATGTCTTCCCACACACTACAGGATTGTATTGGAGAATGTTCCTCCTGTAATTTGCCTGAACACAAAACTGTATAACTTTTAAAGTCTTACTCAGACAAGAGAGCAGTCTGGAAGCTGACTAGATGTTTTACTCATCATGTTCTTTAGTACATTTAATGAAATCATATCTATTTGCTAAGCATTTGCTAAATGTTTGCTTTTCTAGTTATCTAGGTTTCTTTTCTTATCATATCTCACTGGAGGGGCAGCAAAGGTGAGGGAGAATTTTATGTTTTGTTTTGGGGTTTGGTTTTTTTTTTTGTTCATTTTTGAGGGTTCTGTTGTTTGGGGTTTTTTTAAATATGACTTTTTTACCTCATTAGTATAAAACTGAAAGCATCAAATCACCCCGTGTTATACCAAAATCCTTGGCAGCTGCAGTCCAGTAGCAGAGCTCCTGTCCTGTGTGGCAATGAAAACCCTCACACCTTGCCACCTGCCATAATCCCAAACTCTGAGCTGTGTAGAGGAGCACCTCACATGATGAAGAGGGAGCTCAAGCTGAGGGGGACCCACATATAATGATGAAGGAAGAAATATAACGGAAAAAGGTTAAAAGAACCAAGAACTGATCTTTACACAGTGATCAGTCCATTACTGGGGTGATAAATGAGAAATCTTTCCATTAGACATTCATAGTTAAGTCAATGCTGTGCAGCTCCACTTGAGTTTGGAGAGCATGAGTGCCCAAGGTCAGTCATGGAACAGCCAACAGCATAGCCTTTGGGCATTCCCTTGGAGCAGGACAAACTTGGGCTCCCTTCATCCAATCTTCCTAATCTTTTTAGTTCCCTGAACCTTTTTGACATTCTGTTGCTGTTTACTCATCCTAAGCAGCCAGGTCTCAAAATAAAATGCAGCCACATTTCTGTCATTGAACTATTCCACCCACAATCTTCTCTTCACCTTTTCTATCCTTATAAGTGATCCAAATTCCTAGTTTTGCTTCCCAGTATTTTTCTGAGCTCTGCTGAAGTTGTGCCCTGCCTGTCACTAGCTTTAGATGATAAGAAAACACTTTTCATAGATTAAGTGACTCAAAGCAGATTTCCAAAAGGCAAAGATGATTTTTTGCCTAACTTATTTCTATCGATGAACACATGTAAACTTTGAAAGCTAACAGCAGGCTGTTCTTTATTAGCATTACCCTCACATATAAGTCCATGGAGGATTACTTGGGTGCTTGGGACCTTGCTGCTTAGAAAACTTCCCATCTTGGATTTTGAAGGTAGCCCATGCACTTTCACATGTCCTACAGAAGGGAGACTAATAACACTGAGAATATTTCCCAGAAGCTTGACTGATGGTGGTATCTGGTTTTGTTGCTTTGTAAATCTGATTTTTGTTCACACATACTACCAGTTCTGAAATTGGATGGTCGAACAACATTAATGTAATTTTTCTATAGGTTATATCTCATTTCTAGGAATTAACTGAACTTCCAGAGCAGATTTGTCTAATGTATATGAACTGCATTAGCCTATTTGTCTCAACAAAGTGCTGGGTTCTTCACCCAAAGTAGTGCTCAGCTGGGGCCTGCTATTTAGCAGGATGGTGATGGCTGGTGTTTTCAGCTAACCTGAGATTGCATTTCCTCTGAAACAGGCTAGAAATGTTCTTGCAGTTGTCTACAATGGAGAGGGGGTGTGAGGAGCTGCTCTTTACTGAATTTGAAGTGTCTCACCTCAAGTTTCTTGTGTTGCATATTAACCTTGTTGCTCACCACTTGGGATCTACTCTTTGTATTTTCCTCCAACAGCTGTGATCCTTTCTCAGTGCTGTGTCACAGGAGATGTGTCACAGCCTCCAGACTAGGTCAGGAACAGGCCTGGCTTGGGGCACTGTCAGTAGATGACTCTGATGACATGAGAATATCACCCATGAGGCTTCTACACCTAAACCCACCCAATTATAGGTGGTCTTCCCCAAGCCCAGTTTTGTTTGCATGATAATATGGGTTTTGAGGCTATGTGAACAGTGACACTTAGTGGCAAATGCCAGAACTATATCTTCAGGAGAGGAGGCTGTTTCATAGAAGTCAAGAAGTAAATTGTGAAGTTGTAATATATCTAATTGGCTGAAATATCTGATTAATCAGAAAGGTCAACAGTAGCCATTCAGTTTGTTTTCCGTTAGATTAATTTACATGCCAGTTAAACTCTGTCACAAATGGGGAAAATGAAGGAAAAGAGAACATTGATTTCTGAGTCTGAGTAATATTAATTAGTATATAGGTGATTATGTTTGCCAAATTCTTTCTCTCTATACTGTACCTTCAAATTATTTGGTCTTGGTATGTGAAAAAATCCTGAAGCCCTGGTACAGAGACCATGTTCAATTACTTCTGAATCTTTTTCAGCTCTGTCTGCCCTTTCCAGGGGGCAGACAGAAAAGGTAACAGTTGGACTAACCTGCTTTTAGGAAATGGAAGGATGAACATCCCACGTGCCATCTTCCCTTATTCATTCTTCTGAATGTGTTGCCTCTTGTATTTTCCCCCTCTTCTTTATTTTTTCCTATTGACTCTTGCTTAGTGTTGGTGTTTTTCTGCATGTCATAAAACAGTGCCACAGGTGATCATTTGCTCTCCTTTTGTAAGACAACTGCTCACTAAAATTGATGTCAGTGACTTATCTCAGAAAAGAGGTGCAGCCTTTTTCCTGTGGTTGTGGTTTCTACTCACATAATGTAAACATCCTCATTATTGAGTGCAGATCACCTAGAGAAATTGGGGAATTGCCTTGGACATTACATTGGATGCAATGTGATCTGTGCTGTCATGTGCACTACAGAGTCTTGTGTCTTGCTACATGGCTTCATGGACACTTGGTAGCCTGAAGGGCATCATGAAGTGACAAACAAGATGACTGAGGACAAGACAGAGACCTTCCATTTTGCTGGCTGCCTACATTCATTATTATTTTTGGGATCTGTCATGAGTGAGGCAGAGTGCAAAACATCCCAGAGAGGATCTGGATACTGGGAATTGTTTAAAAATGAGCAAGATTATATTTGTTTATCTCATGCAACCTCTTGCACTTCCCTCAGTGCTGTATTCCTCAAATCTCAGCTTCTCTTCCCAGCAGAGAGATGGTTGCTGCTCTGGGAAGGTGGGACAGAAAGTTGTGTCAGTTCCTGCTCTGCAGCTGCCCAGCTGTTGGTGACCTGACTCAGCTGTTGGAGACCAGGTCCCTGGGGATCTCTGCCGTTTGTTTCCATGCACCTTGCTGATCTCCAGGGTCCTCCTACCTCAGGATCTTTCCTCCACTGAGAATGTTCCCTTTTAGCCCTTTAAGCAGCTGGCCTCCAGTTCTTCCAGAACCAGGAATAGTCATCTTTGTAATTGGCAGTACTGTCTCATCAGTCAGAGCATTCAGGATACATCACTTCTGTTCACACCTGATGATCTGCATCCCAAAATCATGAGGACACATTCACATTACATTATCCTGAGCTGACAGACATGGTTGGAAAAAATGCTTAGTTAGGACCTGAAGAAGGCCAGTCAAATCTTATATTGGGTCCCTGAACTTCATGACTTGTAAGGATCCTAACAAGAAATAGTGAGTTTATACAAATAATTAATTTCCCAAGTAGATATTTCTATAATTGCAACTCCAAAGAACACATTTAATAGAACGGGCAAGGAGTACTGCACTGTGGGAGGCAGGATTTTCATGTTGTTTCATAGTTGACTTTAGTAAAAAAAAAAGACCTCTGAATTCAAAGCAGAAACATTAGAAACATTATACATGGAGCTAATTTTTTTTTAAGTCTTCTAGTATCTCTCATGAATACCACAACATGGATGTTTCTGACTCCTTTGAAATTTACTGGCTAGTTTGAAAAAACTGTAGCTTATAAATAAAATTAGTTCTTATTTCAAAGGTATAACAATCAAAACAGTGGAGCGAATTAAATGAATTTTGAAGGAACAGTACTTTATGGAGTTGCATGTTTTTGCTGTAGTCACAAATGGTAAATTTATTCAGAATTTGATATCAAAGGAAACTAGAAAACAAGTTGTGAGCTATGTAAAAATGTTGCTGCTGTTTCCTTTAAAGAAAATACATTTAATTTCTTTCTTCAGAAGCCAGCTTCAGTTATAGTTGTGCCTAGCTTGTATCCAATAACCTCATACTGTAGTATTATTATATGGACTGGAAAGGGCCTCTGGAGGTTAACAGGTTCAATCCACCATTAAAAGCAAGGACACCTTGCATCAGGTTGTTCAAACTGTTGTCTACTAAAATTTTTAATAGCTCCAGTAACCTCTCTTTTCAGGCTTTTCCAGTGCTTGACAATCATGTTTTTTCCAACATCTAACTAGAAACTTCCTTGCTATAACTTGTACCTGTTTCTTCTTGTCCTCCCACTGTAGTCCCCTGAGAAGGATCTGTCTTCACTTTCTCTAGACCCTGCCAATCACTGAAGACATTAAAACAATTCACTTTGCCTAAAGAAAATCTTTCTGTCAATAAAAACAGAAATGAAAATATTTCTGCTAGATTTCTATGAGACCGTTTTCTTTTGCCTCTGGACAAAAAGAAGCATTCCTCATTTTATATGTTTTGGATAATCCCAATGATTGGAGGGAGACCTCATTGTAATCGACAATTTCCTCATGAGAGGAAGTGCAGGAGCAGACATTGATCTCTTCTCTGTGCTGACCAGGGACAGGGCCTGAGGCAATGGCCTGAATCTGTTTTGGTAAGGTTAGGTTGGATATTACGAAAAGATTCTTTGCCCAGAGGGTGGCCGTGCACTGGAACAGCTTCCCAGGGAAGTGGTCACAGTGCCAAGCCTGTCTTAATTCATGGAGTGTTTGGACAACACTCTCAGGCGCATGGTGTGATTCTTGGGGTGTCCTGGGTGGGGTCAGGCATTGGACTTGATTATCCTGGTGGGTCCCTTCCAACTCAGCATATCTTATGATTCTGTGAGTGAGAAAAGAAGAAAATAAACACAAATTCTGAAACAAAAGTAAGCTGAACCTGTGAACTGTGTTAAAGAGTACAAAATTAGAAATAAAAATCCATATTTGAAAGAAGAGGCTAATTGCAAATATTTTTATCCTGAACAGTAAGTTTCAATTTCATAATATTTCTTAAGTCTTGGAAAGCTTAGAATTGTAATATTATGAAAATATTTCTTATATTTTTTTCTCTTGTTGCTGTATATATTTTACCAGAAGACTGAGTACAATTAAGTGATTCATCATCTACTATTCTTTTGAAGCTGAGGTCTTTCACAAGTGCAGATTCTTGATACCTTCTATAAGGCAAAATCCGAGAGACAGTATATGTTTTGAGTTTCTGACATAGAAGGACCAGCATTAGATTCCTGTTGTTCAACAAAACAGCACTGAAGTTTTTAGCTTTGAACCCAGTATGTGTGTTTTCTCTGTTCAGTCTTTTGCTGAATACCACACTGTTTTCACTTCCAGGTATTCCAGTAATTGTACTTTCCAAGTGATGCAGCCTAGCTTGATGTGATTGCCTTTTATGATCCCTGATTTTGATGGAGATTTATTTCCATATCTTGCTGTTGCCCCGTGGTCAAATACAGTTTCAGTTGGAGGGAGCTGTGCAATCCTTTGCCCATCATTTGCTACTGTCCTCTTTCATTGAGTTCAACCTGTTGATGCTGTGATTGCCAAAGGCGTATCATTTGATTTTGAAAAGCCTCCTCCTTGGTAAACGCCTAGGGGTATTTTCAGCTCTATTTAGATTTGTGCATAACAGTTTTAAATTGCTACTTTGGGCTCTATTAAAACAAATTTCAGAAAGAAAATGTCAGTGAGCACAAACAGGTAATTGAAAATAGCACAGCTTAGGAACAAACATGGTTTTCCTGCAGATTTCCTTAGCCTTTGTTTAAAAGTGCAGCATTAGTATTATGCTAGTGGGGATTTTTTTATTTGGTACAAGTGCTAATCAGGACAAAATGTCATTGGTTTGGGTAACATTCATTTGTTAACATACTCATTTGTGCAAGAACAAATGGTCTGTAAGAGCTGTGGTGCACACAAGTAGGAAATCCCAGGTTGTAGTCCTTTAACTACTGGAGTCCAGTTGCCATTAATTTATGCGTGTTTGTTATCATTTTACAGCATAAAATACTTCATTCTTGACATACAAATTTAGCTTTTAGTAGTCTATTGTTGTCTAGAGTGGTAAAAGACTCCATATTCAGCATTCTATAATCATAAAATATTTTTGTTCTAGAGTCACAGGAATAAGTCTTTCAACTCTGGCCAGCTGTATAGACTGCACAGGTAGTATCTTGATGTCTCATGCCTTCCAGGGGTATAAAATCATTTATACCACTGGAAATAATTATGTGTACTTTTCCTAACTTAGTCTCACTTTTCTTTTTTTCCCACTTGTGTAAATTGTATACCAAGTTATTTATTCAGCCTCAGTGGGAGCAGAATAAGATCATAGGAGGAGCTTGGAACATTGCCTGTGAAATTGTACATGAAATTTTCTTTAGAAATTTCTTTTCTAGCAAAGCATTGCTACTTTCAGAGGTAAATATTATTTACAAAAATATTCAAAAAATTTTTTTAAAAGATCCATTAGGACCAAATTGTTGTGTTTCGTCACTAGTTTTCTCATGGAGCTAAGAAGGCTCTGTAATTCTCAGGATAGTGGTTTTTTTTATTCTGTATGTGTTATTGACATGATATTGGTGGTGAATAAAGAAGAGATTTCAATCAAATTTCAGTAGGTCATTTAATTTCTTGTATGGATGGATTCAGGTCTATCATAAAGCACTGCAGCTGCTTTTGTCGCTCTTCTACATATCAACCAGTGCAATGCAGTTTTCTGTATTATATTAAATAATATTACTGCATGATTTCACAACCTAATCTCTTCTCCCTGTCAAGTCAACTCTGACTTTTTTACTCAGTTCATATTTATGTGGTAGCAGCAACTTTGGCAGCAAGTTGTCTGCACTATTTCCTTGTGCTGTATTAGCACTCTATTACACGAAACTTGTATGTAAAGGAACGTGTAAAATAATAACTAAAAAAAAAACAAACCCAAACACCAAAAAAACCCAAACCACATAATTAAGTTGTAAGTGTTGTAAATGCTCTCAGGAATACTTTAAGAAGATTGAGGGACTATTATTGACCTAAGCATTTTAGAAACCAAAGTCAAACTGAGCATGTCAGCTTGCAGCATTAAATGGATCAGCTCTGAATTCTCTTGATAATATTACCCAGGACTGTCTGTTGGAAGGAGGCAAGACCATTCCCTGCTGTTCATCACCTCCTTCTTATTGCCTTAGACATTTTTTTTAATGTTTGTATAGTGCTTGAGTGGCTCTACATTTGTTGAACTCCTTGCTCTGGAAAGACAAACTGTTGGTATAAAAAATGAGGAGGCTGGTCTTAGGAAGTCTGAGTTACTGAAATTCTGTTCACTTACAATCAGTCTTCATTCATTCACAGACATTTCCCAAAGAAGGCAAATACGCCTTTTCAGTGAATGTCTCCTTGACAAATGCTTTTGGAGTAAAACCCTTGCAGCACAGAGCTGCCCACATACCCACATATCCACACAGGATCTGTGTGCTCTGTTATGCAAGGGGCTGGGAGGGGATCTGCTCACAGAACAGCAGCTACGTGCAGGGTGGGTTCAATGAGGGGATTTGCCCCTCGGTTGTTCCCTTGCCACAACTAATGCCTAGGTTAGAACTCTGACTCCCTCAGCAAGGCTGGGATTGTGTGGTGTGTGGCTCTGGGGTGCTGAGTGCTGAGCACCTGTGGGTTACACAGGTGCTGCTGGCCTTTGCTGCAGAGTGAGTCAATTGCACTTGCTGGAGTTGAAGAAGTGGTGGGGTGTTGCCTTTGGGCTGTTACAGTCACCTTCCCAGGGGACTGGCTGCACAGGTGGCACACCACAGCCTGCAGTGCAGAGTCACCTGGCACCCCTGCCTGCTCTCACACCATCCTCCTGACCATTCACTGAGTTACATCTGAGAGAGCTGCAGCATCAGGAGTGGCCAACAGGGTGTTCAGATCTGTGTGTAAATGGTTCATAAATGTCTTCTTCACAAAACACACCAGCTTTCCTGCAAGGAGAAAAGATTTTTGTGTTTACATGTAGTATGGAATACCCAAAGTGTGGGATTGTTCCAAAGTCCTTGTATACTGAAACAATTTTTTTTAGAAGCAAGAAATACATTTATGATGTATACATATAGATTCTAGCACAATTGGGGCACAAAACAGTGTGGGGGCAAGTGGCTTGGAACATCTGAGTTTTACTATACTATGCATAGTAATATCATATTTTAAGATGTGATTTCCTCAGTTTTATTCTTCTCCTAAGCTATTACTCATCTTGATTGCATTTGTATATTATGCATGAGGACAAACTTGAGCTGTGTGGAAGGAAGATTATCTTGGGAATTCCCATGTCCAAAACTGCATGTTATTTAACAAGGTGTTTGGACAATATCAGCTTCTATCTAAAAGGATTTTGTGTTGGTTTTATTTGTGGTGTCTGTTACTTGGATCACACACAAACACAGTCACACACAAGCATACCAGGACAACAGCCTGCAGGGGGAAAAGGGAAAATCCCTTTTTCCCTTTCCCCAAAAGATAATGGAAGCTGAAGGTATTATTGTCAAATACAAAAGTAGTTAAAGAGGACCAGGAGGAAAAATATTTAAATGTAACTACATCCATTTCTACCAGCTAATAAAGAGCATTTTCTTTCCTTTCCCTAGTGGGAAAATAGAGAACAACTTCCTTTGGCACTAGTTTCTATAGTGACAGTATTCTCAAAATCATCTTTATGCACTCAAAAATAGCTTGATATTACAGTGTAGAAATGGAGCTTAATCAGAGTTTTCTGTCCTCTAGAAAACAGTTAATGATCTGAAAAAACAGGAATTTAAATTGCACGGAACATTAAATTCTTCTAATTTAGTAACTGAACTCGTTTGCTCTTGCTGATGAGGAGAGCGATGCCCGGCCTCATATCTCATCTGAGGTCCATGATGTTTACTGTGCTTTTGTGTTTGAGCCCACAGGTGCTGCATCTGTGGGTATTCCTTAATTTTTTCTTGGTCTAAATGCAACAGAGCTCTTTGTTTTTCTGGTCTGTGGCAGCTCTTCTCAGCTCAGACACTAATGAGCTGGATGTGGCTCTGGTTGTGGCACAGCTCCTGAGCTCACAAATCTGTCTTCATAGTCAGATACAAACTCACAGCCCTCTGTCCTCTTCCACCCTCCTGACATCCTTTTCTTCAAATGGCATCTCCTGCTGGACATCACCCCTTTCTTCCTCCTCTCTGCAGTAATGTTCTCTTTCTCAGCTGTTCCCACAGCCAAACCACCAGTTAAAGCATGTCCCTTTTCTTACTTTCTTACCCAGAAATTCCTTTTGTTTCTGTCAGCCCCTGCTTTGTATACTTTGCTTTCCTCTCTGGGAATTTTTCAACATCTACCACTCCTATGCCCAGATAAGGACCAAAGTGCCTTTTTTTTTCTTTTTTAATCTGACAGGAGAGTTCATCCAAACCCTAAATATTTCAGTTAACTTCTCTCTTCCATTATCTATGGCCTCATCTTTCAGACAGATTGGGCAGTAAATTACAAAGGACTTAGGTAGTTCATGGCTGATTCATTACACACTGAGGCATTAAATATTGAGTGATTTACATAATTAACAGAATTCCTAAATTCATGCAAGCAGGTTCTTCAGCCAGTCACAGTAATTATCCATCAGTTACTGATGAACAGTAGCACTAAAAAAAAGATCAGCATCTTCCCAGGATTGCATTTACCAGGTGAACCTGGTGATGCAGCCATTCAAGAATGTGCATATTTAGCTAGGCAGCTGATTCTGCACTCTGAGCTGCAAGAAATGGGCAGAGAAAGGCATCTACTTTTGCATGAGTTTAATTAAAGAGAATGATACATTGCATTTCATCTATTATGTTTAGCTATTTTAATGTCCGCTGGCACATCAGGACTCATTACTCTTCACTGTTTCTGTTACTTGTTTTGCAAACATGCAAATAAAGAAATAATTATGACTAATAGAGCTCACCCATGAGAGATGAGGGGGAGAAGTGATCATCAAGTGGTGTTCCTCGAAAATCAGAGAGAAATGGTTGAGTTGTGCAAGCATCTAAGGTAAAATATGCCTCTGCTCAAAATTTCTGACATGCCACCACCTGTTCAGGGCTAAGAGATCTTTAAGGTATTCCTGGCAGGTCTGTCATCCAGGCTGTCCTCTGTGGCTGGAGCCTGCAAGTGCCTGTGCAGCCCTGCTGAGGGGCCAGGGATGTTGCTTCCTCCTCTGTTCAGAGCTGCTCCTGGAGGCCATGGACCCTCTCAAGGAGCAGTTACTGGCAGCTGTGCCTGGGCCCTGCTAAAGATGTTCCTCCCTCCTCCCCGACACTGCTGCAGATGGTCTCGCAGGACTGTATGGGGGAATATAATTCCTGAGTGCAAGCTTTTAAACAAAAATCAATCACTCTGATAAATGCCTTTCTTCTGCTGTTTTGAAAGTGTTGTTTTACTTCCAGTGAAGCTGCTGCAGGAGGCTTCCCTACAGAATGAGGCTTTCTGTGTTCTGCCAGGTGCCAGTCCCCAGGTTGCTCACCCTTCCTGCTGTCAGTCAGTGCCAGCCTGGTGCTGTTCACAACGACTGCCTGTACTGCTCTGTCATTTGAGTCATGGCATTTGCTGAGGGAGCCACTTCAGTGTATGAAAAGCAACCTAGGAAATTCTGATATTTAAATAAATACATATAGAATCAATCCTCTTGATCCTACAAATGAGCGTGATGTGTAACCACTTGCATTCTGACATAAATATTGGATAAATAGTTGCTAATTCACAAAGTAATAGGTAAGACCATTTCAGGTGGTCTACTCAGGTAATTTCTACCGAGCTTTGTCAACTTACATAAGCTTTTTAGAAGTGTTGAACTTTAAAATCTGTCCTGGTGCTTAGTATTATATTGGTGGATCTTCAAATAAAAGATAAATCAGTAGGGTAAAAGTAAACTAGACTGTTTTCTTGCTTGAATATTGTAATCTATGTTATAATATTACTCTCTTTTCTCTGCTAGAGGTCTGAATTATCAGTGGCCCAAAGGCTTTTTTTATTCATTAAAATAATTTGTTTTACCTTTCTATTCTATTAAGGCCAGTGAATTTAAAATTCTTATAATTTTGCCTAAATGAAAACATCTATTATGCAGTAGGGAAAAAGATGCATATATGATTAGTCTATGATCATCTTGCTGTTAAAATAAATCTAAACAAATGGGATTTTTATTGTTCCAGTGCAGACTATCTGAATGGTAAATTATTCTAAATTGGTCATAAGCCCCAACCCATTCAAGTTTGTTCAGAGAGTATAGGCAAAAGTGTAGCTTTTATTACTTTTAAATATAGCTAGTTTTTTCATTCTTGATGGCTTTTCTGGTTATAGGCAATAAATGTAGTTGAATATTACTGCTTTGTGTAACTGATATGTCTCCATGATATTCTTTAAAGCACCAATGATATGACTTTACTTGAATTTTTAATAACTGAGAGCCTTGCAGAAGCCAATATAAGTAAATGATGGTTAAAATTAGATGGACACATAAAGTGAACTCACTGTCAGTTTGTCTTTGGACTCCAGATGCTCACTGTGAGAGGCTCCATAGGATGAACAAACAGTGTGTGCTACTCTAATGAAGGAGAAAGAGCAGTGCACATGTATAGATACAGAGAGATTCATTGCTGTCATGACAAGACGTGAGTACACACTTTCCTGAACTGTCCTTGGAGCACCTTCTTTGAAGAAGGTGAAAAGCAAGGAAGCTGCAGAGGCATTCACTCCAGCCAGCTGGGCTGGATCTGGCACTGGCTGCTCTGTTCTGGCCTAGCATAATCCTGCATCATGGCTTGAGACAGGAAACGTGTGGCAGCCTAGAGTGGAGGGGATCTGCTCTCCTCCTTTTTGCAGGCATGTTACCTTGCAGAAGCAACAACTGCCTCTTTCTTAAACAAAATGAGCTGACTGGCTCCCCTTTTTTAGTTGGCACTATAGCAGAAAATAGTGTTCTGCCTTGTTAAAAAGTTGTTTAGGCATGCTCTGCAGTTAAAAAAATCTCTGACCTAGCAGGAGAAGCACTCAGTCTGAGGAGATAAGATGAGAGAGGGTGACTAAAGGGGACCATGCCCAGATCTTTTCAGTAGTTCATTTACTTAACATATTGTTTAACCTAGCAGAAATTTTAAAAAACTGCTGATTACTAATTGGTTACTAATGCTTACCTTCTGTAGCATGTTATGATGCTTTTATAGCCTAAAGACCAGTGTTATGTATTTGGTTATCTTCCTATGTAAATTAAACTGTTTTTCTCAGGAGGAAATGAAAACACAGCACATAGCACTACTATAGTGTTCAGCTGCAGGGTACAGTCTGGTGCATACTTAGAAGCTGGTCAATTTAGTGCCCCAAAATGCCCCTCTGTAGGGGGATAGAATATAAGAAAATAAAGATAGTGTAGAAAGTAATCTTACCCCTAAGGAGTTGCAGCTGGGCCAATTATCAAAGATTAGGACAGGCCTGACTTTAACAGGCCACAGCTGTAACCAATGAGAAGAAGAGTGCTATGAAAGAGTGGGTTGCTGGGTGAGAGGGGAGCTGGAGTCAGTTGGTTGCTTTGTGAAGAAGAAAGAGTTAGCGCTTGGAGGAAATGCCCATGAGAAAACACCAAGGTATGAAACTTTTGTGTAAGGAGACAGCAGTATGGAACTCCTGCAGTAAGATGACAATACCTCTCTGCTCTTAGAGTGGTTAGAATGAAGGAAAATATTCCGCAGTGTGGACCAGCTTACCAAATGTAATTATTCAGATTTTGCTATGGAAGTACAAAGCTGGTTACTTGACACTTACATTCCAAGCTTTTGAATTATTGCTTTCTCAGCCAGGCTGTGGCAGGATGGCAGGGAGGTGTTGTCTGCTGAAAAGTCCTGGCGCCGCCTGTACAGCCTATGTGCAGTTTGACACGGTGATTGCAGGAGGTTGGATGGATAAATGGGTGATATTTCTGTTTTATGGATGATGTCAATCTCACCCAGTTTCTACTTTGACTGCAAGCAAACTTGCAAGTTTTCATTTCACAAACAAATAAGTTAATAATAATATGTTGATAAGTTCCTTCCTAAGGCCAGGGCTAAAATTTTCTCATAGAAGTGTTCTACTGGAAAATGCTGATTCAACTAAATCAACACCTTATGATGGAATATAACTTTTTTAAAAAATGAAGTTTAGGCAAAATATCACCAAGGTTTTCAGTGTATCTGACAGATTTTTAATTTATCAAAATAAGATTTTTATGGACAGACTATATCCTGAAAGTAAAAACAATATTTTGGGATATTTTGCTTTGTGAACAATTCTGCTGTTTAGATTTTTTTTTTCTTACCGATTCATGATGAATACAGTATTTAATACCTTAGAGGTTTGAAATTAATGGATAATATAATTTTTGGCCAAGTCTGGCTAACTGTACAATGATGTTTGACAGCAGAAGCACTGACATACGCACATGTGAAATATAGTTCTGAATTAGACCATTGAGGCTACTCCTGATGTATTTTCCTAATTCAACGTGCTTCCTTCCCAGAGATAAACAGTTCCAAGATATAAGTCTTAATGAAACTGTTCCATGGAGGTGAGTCCAGCTCTGATAACAAGCTTCATGAAGTCATGGCTTATACTTAAAAATATACTCTCTGTCATAATTCAGAATTGGATAAATCCTTAAGCTGATTTAATCAGACATCAAAAATGAGAAAGAAATGTAGCATAGGAATTTAAGAGGGAGCAGGATACTGCTCTGAGGAGATGTCAGTGTTTAAAGTGGGGGATAAAGCCTGAGTAACTCAGCCCAATATTGATGCCTATTGCTGCAGCTTTTTCAAATACAGTGAAAGCTTGGTATTACACTCCAGTGAAATATTTAATGGAAGATGTTTTCTTCCTTAGTAACCACTGTGTGCCTGGCAAATGGCAGTATTATACATTAATGTACAACTGACCTCACTGGCTGATGCTTTCTGTTTAGAAGGACTTAGAGTGGGATATTGTGGTTTGCAGTCAGAGATTTTCCATGAGGACCGCTCTGTTCTTCTGTAACTGAGGGTTCCTGTAACACAAGGACACTCTCCTTCAAGCCCTTTTCTCTCTGCTGCTGTACTGCAGTGGAGGAAGCTTGCATGGGCTTTCTCCTGCAGGAAATACTCCTGCAGTGAACTCAGCTGTTCCCAATCATGAGTGAGAGTTGTGGACTTTTACCACACCTAGCAGGACTTAACAGGCCTCAGGGCTGTCAAAGTGCTTCATTGATTCCCCCACTTTTCCCACAGTGCTGCTATTCCTCGGTGAGCGGGGGAGCTGCTGGTTTGTGATTTGCTTTTCTTTTCCTTGGTGGGGCTCTCCCTAGCAGTGTTTAGTGTTTTGCTGTCTGGGTCACTTAATGCAATACACTTGCCACCTTTGAATGCATAGCGTTCTGTGCTATTTGTTAGTCTAGCTGAGAACTATAACCCAACCAGTAAAATTCCTGGATACTTTCTAGACTTCTCTTCATATCTGTGTTCTAATGGAGTAAAGATTCTAAAGAAATACCATGAAATACCTGCTTCCTGTAGAAAGTTGAATTATTCCATATATTATTTCAGTTTGGTTTAAATAAACCAAAAATATAAACAGGTGCACAAATTTTGGCAAATGCCACCATATTTATGCAGCCAGTTGCATGTTCTAGTCTTCAAAATTATGTTAAAATTTTTTGTTAGTTATAAGCAATTGCTTTTCATGGGATATGTTGATGCCTCAAAACTCTGAAAAGCGGGACTCTTAAATGGTATTGAACTATTGCTGTAGGACCTGCAGGCAGCAAAGCCTGGAAACAGTGCTCACAGATTTACAATTCAACATTTTCCAGGAGGCTCATAGGGAAAATGATGCTTGCATCAAACAGCAGTGTCTTATTTTAGAAATATATTAGGAGAATATAAACAGGGACTTGGTTGAGCACTTGCGTAGCTAAATGGCAGCATTCAAATTGCAAGTGCAGTAATCATAACTCTATTATAGTTTTAATGTCATAGTATGTAGTTCAACATCTCTTCCTGCAACTTTCATGCTATTTCCAGCCAAAACAAAATATCAATTAGCTCTATGGTATGAGTAGTTTCAGTAATTTTTCTATTCCTATCATATCAGCAAAATCTGTCCATCTTCATGAATAGAGCTATAAATGAATATTCTGTGAGAATTTGAGCACTCTGGGCAGAAGATGTGGATTAAGAGTTTTTACTCAAGCAGTCCTTGTTAAAGGGAATCTGAAGGGTTGGGGATTTTTTTGGTGGTTTTTTTTTTTTTGTGTTGGGATGGAGATTTTTGGCTTTCTAGGTTTTTTAACTGAATAATAGTCTTCTGGTAAAATTTTGGAGAAAGGGCAACCTAAGAATGTAACTGGGCAGCTGGTACACAGTTTAATTGATGTTGCTCTGACACTATTAATCTGTGTCATATTTGAATCAGATTAATTTATGTCTTCCTGGTACAGTGGGGGAAACAAGAACAAGCAGTCCTTTGTTCTGGAACATATGAGAAGAGCTTGTGATAGTATAAGCAAAGATATTATTTTATGTGAAAAAAAGGTCAGATATTGAGGTTTTGGTGACAAAAATATTTTACAGTGGTGTTTGTGGATGGTATTTTTGTTCACCTCTTATACAAAAAAAAGCAATGATATAATGCTGTCATCTTGTAATTATCTCTGTTCTCAACTTTCATCTGCCATGCACAGTTGGCAACAGATGCTCAGGCACTCTGCAGTGAGATGCTCTTCAGCCACAGACTTTACAAGTATAGCAGTGCTGTTGAAAAAGTAATCATGTGCAGAGCAGTATTTCAAAGCTCCTAATTGAAAAGGAGAAGTAATTTCCACTGGGTAACTTGCATCCATTGTGCCAAATATGGTTTGAAGTGAGTTATAATGTTTTCCCAAATCTTTCTAGAGAGATCCATTTAAAAACCTCTGCCCTTCTTTTAAAGGGACCTGTGCAGAGCTCCCATAACTGATAATTTGGAAAGGTCTTCGGGAGACTGCCTTTTACAGGACAAGCAGACCTTTTGTATAATTCATTAATCAGTCTGATAACAAAATTCTTGTCCTAGCTGGCACTTCTGCAACAGAGCAGTTCTAATTTGTGGCACTGAAGTGAATTCTTGGAGTAAACCTAACAAGGGGCAGCAGGAAAATGTATCAAACATTAACTATTTCAGGCGTAACACTGCTTTTGCAAAGGCAGGTGTAGACGCTGCCTAAAGAATGTGGCATTGTTTTTAAGAAAAAAAAAGTCGTGTTTGATTCTGAGACATGTGTTCTGTACTTTAAATAGGTTTTTAATGCCTACCATAGTGATTTATTTTTTCTAAGTGTACTGATTGATATGAAGATCCTAATGTCAGAAATCATTATGTAATTCTTTGAAATTATTGTACTTGTTACATCAAAAATACATATGGTACATGTAGGAAACCAAAACACTTAGGCTGTCTTCCTCATTTCATACCGAGCTGCCATCTCAGCAGAACTGACATTTTAAATCCTTTTTGGCAAGAGATAGAGGAAAATAATTTTGACGCATGAAACATTTCACTAAGTTGACATGCCTGTATCACCTCTCTGTCCCAAAGCAAAGAGCTGCGCAGAGCATGTAGGGGATGATGTTACACCTGAGATGTTTTTGGTTGTTTTGTGGCATTTTTTGCAAAAGCTGTACTGCAAAAAAAAAAAAAAAACCCAAAAAAAAAAAAGATGTTTTAAATATATATTGCTTATTATACTTATATCCGATTGTCATGAAATGAAATATTTTGAGGTGGAAAAACACATTTTCTGTGAGAGAAAGGGAAACAATTACCATGACACTGGCAATGTTTTTCAGGATGTGGTCACTCTTTAATCAGGTGAAATGTGACCCTTCGCTTTCCACAGACATGGGGAAATACAACACCTAATATGCTCTTTAACCTTTAGGAATCTAAGACAATAAGAAATGAAACAGCAGCTCTGTAGTGGAAGATACACTGTTCCTGAAAATTCATAAATCCACAAATCTTAGTTGATAATCATAAAATGACAGAAAATCCAAAAAACATGTCATTCCTATGCCTAGAAGTAGCTTCCAGGACTAGCTGCTACATCACCTTTTCAGGGACAGAAGTGAGGCTGTAGTCCCCTTTTTCCTGCTCACCTTGGTGGTAGGAATGACATTTGCTTTTCTCCAGTCGTTGGACACTTTTCCCAGTCACCTTAATTCATCAAGGATTACCCAGAGGAGCTTTGCAGTCACACCTGGCAGTCCCTTAGCACTGGTGGTTCCTGCTCTTCTGCCATCATCATCTTCTTCTCTTGGCCAATCTCTGCATCATTTCATTAGCAGCTCAAGGTATGAGTTTGTGCAAACTTTGGAGGCATTTAAGGGCACTGTACTTCTGAAAATTGCAGTGGGATTTGAAGGTGTGCACATGTTCTTTTCCAGACAGAGCTCTGAAACAGCACTTTAGCTTTTGCTTGAGCCAGAGCTTGATGTTAGCATAGAGGTGACACCGTCAAATATACGAACTCAGATAATGTGATAGTGTAAAATGTCATACTAACATGTTTTATCTTCAACTGATAAAATGAAAAGGAAGATCTCTAGTGAGAGACAAGCCTGAACTGCTGTCTTGAGATAAATTTTGCAATTTTTCTAGCTCCTGTTTAGGTTACAGTGATGTGCACAATGTTTGAAATCGGGTAGAATTAAAAACTGCAAAAGCATAAAGAAGGAATAGCACCACTTGGAGAATTTACTTGTACATTTTCTGATAGAAATTCTTGACTGTCTAAATCCAAAACTGGTACAATTTTTCTCAAACTCTTCTTCATACCCTATCTTTGTTCTTCTTTTCCTAACATTTATCAGAACCATGAACTCATTCATCAGTATTTTGCTCAGTTTAATTTATCAGATTTATTGCTTTCTTGCTGTAAAAGTCAGTATTTACCTTCAACAACACATGTATTTTGGAAAACTTGCATGTACAGTCACAGTGATTTCATCATGCCATATTCCACTGCAAATAGCAAAGAGTATAGAGCAGAGAATATCCTCTGGCATGCATATTGTCATGCAATGATCTCAGCAAAACTGTGTAGCTCAGAAGTTAATAGAAATTTCTGGTCAAGTTATTTTTCTCATTTTCTCATTCACCTCTTTGGGAAGATTGCAATGAGGTTTTGCTGGGTTCTGCTAAGGTGTAATCTGAAAGAACTGTCCTCCACTCACTGTACATGGAAATAAAAGAATGTGGGGGTAGGAAGAGATAGGATATTTCCTTTTTGCTCTGTCATTAGGACTTCAGCAATACAGAGCAATGATTACAAAGAAAGTCTTGCATACTGTCTGCAGAGAAAATTGTCTATTTTGATAGATTCTTTGAGAAATTTAGCTCCAAAAATCTAGAAATTGTTTACCAAGAATATATAGACTGTGATGTGTGTTTACTGTTTGTTTTCTTTTGGTCACAGTTTGGGCAAATTTTCAGCATACATAAAGGTATGATTTCTCAGCCAAAGCTGTCCTTGTTGTGACTTATGTGTTCTTGATGCAATAATTTCTTTCCGGAATTTTGCAAAACTTATTTTTTTGTAATGTTAAATAAGAGTATGTTGTCATCATAACTTCATACTTAGAAGTGGCTGTACTTTTTTGACTGGAATGAAAACAATCACAAAGTTGGTCTGAGTCATTTACTTGACACTGATACTGCTTTTGGTATATGTACTGAAAATAGATGTCTATAATGAGACAAGTCAGATCCCATAATGTCTGTTGAGATTAGGAACTTCACCTACAATATACCAGAATGATTTTGATATAGAAACTCTTAGTCACATAATAGATCTGCGTTTTCTAATAAATTTATCTAAAGAGAACCTTATTTAACTCATAAATTTGAGGCTTTTAGCACTGTCCTTCTGGGTGTATAATTTAGAGCAGCCTTATGCTGAGTTGTCCATGAAGTTCCTAATGTCCATTATGAACCTTATTTATACAACGGTGTGTGGAGTACATGTCACTTGGGTGCATATATGAAAATATTTTTGGCAGGAGTTGTGATTAATAGATTAAATATTTGGGTCTCTGATAGGAATGGAGATAATGCTTCAGATTATTAATACACTTCTTACATAGATGCTGGCTCTGGCAGCAGGTGTTACACTTTGGTCATTGACTTCTGTTTGCTTGCTATTCATCTGGATCAGTTTGGGCCTTTGGCATTTAATTATGTTATCTTTTACCTACTTCAGAATTCTCATCCACACAAATATATTTTAATGACACATCAGCTTTGTGCCTTTATTTCTAATTTCTTCGGTTTTCCCAATAAAAATGTGATTGAGCAGTATCAAATATAGTTATTCAACTGGTTTGAATGGCTTTATTTTTTTCATTTTTTTGTTATGAGAAACAATTGACTGCTAAAGTAGTATGGACATATTCAAGTTGTGATGCAAATGTGCTCTTTTCCTGCTACATTTCCTGATCTACTGCAGTGCCTGCCAAATTTAAATGAGAGGTCCAAAGAGCTGTGGCATTCACCACAGGCTTGGGCATAAATCAGACCTCTCTGGGAACATAATTCATGCACTTGACTGACACACAAACACCAGGAAAACTCTGATTTTTTTTTTCAGATGTCAGTATTTATAATGAGCACAATTCTGAGTTCTGGGGTACCTAAATTAACAAAAATTACATTTGATGGAAAAGGACATGCTTTGGAGCACTGACTTCTGGATAGCCGTAAATATCTCTGGGAGAATGGAAGTCAGAGCTTGACTTAAAAGGGATTGGAGAACTAAGATATGCATATGCTAAGATATTTAGCATATTTTTCCTTTTCATACAGTAGTTGTCTAATGTGAGGTGCATAAACTCTTGTTCTGCTGTTTGGCTAACTTTGCAAGAAGCTGTGTATTGCAGTCAAAGGAATATTTTTATCTTGATCTTCTGGATCTGTGAAACTCATTTTTCTGGTGACACAATGATATATCTTCAACAGAAGGTGTGCAATGTGCTGCCATCCAGCAGCAAAATCTGCTGAGTTTGCTCCATAACATACCTTTAGGCATTTAAGTTTTTTGAAGCACCCCTCACCATTTTGGTCAGAGCATTGCTGAGTTTTTATCCTGAACTTATGTTTCATATGATTTGAGTAAATAAATGTTTTGAGGAATGTCTGCGTACCTTTGTTGACCCTCATCTAGATAAAGATTTTCATGCTTGGAAAGAAGCATCAGTTATACATTTAGTCTTCATTCTTTAAAACATGATCATGTTCAGTTTTCTTTAATTTTTAGATGCATTGACCAGTGGCAACTGTCCAAAGTTGTCCCTTGGATGCTTTTATTTTTTTAATTTTGTAGGATTAGAAGTTTTTTTCTCACTTGCAGAGTAATTAGTATCAGCTTATTATCAAAGAACATTAATGTCAGGTAGAAAAGTTCCTATGGTTGCTGTTATGCACTCCTACATCAGTGTATTGTAATAAGAAAAAGATGAAAAGAAACTCAAATAAAGGATCAGCAGAGAAAATGCTTTGGTTTCATATTTGATCACTTATTTCTCCCAGGCTGATAATGCTACTTAATTATGAAGGTTGCTGAACCAAATCAGCAAAGTTGCAGCAGGTGGCCAGTTTCCAGCTCTGATGAGTATTCATCTTTATGAGTTTGGAAAAAGATATAAACTGTGTTAGGCTTGCTTCTCAAGCTTTGTTCACTGTTATGGCAGCTGACACATGTATGTGTTTATCAACTGGGCCTGATGTTCACTTTTTAAAAAATGCATAATTAAAAATTCAGTTGTTCAATAGCTGCTTCAAGAATTCTCACATTCCTTAGTTAATTTTTCACTCATTTACTTCCTCCAGAGCAATTTCAACCATCTTTCTCATGTCTTTCATTCCACATTTTGAGAATGAGAAAAATCTGCTTCTAGCAGTTTGTACTTTGAGTCTTTTGTTTTCCTTTTTACTCTTATGCTAGGAAATGAAAAACTAAGGATTTACAGAGGATTTCATTACCAAAAAAGCATGTCCACTTCTTTCATGTTGTTCACAATGGACTAGTGTTTTGGTATCAAAACTACAATAATAACTTTTTTCTTTCATAGAGCAGCTGAAATGTATATTATAAATTTTTACATGAAGCACTTCACAGCTGGGCATTATGAAATCTATTTTGGAGAACAACAGTAAAATAGAAAGTTGCCGTGGAAAAGACATCTCTTTCTTCCTGTACTAGGGTAATTTTTGTTGAATTAGATCTTAGTTTTTCTCTCTTGCTACAAGTTTAGAGATGTTCAAGTGAAGAAGTGTGAGTCTGTGTCGTAGACATCCTTTTCACTAAAATCCTTTCTTTAGGATTTTTTCCTTCTGGGAAGCTGAGGCCCCAGAAACAAGATGTAAACAATAGATTGTCTGCTGCTGTGGAATGCAACAGGTGGGTCTGTGATTGGTCTCCTGGGGAAGTTTTGGTTCAGTGACCAGTCACCGCAGAGCTGGCTTGCGGAGTCTGTCAAGGCCAGCTTGTGTGTGATCATTCTTTACTTTCTATTCTTAGGTAGCTAGCAGCTTCTGGAAACGCTCCCTTTCTTTTCTTTTTAGTATAGTTATAATGGATGTATATATCATAACATAATAAATCAAGCCTTCTGATCATGGAGCCCATCTCGTCTCTTCCTTCACCCCGAAAACCTTGTGGCCAACCGGCGACAAGTCTGTATTGATATCTGGTAAAAACGGAAATTACTGCCAGCCCTTGGACTTTCATATGTCTTCTTGCTGTACTTCCAGTTCTCTCTTGCTACAAGTTTAGAGATGTTCAGGTGAAGAAGTGTGAGTCTGTATTGATATCTGGTAAAAATGGAAATTACTGTCAGCCCTTGGACTTTCACATGTCTTCTTGCTGTACTTCCAGTTGTCTGCTACAATTCAAAAAAAGGATAGACCATGAAAGACTTGTCCTTTTCTTCTAGTGTAAGAAGCTTTACTAATCTGGGCCTGTTTGAAGTGGTTAAGAAAGGTTCAGAAAGCTTATGCTGGGAAGCTTACCAGGTCTATATCTTTGCAGTGGAAAGTGTTAAAGGCTGGAGAAGTTTTAGCAGGATTCAGAAAGAAATACTGCAATACTGTGAGACTCTAAGCAAAACATGTCTTTCCATCTTGCTTAAACTGAAATTGGGGAAAAGAAAAATAAAACAGAAGTAGTAATAAAACCTCTCCCAATTTAAGGACTGTATTCAGAAAGGAAAAAAATGCTGACTGAATAAACCTAAAGACGTGGGTCAGAGAAATGTGACTGGGTCAATATTATTGTTTCTGTCATTAAATAATAAAAGGAAAAAATACCAAGAAAAGGACTGCTTTAGAATTAATTACCAGTGACATACATTTCTGATCAAAGGGTCAGCCTGGGTGCCTGGAGCACAGATGATGGTGTACAAACATTATATTGACCCCATGGCTTTCCCCTATAGCGCATCCCTGTGTAAGTCCATCCAAACAGAACCTCCACGACCTCTTGTGGCTCTGGAATGGGGCTTTCCCTGTGTCTCCCTGGTTCAGTTTCCAGCTGCCTGGTGCCCATGTCAGTGTGTCCCCTCAGCTGATGGCTAAAGGAGGGGCGGGTGTCCAGGGGGGTGCAGGGCTGGGAGGAGTGGGACTGATGTCAAGTGGTTACTGTGGCAACAGGGAGGGGACCGGTAGAGGGTGGGGGAGCAAAGGGGGATGGGGGGAGTGGCAGTGTTACCATGGCAACAGATGAAGTGCCTTCCTCCCCTGGGTTGGAGATGCAGCTGCCTTTATGTAAAATTACCTGCCTGGTGCTGGAGGGTTTGGGCACAGCATATCAAGAGTGCTTGTGTTGTCACCTATTTGTATTAACTATTTCATTACTAGTTAGAAAGTGAATCTGCTTGGGATATAAAGTATTTTTTCCCACACAAGCTACACCCACAATTATCTCTTTTTATGGTTCACAAGTTGTGGCAGAATTCTTTTTTATTCCTTCTAATATAGTGTAAAAAGCTATGTGCCAATATCAGGAATTAATCATGAAGTACTAGAAAACATGCTGATTTGAGTGAGTTTGTTTTACACATCTTTACAGGGCTATATTTCATTTTCCCCTATAAGCTTTGCAAGACAGATCTTAAAATTTCTTGTTTGGGTTTTTTAATTTTTTCTTTTTTTTCCCTTAATCATATTTTCTGGTAATTTTCTGGTAATTTCCTTTAAAATTTCCCCAACTGGTGAGTGATGGTGTTTGTGAATATAAGATGAATGTGCTCATGTAAAACTGATAGGAACAGCCTGAACTCCTGAAATTTTGGTCATTGCAGGGCCCAGTGAATGGCAATCAGCCATCTGCTGTTTCATCTGGTGTCCCTTGTGCCCTGACTAGGGACAGTGAAGAATTACCAATGTCAATAGGTGTTTCAATAAGTCTCACATCAAAAAAGAATGGACTGAAATCAAGGAGGAATTGGATGGAATTTGGCTTGAAAAGATGGATTTTATGGCATGGTAAAACTATTTCTGGGTGTCAAACCACATAATACAAGAAGATTTGGGAGGAGGTATGGTTTGGATCACTGGAGCTCAGGGCCTTGGAGTTGGCCAAAAAAAGAAATCAAAGAAGCTGAGGCAAGGATCAACCCCCAGATACTTATCCTATGAAAAAGTCTCTTTGCTTCTGTTGTGAAGCCTAGGTGAAGCATGCACACATTTACCTGCTGTGTATTCCTTTGAAGAGGTGGGCTGTGATCTGGAGTGCTCCTAGGCTCGGAAGTGTGGGAAGGCTGGGCTCAGCCTACTAGGGCAGCCAGCCCACTCTTGTGGGCTCCATATTTTGAACATGAAGTCTCAGCCTCCCCTGGAAGTGTGCTCCCAGCAGTGCAGAAGCAGAGAAGGCTCTGCTTTCACCTGAGCCAGCAGTTCAGAGGGTGCAGGGCTGCCCTGGCTCCTTTGGAGGCCAAGAGCAAGAAAGGTTTGTACACAGACTCATTACAGACCATCCTCTTGTGCCTACGTGGCAAAACACTCATCTTATTTTTAGAGCAGTTAAACATTTGCATTTCCCTCATATGCAAATTAGGGCTTTTACAGATGAGCTTTTTTCTACTACTTTGTGCACAGTTGGCTTTTTTGTGCATCATTTTGTTTAATTAGAGTAACACCTATTCACATCCTGTGGATATAGGATATAACTCCCCTGCTCGCTGTGGCTTCATTTATTTCCCTAATTTCTGTCATCCAGAATTTTAAACTCTCCTTTTAGATCCTATTTATGTTGTAATAAATTCAGACTTTTTGACCTGGGTATGTCTGTTCTACTAAATCAAAGATGTCCAGGGACCAATACTTGTCCCCAAGACTGAGTGGCACCAACTGGTGTATGTCTACATTTTTTTTTTAGTTTTAGCTGCCTCTGTGGCACATTTGCCTTGGGAGCAACAGTGCAAGGAATTCAGCTGGCAGTAAAGTGAGGTGAATGACTGGGTGTGTGGTGCTTGAGCTGTGTGTGTAGTCTCTCTTTATTCAGCTGTGGGGATGCAATCAGTGAGTTAGTGTTTGTTTTGAGCAAATGCAGGATTGTATGTATTTATGTATTTTGACCCTTGAAAGTGTTCAGTGATGCGTGGCAGGATGGTTTGAAATGGTGAAATATCCCAGGTGAGCTGTAGCTTTCCTGCATCTTGGAGAAGATACGAACACCCTCAATATCTCAGCTTCTGAGAAAAAGAGGTTGTATTTTTTTTTTGTTTCCCAACCATGGTGTTGTAAGAGTGTGACTTTTGGGGACATTTGCGTTCTGTAGTAGAGTGGTATGTGGGTTCTTAAGGTAAAACATGGCCTCGGGAGGTACCTTAAAAGTGCCTCTGGAAGGGAACAGCTAGAACAGGACTTCTACCTACCTGATCTTCCCATCTGCCTCCTTAAAAAGTGTTCCTTACCATCTTTTCTCTCACTCAGAATTGTGTGTGAGACCATCACTGTATCTGACCCTCTACTCTGAGTGTCTGCTTTTTCATGACTGCCCTGTCTCCCATTCCCTTACAACTGTTCTTGTGCTAAGAGTGACAGTAAGTGTAAAAACATCATGGTAACCTCTCCTTTCCTAGGTTCTGATGGCATAAAAGATGTTTCAAAATATTCTTTCACTTCTTTTGTTAAAAGGCACTCTTTCCTGTTAAAAAACCTGTTTGACACAGAGATTATAAGCATAAAATCTTTTTGTGTGCAGTCTTTGAGAATGCATTTATTTATTGTGAAAAGTATAGTTTAACTTCTGTTTTGAGTAAGGTAATGCCTCAAAAACTATGTTTATAAAGTCAGTAAATCTTCTATTGTAATATGTAAATACTATTAAGTACCTTTATGATTTTGTAAATTTTTCAGATATCAAGCATTCCTAGGAGACATTGATAATGTACTTTATTATATTAGGTACAGCCATTAACATATATTCACAGTATCTTAATTTTCTCTTTCTTTGTTTCTTCTGATCAGGGATTATTAATCTTCATTTCTTTACTATTTCCACAGGAGTTAAGCTTGTCCTTGTGCATTTATGTTGCTAAAATCTTAAGTTTACAACCTTGGTTTCTTCAATTATGCATTTGGAATCTCTCTCTCTCTCTCTCTCCATCCCAGCTTGCTGTCTTAGTAGTAAAGCCTTAAATTACAGGTCAGAGTGAGCACTGTATTTTCTATGTCAATCCCAAAAATATTGTTCCTTCCAGCAGCAATCTTCTTAGGAAGAACTACTCTGATTAGCATTTGAGTAGCAGTGCTCACCAGCTAACAGAGATGAAAAGTTTGCATGCTGCCATGTACATCCCCTGCGCTTCTTTGCGTGCTTTGGACAGCTCTTTTCTAAATGTGATCAATTTTAGGCATATACAGTTATGTCTCATCGAAGGCAAAGCTTCTCATCAGGCACAGTCTGCAACAGGACATGAACCCTGACACACCAAGAAAACAGGCTGTGGAAAGGCAATTGTGGCATGATCACAGCAATCAGGATATCTTTGGGAATGCTTTAATAGCAAGAGAAGCCAACAAAAGGCTCCAAAAAGAAATGGGAAGTGGCAATATTTAAAAAGTCTTCCACCAAAAAGGGAGAGAACAGAGCTACAGCTGATTTTCTGAAATGCATTATTTCTAATTTCATGCTGCGTTTCTGACTGTGAAATGATTGTTTGAAGCAGAAGAGATAATCCATCAATGTGGAGTGAAGTCTCAAAGAGATGTCAAGGCTTGGGCCAAGACAAAAATCTCCAGCTCTTCCTGTAACTGAAAGGAAGAATTTATCTGCAATACACAAGGGCTAAAGGTAGCCTCCAAAGAGCCAAAATAGGCAGAGGGAGACAGACAAATGTTTTCTCAGGGAAAGGAAGTGCTATATGATACTTTCATGCTTTGTTTCTTGAGTGTAGTTAGATGTCTTTCCCTCTTTATAGAGCAGGAAATCAGTGAAATAACATTCTGAAGCAGGCAGGAGGCAATACTACAGTGAAGAAGGTGAGCTTCCATCCTCCTTGCTCCAACATTCCTACTGAGTCAGTCATGAGAATAGTTTGGGGTGGGGTTTTTTTGGTTTTCTTTTACTCAAAGCATTCCGCTATGAAGATGATTGGTGCTGCTTGCTGAAATATTTTCATGTTGCTAACCAGAATAGCCCTTATATCTGTGGTGAAAATCTCAGTTTTGAATTTGCTTCTTTCATTGTATTTTGCCCATGGAACCACGATGCTTTTAACAGTATGAAAGTACCAAAGCAAATTCTCGAAAAAAAAGAGCAAGTTATTCAAAGCTTTTCTATACATGAAACAGTTTGGAAAGTTTTCAAACTTATGTATTTCATTACTACTGTAAAACTAATCTTTAATCTCCTTCTTTTGACTATCTTTTGAAGGTACAGCCTTAACGCTGATGGGAAAGATAAATTCAGATTAAGAAGAGAAAAAAATCCAAAAGTGGGAATGTGTTGCCCACTCTTCCACTCATAATAGAGGCTATTAGGAATTAGGATCTAGAAAGGGAGCAAGAGCAGAGAGTGGAAACAAAGCAAACTGGTGGAGAATGGGAAGGTGATCCCTGCTATGCTGTCTCTTAGGCAACAAACCCAGTGTTGTATGCCATGTGAAGTAAATACATCCCCTTTAACTCCTGGGCAGCCTCTGGAAACACAAAGCCCCAGCCTGGCAGAGATAGTCCAGGAAAAGTTACAGGCAGCTCTAATGGTGCTATTCCACTCATCCCAAGCTCTGCTGAAAGCAAGGCAAATTTTCAGGACATGGGTGAGAATTACTGTCCTCACAGAAGGCCTGTGTTGGTCTTGATACCACAAGAGTTTTGAATGTACCCTGCATATGAAATACACTATTTTACTGTGTTTTCTACAGCAAATATAATTTATTTCTTTCTGCACTATTTCCACAAAATGAGAGTGTAGGTTTCCACTAGTAGAACTTTCAGTTCCTTTCCACAGGATATCTGAGAGGTTTTAACCAGTTCTTGAAATTAAAATGCAGATTGCACATAGGGTGCAAAACTAAGCAGAAGCTGTCAAGCAGTACTATTAAGGTTTACATTGAAGCTTAACATTTTAAGCCTTCCATGCAACAGAGGTCTCCTGAAATCACCGTAGTTCCTGACTTTTCACAGTCTATACAGTGTGCAATCTGATCAATAATCAGCACACATTGTGTGGCAGATGCTGTGGAACTACTTATTTCCATCCATACCAAAAATAGGTATGATCAAGGTACCTTTTCAGATTATCAAAAGTCTGTTCATAATATGGACAGAGGACAATTCTCTCCTCATTCTAGCCCAGGGTAAAATGCAATAAATCAGGGAAGCTGAAGGTGGGCTATGCTCAGAAGAATTACTCTAAGTGTTTTGATATCATGTGAATGCACTGGTTCAGGAAGAGGGAACCACTCATTCCATATTTCAGGGAGCATTTCCTCTTTCACTCATTTGTTACACAACTAAATAGGCAGGTGAATCAATCATTGACCTTTCCTTTTAGTGGTGAGCTGGGCTGTAAAAAATATGCTTTTATTGAAAATCACCTTCAAACTCCGAAGAGATTGCTCACTTTTAATGTTCTCAAGTGCATCAGAGTGCAGAATAAATAGACATCATGAGCATTGCTTTAGTATTTGGGACATTTTCTACTAAAACACAGTATCTCAAACCCTTCCCTTTGTACTTCTAAGCCAAGCATGACAGGGGCATAAAGAAAGAAGGTTCCTGGGTGTGTTCGCCTTTGGTGTACAGCTGAGTGCAATAAAGGGGGGATTCCCAGTCTTTAGAGATTTGCTCCCACGTCTCTCCTGTTTCCCTGAACAGCCCCTTCCCATATTCCCTTTTAAACATTATACTTAACATTTCTATGACAGTTTGCATGTAACGGGCTCAACCATTATTCATTTTTTAAGCATACTTCTTACTGAATGGTTTAGGTTGAAATATAAAAGCGAAGTTTAATACTTATTTCCAGAACAGTTTTAGACTAACGAATGGGAATTCCTACTTTGGTGAAGTCCAGCCTTTTGGTAGCTAAAGAAGACTTTATCCCTTGCACAGTTTATTAGACTAGTTCCAAGCTTCTACAGACAATGTTTGTGGTGTGTTGTGGTGTGCTGGCATGTTATACAAGGGGTGTGGGAGGGCACAGAATTATTGTAATATGAACTGGACCCTAATTATGCAGCTATTTTCAGTTGATTACCAGCCTCACACAAATGCCAGTAGCAGCTTTAATGATTTACAGTCTCACTCTATTGCCAATCCAGACACAGGTTCTAAAATGAAAAAAAAAAGAAAAAAAAAAAAGAAAAAAAAAAGAGTCTAGTAGGCAGTAGTAAAAACCTGAAAAGTATCATGCAAGAAATTCTTGCATTTTTTCCAAGGACAGGATTCTTGACATTGTTGTTGCTGTTGTTGTGAAGAAGTTTGAAAATGCAGAAAAAATGAGAGGGCTGCAGCAGAAGCAACAAAACACTATTTATCTGTAGTCATTGGCATCCATGCATCCATTACCTGACTGTGACAGCCTATTACATCATATTTTTCAGAATTAAAATGAGACATTGTGATAGGAGAAAAGCTCCATGTGTTACCAACAGCAGGTTAGCTATTCTTTTGACTGAGAAAACAATTGAAGACTTGGTTGAAAAGAATGCATTTTTCTCTGTGACTACAGATGACTTAGACAATGGCATTTTCAAGGTGTTCACAATCATTAATCATTCCTACACAGTTGAAGGGCAAATAATTCAGTGCTGACTCTTATTTTCAAAGTACTAATGAAACCACATTAGGAATATTTGAAACTGTGAAAAAAAAACCAAACTAAAATCAAGTAGTTGGAGCTTTGACTATCTGCAGCTATTTTCAGGTAACACTGTTGCTAAATCTGGGTTATAGCTTCTGCCCACAATCAGTGAAAATTAAGTAGGTGAAATTGTCTTTAGTTTCTTGTTCTCTACATAACCACAGAACAGGAAAATACCATCTAATTTTCCTCATCTCATTCAGTCATTGCTCTCAGGCAATGTTTCAGATTTAAAGAATTTATAAAATTTGAATGAGAAGAAAAGTTCTACATGAGACAATTACTTGCATACTGTGTAGGTAAAAGGACCACAGTATGTTTTCTTGGTTTTAGGAGTTACTTTTGGAAGCTATGTGAGCATTGTCAGGTGTCAATTTACAATCCCATTTTCAAAGGTAACCTCATAGGAGGTGATACAGAGTTTTTCTGTGACAAAATGTCCCTTATAATTTTAAGATGATACTGAGTGTTTCTTGCAAAGAGAAGTCTTGCAAGTAGAAAAATCTGTCTCTTTATTATGAAATATATAAAATAATGTGTTCATTTAAGGTTAATCTGCAAAAAAAAGTACCCATGAGAAATACTTTGGTCGTAAGCAGCTATGCAACATTGGGGAGTAATAAAGAAAAAAAAAGACATTTCACACAAAAGTACACTGTAGCTGCCTGAAATGAGGCTTTGTATTTTCATACAATCAAACAAAATACAAATAAACTGATTAAGTTTTAGTGGGAAATGACTGCCTTTTTCAAAGTTTGGCTGCTCTAGTGTGAATGCATCCAGGCACTGTGTGAATATGTGGTAAAAGTAGGAAAATCTTGGGTCTGTTTAGCTAGCATGGCAAACTGGGTGCTATTAAGACAAGAAAACTTAGTGACAGAACACTTTTCTGTACATCACCTCAGTATTTCATGTAGAATGTGTTTTACCATTTTTGCTGCTGGGCAGAAGTCTTGTTTAAAATGTTGCTGTTTTTCACTTCTTCCTGTGTTCAATGTAGCAGTCAGTAGTTGCTGCCAGGAAAAAAAACAAAGGGAGAAGGAAGAATTGGAAGATTATTAACAAAATTACTGGTGCAGTGGTAGAACAGAACATGAAGAATATTGTTAGTCCTAGGATGTTGTTTCATGTGAGGCATCACATCACTGAAACCTGGTGTCCTGCCTGAACTCTCTAAGTGCAATCACTGAGTTTTGTAAAGATCTAAAATGGCAGGTATTAGCTAGAAAGTGAAGAGTATTACTTTCTTTTATCATATGATATTGACCTGTCTGTAAAACCAACATAGAGACCTTTTTTCTGGCAGTTTCTTGTTGGATGCTGTGTGCTGGAGATCAGTGTACCAGCTCTGTGCAAAAAAATGTATGGGAGCTGTTGCCTTCACTGGGAATGGAGTATCTGTTGTCAGTGAACATGGAGGTAATTTTCTGAAATGTGCATACACTTGGAACCATTAGAAGTGGAGAATTGAGTGCCAACTTCAAAAGTGACTTATTGCTTAGTTAAAGACTGAAGAAATTCCAAAGATTAATTTAAGGGATGTACTGATATAACATTCACTTCTAAAAGGGATTAATGGTGAGAATCTCAATTCAGATATTAAATGGAAATGTGTGTTTATTTTTCCTGGAAAAAATTTGGTTTTGTAATTTTTTACATTCTGACTGAGGACTGTAAATACTTTAATTTTTTTTTAAATAGGGTTAAAGTGTTTAAAAATTCAATGCAACTAACTTCAACCAACTTCAATGACTTTTCTTTTAAAAAGGCTGCTTTGTTTTTTATCATCTCAGTTTGCCAAAAAAAAATGAAGGTTTTTTTCCAGAACTAATTAACTCTAGAAGATCTGGGAACCATTTAATTTGAGTTGAATTTTTTTTTTATTAAGGCAAATGGAGTGGCCCATTCTACAGGTATTTTGAATAATGATCATTGGCGGCAGCAATAAATAACAAAGATGCAAAGCGGGAGTTGGGCAGTGGTGTTAGCATGACCCTGTTTCTAGGCTGATGTAATCCATTTAGCCAGAGTAGTTTACTGGAATAGAAACCACAATGTTACATTTACACTGCTCCTGGAGCCCACTTTGCTCAGATGTAGCTGCAGTACCTTCTCATGGTAATGTATTAAGGAGCCCAGGGTCTTTCCTTTCTTATGGCAGGGTAGAAATCCTGAATACCTTAAATCCTAAAAATCATTAAATATGCATGATATACTAGAAAAGAAATATGGTTACTTCTAAATTTAGTCAAAATGAAGCATTTATATAAAATAAGCTCAAATGTGAATATCATGCAAAAACTTATCCTGTGAAAAGACAGCACTGTCATCAGCCAGCTGTATACAAATGGTCTTTGGTTCTATAAATACAGATTCTCACACGTGGGCTAGGAAGAGCAGCTCTACTCACTCAGCATTTGGAGAAACCCATAGACATGTCTGGCATATTCCTTTCTACAGAAGCTGAATGTGCCAAATACTTGTCATTAGACTTTCAAAGGCTAAAATGCACTTGACTTAAAGAAAGAACATCAGTGACATCTAAAACCTGGTGCATTAAGGATGTTCTTTCTGAATAACAGAGGTACACTGTGTACATTACATTACATGCTTCAGATCTGTGGAGATGTCATCCATATAAAAGAAAAGTCTTTTCAGATGACAAATCTGTCATCTTCCCTGCAAAACTAAAGCTAATAATACAATGAGAAATAGTAGTGAGATGAGCTATGAAGGAAAATGGTCCTTACTGCCTTGGGTGCCTAGGCTTTAATTCCTGAGGTGATCTACTACCTGGTGTTTGGATACCTGCTAGCAGCACTTATGCACCTTTTGATCATTTTATCATCTAGAGATGTGAGGCCCAGAGTGTGTTTTGGGCTTGGAGTATAGTGCCACTGAACTGGGTTTCCTGGTGTTATAACATCAGCTTTGAAGGGATGGCCTGCGAAAAATGTAATAGCACAGAAGAAACAGGTGGCTCTTAGCAAAAACACTGTCCTCAATTCAGACTGCAAGCTCGACTAACTATATAGAAATATACTGTCTATAAAGAAAAAACCCAATACTACTGTATTGAAACAATAGAAAGAAGTGAAATAAAAGCAAATTCAGACTTTACATATAGCCCTAATTACCCTGTGTTCAGATATACCAGGAGTGCATCTACCAGAGGTCCTAAAGAGATGTTTTCCTTTGGATTATTCCCAAGCCTTGTACTAGCCCCTGTTGTAGAGCACACACTTTGTGCCACATCAGCAAACGTCATCCCTGTCACAGCCAGCCCTGTGGTATTGGGAGGGTATTGCATGACAGACTCAGATGGATGTTTCCCTGACGTTCAAAAACAGAGCAGTCTATTATTCATTTTTCAGTCTTTGAAAAGAGGAAGAGGAACGCAAGCAAATGAAGCATGAGCTTTCCCAGCCTCTGGTGGCTTGAATTCACAATTCAAATACAAAATTAAAATACAATTTCTTCCATGGGGTCTTAAATGCATAAGCCATTGTGTTTATATGTTCACCTGTATAATTTTGTCTGTCCACATGTACTTTAATTTCTGCATTTATATGTACTATGATGGCTTACCTACAGAAACAGAATAGTAAAACATGGAGTAAATGGAAGGACAAATTTAATGTAAATTAAGGTATTAGCACATTCAGGGATGAGTGTTCAGCTCTTAGAATCAGGGTCTGTAAAAGGAGCACATACCTGCCTTTTCATTCTACTGCAGTGTGGCCTGAGAAAGCGTGGCTGAATAATTGGTAGCAAATGGGAAAATTATTTTATTGCATTTACACAACCTCTTCCCTAAAAAGCATCACAATAATCAGGGGAATTTACCATTCTCTAGCTTATGTCTGTTGGTCCTGTTCATCTTTCATGTCTCTTATGGGTTCTGTGACAAAGTCTCTGTAAATTATACCTTCTAGCTGTGACATTTCAGAGACAATGAAAAAGAATGTGCTAATGCTGAAATTGTTATGGCACAGAACTAATGGAAGTGAGATGTTTAGCGTGTTTCATTAAAGCAGCTAGACATAAAAATAAAAGGGTGGAAAAATGGAAAAAAAATATTCCTAAGGCAGTACAAAAAGAAAACATAGCTCCATTGGCCAGAACATACCCTGTTGATCTACACCAGAACAGACCTAATCAAACACCAAATAGTGTGAAATGTGGAACTGATTTCAACTGATGTATCATGCTTTCTTTGCAGGAATATCAAATTGATATATTTTTTGCCCAGACGTGGACAGACAGCCGTCTTCGTTTCAACAGCACCATGAAGATACTGACTCTGAACAGCAACATGGTTGGCTTGATCTGGATCCCAGACACGATATTTCGTAACTCAAAGACAGCAGAGGCCCACTGGATCACCACCCCCAACCAGCTCCTCCGCATATGGAATGATGGCAAGATCTTGTACACCCTCAGGTGAGCGCTTGGCAAGGTGCGGGGCTGAAAGCTTCTCCCAGCTCTGGTGTAGTAAGAGTAATTTTCAGCAATATCTTTGCTCTCCTCTGCTGTTTTCTTCCTGATGCATATGTGGCCACACATTGCAAATATTTAATTATTCAGGCATAAGTAGTGCCAAGTTGAAAAAACAAAGTCTTGTCTTTCTATGAAAGCAACCTTGAGAACTAGGAAATAAGTCTGTCTAAATTGTACAAGCTGGGCTTTTTAGTGCTTGTAATAAAATCGGGAATATGTAGTCCCATAAAACCTGTCAAAAGCCTTTTTGATCGGAGTTAGATGCAGGGTTGGATAAAGCATTTTTAGATTCATGCTAATGCCAATACTTGATTCTTCAAATAAGTCATGCTGAAAGATAGTCTGTCACATCTCATCACAAGGGTGAATTGCTGGAGGAAAGGCTTTTACAGTTTTCTCATCTTTGTGATAAAATCAACTATATGGTATTAGAAATACTGTATATATTTGCATTTTAAAAAGCCTGTGGAATCAAAATATGTGTTTACTTGTGGAAGAGATGAGATGTTCAGAAGGGAGTTTTGCCATAAGCCATGTTCCACAAGGGAAACTGTTCTAGAGATGTGCCTTTCACGCTACATTTTCTTCTGTGATTGTGTTCAGCCCTCTCGGTGCACCTGAGAGGGCTGATCACACTTGCAACTGCTCTGGGGCTCCAATACAAAGTCATTGGAAAACAATAAGAAAGGAAATAAACATCTGGAAAAGCTGCTGATATTTTTAGTGCCCTTTCCTTCTTAGGCTTGCTGTACTGTGAAGAGCTCTTGCTTATTGCAGTTGCCTTTAGCTAAAGAGTTTGGAGATTAAGGTGTCAGCCCCAATATTCTCTTGGTTGGGTTATTGGTTTTTTTTTCCTCAGGAGATTTTGATTATTTATTTGGTTGGTTTTTTTTCTATTAAGATCTGTTTCAGTATTTCAGGCCAAGTATCTACATAATAGTAGTTAGACTTACATACCTCTCACTAAAGAAACTTTTTGTCAAATGGACTACAAAATTTGTCTAAAGCAGCTAAAAGTTAATACTTGACCCATTGGAATGAGCATTTCTAGTTTGTGAAAGATGTTTTGAGTCCCTTTTGATCTCTCAGGTCGACCTCCTTTTTTCACAGGAAAAGCTGTTGGAATGATCATTGTTAACTCTGTGTAATTCAAACCAAATTTATCTGACCTGTGTCAGGATTGGTATGACATGGAAGAGGTAGCTATTGTATGCCCTAGTGCCGTCAGGTGTTGATGGGTGTTATGTGTACAGGAGGAAGCGTACAAGGTGCAGTCATGCTCCTTACCTCTCCATCTTCTTCCCTGCCCCTTTTAGGGTGTGAATGCAACACTGTTGCAACCCTGCAAATCTTCTAGTGGCAGGGCAATCATTTAATAATAAATGCAATTTAATTCAATAATCAAATTCCTCACAGGTGACCTTTTCTGATACAGAGTTTTTCTCTGTGCTATCCTATACCTCGGACACAAACCTTTCACCATAGAGTTTTTAATCTTTTTATTTAGTTTCCAAAAGGAAAAACCTACATAGCCCACAAGTATTAATTCTGTCATGAAACTATGTAGAGTTTTTTTAAAAGACTGTACAATAAACTAGCACTTAATTCAATTTCCCTGAGTAAGTACATTCACTTTGTAGGCTATTAGACTGAAGATTATTGATTTTTATCAATAATTTTAAAATTGGCTGTGTTTGTAGCATACTTTGTTTTAGGGATGTCATGTAAAAGCAGCTTTAAAGTGGGGATGAAGATGTTTCTGCTGATCTGTTTGTTGCATCTGTATGATAAGAACAGCATTTGGAGATTTATTAGGTTTTGGAGAGACAGCCTGAAGAAATTGAAAGAATTTGAAGTTCACACTATAAGTACACGTGGAGAATATTTTTATAAGTTTCCCTCTGAAGTTGATTTTGTGGAATTGCATACAACATGAGCCATATTTCCTGTTATTTTTGTAAAGAACAGTTGTTTTCATCCCAGAACCTGATGAATTATCTAGAGAAACACATATGCACAGATTTCCTGGGATCCAGAAAGTGTTGATGATGTGTCTGAAATTATTTAAGATCATTATCGTTGCTTTGTATCAGGCTTAAATAGCCACCGAACAATCTGCAAATATGGTTCTTTCTTTTCAGGCCTTACTTATGGATATCAAATCTATTCTTGCATGATGCTTAAGGTTTCCCTGCCTCCTCCTCTGGCTGTTGCCTGTACTGGCACACAGTAACAGACCCTTGGTTTCTTCACAGGCTTACCATCAATGCTGAGTGCCAGCTGCAGCTGCACAACTTCCCCATGGATGAACACTCCTGTCCTCTGATATTCTCCAGCTGTAAGTGCTTCTTTCATGCCTTATTCCTGTGTATGCAGGGGCATGAGTTTAATTCTGATTTCTGTCAGGTTGGTCAATTGTTCCATAACCAGTATAAGAAGTTTAGGTTTGTTCAAATATTTAGGGAATTTTTGGTATCCTCTCTTGCACTTCTGATCAGTGGACTTATGACATGAAGTCTCCTGCAGATTAACTCTATTATTTTTATCAGAATCAGACTTTTTAGCTGATACCATAGTCACAAACTCAGCAGATATTCCTACCAGTCTATGCAATGTTAATTTATACAATCACTTGACATTGCAAATGAGAATTGAAACCACAGTTTTCTGGCAGAGGTGCACAGCATGGGGACATGCCCAGCAACCTCTGAACATCTGAGTTTATAGCACGTAGCCTAGTAATGCCTCTCTGTTTCGTAGTAAAAGTAAATGGTGCAGCTACTGTAAGTCATTTTCCTTTTATTGCTCAGCTTTGCCAGCAGTCCCAATGTTGTGTTGTATGTTGTGTTGCTGGCATATTTAAAACCTTCCTAAAAGACAAAACAAATACATGGGAAAATGTATGGAAAGCAAAAGTCAAGTGAGTTAATTCTGGGGTCCAATATTACTCTGAGAAGTTATCTACATACTGATCCATTTAAAAAACTTTCAGAGCTGTCTGTTCACAGGAATACCTGCACAGTTTTGTAATCCAAAACCACACAATGCAAGGGTTTAAAAAATATTTTAAAAGGATCTCCACAAAACGTTTTAATCTTGACAATCTATAAGACTCAAGATATGCGTTCTTCAGAAAGTGAAAGGAAAATGTATCATTTTGTCTATCTATTTAGAAACAAGATTATCTCCCTAATCCCTTTTAAAGAGATAGAAGAAGAACACTATTGAATATTTTAATAATAAATGTGCTATTGTGATGGTATATATTTCTGTTTATAAATATTATACAAACAGTGATCCACAATCATAAAACAGATTCGAATTTCTGGCCCAGGACGTATTTTTCTTTTTATCCAGGATTTTCTTTTTTAAAAAATCTGTCATATAAATATCTCCCTTTCCTCTAAAATTCTACCACTATGTTGCCAATTTTTGGTTTTTGTATGTATAAGTGAATCTGGGCAGAAATACACAGTTGTGTGCTTAATTCAGGTGTGTGTAATAGATGCATATTCAACTGAACAAGAGGCAGATAGCTCCTGAAGGAGCTTTCCTGCTCATGAACACTTGTCACTGAACTCTTTGCACCTCAGCTATCTTTAGTTACTACATAAAACTGCTCTTGTGGCAATCTGCTGTTGTTTTGTTGAAGAGCTGGGAAAGGTTTGTGAACTTAAAAATCAAATTCCAGAGATTTAAGGAAACCTACTGAAATTTTGGTTGAAGTCCAAAGATACTAATTAAACCACATAAATTCTAGTGTTCCTGTGATAGCAATATCCAAAGAAAGTGAACTCCAGTAAACAGGAAGTCACTTCAAACCTTGCATTCCCTAATAGCTAGACAGTTGCTAAATGGAAGTAAGTTATGCTCTATGGTTTTTATTGAAAGAGAGAGGATATCAGTGGGTACTTCAGCAGGCTCTGCTCCACGGCATAGTTCCAAATACATTTTGTATTGCAAATGTTCCTCCTAATTTTTATCTATTAGCTTATAACATTTATGACCTTGGAATGTACATGTGTTTCCATCAGACATGTACTACTGTCTATGGAGATGGAGATTACATTGGATAAGGCAGAATATGAATGTGTTGCAGTTTCTGTGTGCATTCTTTGTAGTTTCTTTCCAGATGGAGGATCCTGTAGAGGAATGTTAAAATAATATTTTATAGTTTTGTCAACCTTTTTGGTCATGTTGACTACAAGGGTTTATTTCTTTCGATTCACACTGAATTACGTTTTTTGTTTTCCTTGAACAGTTTTAATGCTGCTATTGCCATCATACAGGACATTTCCTGTATGATTAGTTTGTTACGTAACTCACTTGTATTTTCAGTCTTGTGTACATTCACAGCAGTCTCTAGCTAGACAGCACTCAGTGGGACTCAGGAAGTGAATGACTGAGTGAATGCATGAATGATTTATTACTGCCTTCTATGACAAGTTTCTGAAGGGACAAGCTGATTAGGGATTCCAAGATGTATGTCTTTGAATGAAATAATAACCTTTGTAGAATTCACAGCTCAGCTCTGCTTCCCCCTTCTTCCCTTCTTTTTGTTCCTCAGCACACAGACAAATCTTTTTAGTTTCCACTGTAGGCAGGCACAAAGAAGCACAAGTTTTAGAAAATATTCCATGCACCTCTACACACAGATGAAGTTTAATATTTGAAATTTCTGACTTTTTATATAAGTTTCCCTTGATATTTCAGAAACATGAAACTCATATTAAATTTTTTCTAGAATATTTACCTTTAGTGCCAGCTAATTTGCACCCTAACCCTGTTGTTACTCTGGGGACAATTGATGTTCCCTCAGTGGGAATACTGAGATCTACTTCATCTGGTTGCCAGGATGAATAAGGAGAAAAAAATGGCTTAAAAAAGGACCCGTCTCAGTGTGCTAACAGTAGTTACACCTACCCCTTTCTGTGGAGAATCTTGTTCAAGAACAAGTTCCTAGAGCTCTCTGGTTTCTTTTACAGGGCTTAAAAAGTATTGACATAATCTGAATCTCTTCAGCCTGTGCACGTTTTGTATGTGGAGTGACATGATGGGGTGACTCATCTGGCATATCAGGCGTTGTGGTCAGTATGTGTCTGTAGTTGCTGTTCTTGTGTAGATGTGCACTCAGCACACTGCTTATGGAGAAGTTGATCCCAGTAACAAAATGCAGGGCTGCTGTGCCATGTGACAATTTGTGTCTGTTCCATGCACCAGGTTGGTTTGATCAACCACGTGTGCCAAGCAGGATTTCTCCCTAACGAGCAAGGCATGGTATGAATGTGCATTTCCCTGTAAATGTGAAGAAAGAATCAACTCTGTGACTTCATGGCACTGGAGCAGTCTTGGATAGATTTTGCTCTATATGATCACTCTTCATATGGTTTTAAAGTACTATATGCGACTACGTAAAAATATTCTGTCACTGTCATTCTTCATTTGGGTTAATTTATCCTCCTGAGCCAAGGGAGGCTGCTGTGCTGCTTTTGGCACTCAAATTGCACATTAAACTGTCTTGGTTATCTCTGTTCAGCATTGATTTGAGCATTTTGGAAATACTCACAGGATGCTGCCATAAAATTTAGTTTATTGAGGTAGTTAGGATTCACATAAACTTCAGGAAGGAAGAGGAGGTGTTCTGTCTGAAGGATGATGCCAACACAAGAAGAAATAAATAAGACACAAACAACAAAAGGCAGACTGGGAATGAAAAGTTAAGCACATTGATTGTGAAACAACTTCTGCAGGGAACTGTGGGTGCTCAAATATTGTAACAACTCACAAGTGTTTGAACACAGCACTAGAACAACAGTACATTGGGAGCCATCAAGCATAACAAGATCACTCTGTATTAACAGCCACTACTTTTTTTATTCTGAGGGATAAGAGCATTACAGATTAAAGAGCAGGAAAAAGGGGCTATATGGCTAAGCTACTTGAAAGAACTCTTCAGCATTAGAGTTGTCATGTGACTGTTTTCTAGCTAGCTTACATGGTTTTAGTTTTCCTTTTTCAGTCACTGGTGAGACTGTTGAATGTTCTGGATTTTCTTAATTTGGGAGGACTAAGCATGCTGTAAAATAATGTGAGAATGTTTGCACCCAAAGCTGTGTAACAGCTAATTGTTTGAGGTCTTCATTTTTTTCAGACCAGCAGAAACTTCCTCTCCCCATACATGTGCTCAAGATTGACTTGGCACTCCTTCAGGTGGCAGCATATGAAAGCCATGACAAAATGAAGCTGACAAGTCCATTACACCTTGTTTTGAGCATCTGGTCAACTAACTTTTTAATGATGTCCAAGGAGGTTTGTGGTGGGAATGTGTGCTAGCTGCATACCTGAAGTCTGAAACAATCTGTAAGGCCATGCCTGGGGCTTTACCAGATGCAGTGATACTGAGCTGCAGTGCGCAAGATGCCAGAATTAAAAAAAACAGGTGACCAAATTGATTAATGGATTTTCACTGGTTTATTTTTCTTGCTGCTGTTTTGATCAAACTGCAGATAGAGTTGTTCATTTTTCAAAGCACCTTTGACTTAGACAACAGGAATTATGGCACCCTTTGCTGACCTACTCCCTAGTGAGAAGGTCTGGTGTCCTGAGCTGCCCATTACTGGAGGATGGCTGCAAGACAGGAAAAGGTGGGCATGCCCAGAATGCCATTCTTACTGCAAACACCAAAATACTTTTATAAACTTTCACACAGAATTCAATTACTTTTAGTTATTTTAAAAAAGGAGAAAGCAAGATATCCAGCTATTGATGGTCCAGTTTGTTCAGTCAGGACTTAAATGAAATATTTTTTGCCTTTTAAATGTTAGAGTTGTTTTGGGGTTTTTTAAAGTGACATACAAAAGCATGGCAAGTATTGCAGGAAAAAAAATGGAAGGAAATGTGCAATGCTTTTAAAAGAAATTTATCCAAATCTAACATAGTGCTTGAAAGGAACAGATCCCATTTTTCTAAATATAAACTCAGTTCAATCAAATGTTCCCCCTTTGAACATGAAACCTCTTATGGATATGCAATCAGTACTTTGAGCCTTGTATCATTAATTTCTAACACAACTAGCTGTCATCACCCATTTTAATATGTTTCTTCTAGCCTTGAAAAGTAATTGCTGGTTTTGCGGAATGAGGTGTGCTTTGTTTCATCTCCTTTGTCATCAGCAGAGTCATTAATACAGTCTGAGGGCAGAAATTTACTTCTGATGAAGAACAGGCCAGAAGGAGCACATCTTAATGTTCATATCTCAAGAGGAGTTTCATTAAAGATGCTGGGAAGGCATTGTAATGTGCAGAAAGAGCTTTAATCCAGATCTGAATTTCCATCTGTGCTTTCTGTAATGGGCTGAGCCAGATCATAGGGCACCAATGGAATTCTTGAACCCGTTCTTGTGATGGGCATATTTTAGCTATTGCCACTTTTTCCTCTTCTTGGAAGGTAGAAATATTTGTATGCATCCATCCTTCTCTTCAGAAGACTGTCTTTTTCAGAGAATAGTCAATATAAAGAGGTCTTATAAAGAAGAAAAAACAAATATATTTATGGAATATTTGTCCTTTCAAGTTTCATCCCAAGCTCTGTATTAAGCATATGACTTTTGTCATATATGCCAATTAATGAACATAATATGTGAAGCATATCTGTGACACATCCCTCTTCCTATTCATCTGCTAATTCTTCTCTTACACAGGCATTCCCATATCGTCTTATTTCATTTCCCCTCTCTTAAACTCTTTTAATTACACTTTATTTTCAAATAGCTTGGCTAGTTTGCAAGACAATCTTCAAGGAAAATTTGATCATCCCAAAGTTTTATGAGGTGTGCATGGCTTGGTAGGGATCCTCTTTGCCTTTGTTAACCTGTGAGCATTAATGTTTCTAAGCATTTTTTCCTGATGTACCTATACCTACAATGACACCAGGATACAGTGAATTTAAAATAGGTGATAATCTTATGCAATTTCATTTCGTCATTCCAGTAGCTTTTCTGAATGTATTCTACTACTGCATTGCTCAGTTTTAACTCTCCTTAGGTTTCCTTAAAATTCCCTGAGGATGTTTCTTTTTTTACCTAACATAAGTTAGATTCCTAAGGAGTATTGTACTGTTTCCTGGGGAATCAATATTGGAATATTTATCCAATTCCTTGACTACTCACTACTGACTAATTCACTACTACTTTTCTGTGTGTGACTCAATAAATTTCTCAATATATAAGAGACACTGCATTAAGGATCTTTAGTTTTTTATGACTCTATTTTATAGCCAAGCCAAGACTCATAATAATTATTACAAGTTAATTTTATTGCAAGTTCTGCTAACTTTTATCTAATTTCTCAAATATGATGTATTTTTATGAAAGTGTTCAAATTCATCCATGATGTTAGTACATTCAGTACTAAAATTATACTTTCTACATCAAATTTATGGTAGATTTGTGCCAAATTTTAAGTATTATTTTGGCACTACTGTTTCTGTTACCATTGTGTCTCATTGTTCAAGGTATATTAGTGGCACCTTTTTAAACATTTATGGCTATATGGTTTAATGCTGGCTCCAAATTTATGCAACATGTTGTAGTGAAAGTGTACTATTGATATTGCATCTGAAAACCACTAGTACATAAATTATATTTCTTTGGTAAAAAAAAAGCAGTGAAACATCCCCAGGGTCAGGGGTTGACCTCTGCCTCCTTAGTGATCAGGCAGAACTGAGGGCTGTGGTTAATTCATGTTAATTCATTCCCATGCTCCAGTTCCTCACAAAGAGCTAAGATTTTGTACTGGTAGCAGACCAAATGTCTCTCTCCTTTTATAGTGAAATTTTTCTCCACAAGATTGAAGGCTCCTCTGGAGAGGGAGCAGCTGGCATTACTTCCAGTGAAAATGAGACCCTAGAGTAAAATTACAGTAAGTGCTAATTAGTGAAGCCTAAAATGCTTAACTCATGATATCTTGGGGCCAGCAGAGTCTTCCAGAGACTCTCTGGATTGATGGTAGGCTATTCCAGGAACTTGGCATCTGCCCCAGTTTTGCAGCAGTCTTCCAAGGATCCTCGGTATCTCCGTTTGCCCTGCACAAAAGTCTGAGGAAGACAGGATGCCCACGTTATGAAACAAACTCTCTAGGCAACCCACTTCAGAGCAAAAAAAGTGCTGGTATTCCTGGATCTGAAATTTAATATAAGTGATTGTATTTCTGGGATAGGACCCCCCCAGCTCTTACTTACGTTTATACAAGGAGACTGGAAGTCTTAAAAATCCCAGGTGCAGTCTAGCCTTTCAAAGCAATCAGTCTTATTTTTCTGCATTTTCTATTAGTAAAATAAAAAAAAATTAGCCTCAGAAAAATTTTAGAAAAGCAAAAGCATGCCTGAGAGCCAGTTATTTTTGGCAAGAATATATGTAGCTAAGTTGTGCTTATGATGTCAGTAGAAAATAAGAGAAAGTGCTGAAGCAAGACGTGGCTGATTGCATATCTGAAAGCTGAATGTATCAGCAACAGGCCCTGGAATCTCTGCCATGTGATAGTCATTGTTAGTTCCCATGATTTCATCACAGATCTTAAGATATTCAGTGTGTATTTGAAGCTAAAACCCCTTTAAGCATCTCATCATGTGCCAATCTGAGTCTGTTCTTTTTATCTTTCTTTTAACCAGACATTTGACAGCGTGACAAATGCGCCACTGGCAGAAAGAAAATAGTTTTAACCCTCAAATGTAATATAATACCTATTAGGAACTTTGGGTTTCTGTTGTTTTTAGCTGCTTATTTAGGTCTTTGAGAATTGGTTTTCAGATTAATCTGATTGTTAGGGAGGGGCTGGTCCATAAGCTGTGAAGTCCTGGCAGCCCTACACTTGTAGAATCTGACACACAGAGCTCGTGTTTGTGGTATTTCGAGCACCAGGAAGAGACAGTCAGAGTCTTTTGCAACATGTTTTTTAGCATAAGGAATGACTGATTTTGACCCACTGTAAAAATTATATGACTGGAAAATGTAGCCATGTTGTCCCAACCTGTAGCCATCGATGACTTTTATTGGCTACATGCTGTCCAGCAGGGACGGGGCGGGACAGGAAGGGGATGCAAGGGTTCCCAACCACACCAAGAAATGGACAGAATGTCTCTGGAGAATGGCCTTGACTTGATCAACAGCTTATGGGTAAGATTTAGAGACCAAGGCAATAAGGGCAACCTTGTGAACCAGTAGAAATCCCTGGGATACAGCCCTCAGGGACAGATCTGACAGATGTCTAAGGGCACTTCCCATAGATTGCAAGAAGTCTTGATCCCCAGGTGTAAGAAATCAGGCAAGGGTCTTTCATAATTATCTTAATTCTTGAAGAAATTTCCAAGGACACCTTCCACAATTCATGCTTCACTGTGTGTGCACAGATGTTACAACATAGCTTATTTGGTATTCCTTTCTTTGGAGTGCTGCAAATGCTGGTATAATTAACTGCTTTTATTCCTTGTAGCCTCCCTTAATGTAATTGAAATGTACCTCATAAAATATTACATAAAATATGAAATTACAAGTCCAGGTAGCCCCTGCTGAGCAACATAAAAGTTGCAACATATCCGTTCTCCTGCTCTAATTTGCACATTTCCAAAGGCAGAAGACAAGCTTGATTGAATCCAGAAGGTTCTAACTATTTTAGATCTCTAGTACAATACATTTCATATTTTGAAAGAAACAAAGAGCATGTCATTTTCTAATTGCTTTAGTGGTTTTAAAGAGTGGATCAGAAAAAAAAATTGATTGTGTTACTGTCTTCCATAGTTATCTCAGTGGCCACATTAAAAATTACAGTAATGCATCTCCAAACCATGAGAACTGTATGTTTGAACTTACTGGTCTTCTTATAAGAAATGAAGAATTGCTGCAGAATTTCTTCAAAGTATAAAGAAACCTTTTGGGATTCTGAGAACCAAAAGGTAACAAACCAGTGTCAGGTCCAGAACAAATACTGAGTAATTGAGAAGAAAAGGAGAATGAAGAGAGACCAGAGCTGCCAAGGTCAGCCAGAACACCTGCAGTACTCCACAGAAGTGTAACAAAACCAGTGAATATTGACTCTCAAATTAAACTCATCTTGGCTAGAGCCCAGCCGATGCTTGTTACTTTGCCAGGCTTGGCTGAGAGATGAGAATGGAGTTAGTAGAAGCCATTAAAGGTTTACTTGTAACAGAGTCAAAATATAAGATGAACACATCAAGTCCTCAACTCATTAGCCTTGTCTTGTCAATTTATTTACTTTTAACACCACCTGAAAAAACAAGGCAGCCTGGAAACACAAAATAAAACCTCCCATCTTTTTCTTGCTTCTGGTACTGAAAAATTCATGGAAAAGCAAAAGCATATCCTAAGTGCTGATGGAGCTGGGAAAAGAGAGTGAGGCAGTCATGCAGCTTTGAATGTTGTTTTCCTCACAGAGCTAGAGGACCATCAGGGAAATGCCCTGCTCATCTATTTCTCTAAGAGGAACCTTGCTGAAGTTTGGCTGGCTATATCCCTTGCTATGAAGTGCAGGTCAGCCTCCTTCAAAGGGATTAACTTTGTGTAAAGGGCATGCTGTATGACAGATAATAACATTTTAATCCTCTTCCATAGTTGGGTAGCATATTTTTCTGTCAAAACAATATATGATGGGATTATGCCTTTTCCTATCACACAGCCCCTCAGACAGACAAAAAAACCAAGTGATAAGTTTTAAGGGGGGAAAGTGGGAACACACATCAAGTCATGATATTTAAATCAATTTTTAAATAAGTATTTTTATGTTCTCCCATAGGACGTAGATTTTTAGTTGGTACTTTAAGAAACCCTGCAATTTTGTGTATCTAAATAGAGAGATTATTTCTGTGGAATGGAAATTATGTTATGATTTAATATTTGGTTAGCCATGCATATTAAAAAGTAATTTATTTTTCCCTAATTTTTTATAATGTGACTTCTGGCAATTTTGCTGCTAATCTATTAAAACTCAGGAAGAGCTGATTTTCCATAAAATCTTTCCATCAGTTTTAAGAAAATAAATATAGAGAGGCATGTAAATTGACGAAAAAGTTCACGCTGTTCTGAGGTGATCTGCCAAATCAACAGCTTGTGCAGGGGACACTGAATTTCCTTTCTAGATTTTTCTACCTTAGCTTCTTTCACAGGAAAGCCAAAGGGCTTTCTTTGGTGTGTGACTTTATGGGGTAGGAGAATGGGGTAGGAGAATCCAGGAGCTCAGAAATTCTCCCAGCTCGCTCAGTTGCTGTGCCACCTTAATCAGATTATTTGTTTCATGTAGTCCGTTGCTTTTGCTCCACTTGCATTGATGTCTCTTGGTAAGCACTGGGAAGCAAGGCCAGCTGTACCTGTCTCTTCTGCTTGGCCAGCCCTGAGTGCATCAGTACATGGAAGGTCCCAGTTAATGCCTTTTTTTTTAAACTCTGGGAGCCTCATTTGGCTTCAGTGTTTCTTCTCTAGAAAACAACCATCACTGAAAAACAAGACTTTTATTAAAACAAATCTGATTATCAGGAAGTGGAATGAATTGCAGTTCACAGTATTTAGGTCCTTCATCAATATCTTTCTATTTTCATCCTCAGCAACACAGTTTACTAGAAAAGCACATCAGAGCTGTTCCATGCTTTCTGTGGGCCTCTTATGCAACAAAACAATGAATGAGATGCCTAGACATGGTCCCTAGATCAAGGTATTCTATACCATGCCCAGGATATATTAAAGCTATCTAAATTCCTAATTGAAACTGTTCTTTGACTAGAGCAGAATCAAATAATGTGTGTGAAAGGCTAATATGACATTTTTAGGTGGACATATTGGACAAAAAGATCACTCCTGATCTCACCATCTTCTGATCTACTTTTGTCCCTTGACAAGAAAGCAATCAGCATAGCAAGAACAAACCTACGAAAATAATCTGTGCTCTTCTTTCTCTCACAGACATCCATCCTTCTACACATACTCACAGACACAACTGGAAGAATGAGAAAGGATGTGAAAAAATATATTTAATAATTTTTAATCTTTTCATTACTTGCATGTTCTCAGCTAATAAGGTGACAAGCAATATACTTGCAGCCAGGTAGAATTAAACAGGATGAAGGAAAGAAAAGAACAAATCCTAGTGTGAATCCTCTAAAATGGACAAACAGTCTGGTCTTTAACTTCTCTCAATGGAATATATGTCAATATTTAATTAGGGCCATATTCCAATGCTCCTATGCTTATAAGTCTTCCCTCTAACTACATTAACTGATGTGACATTTGAGTGTACATTTCCTATAATTGTGCTTTAAAAATATTGTCTTCAGGGTTGCAGTGGAATAATCTGCACATCTCATGGCATTTGAACTGAAGAAGGTTGAATGTCAGAGCTCATGAAGAAATTTCAAGGAAATTTTTTTTTTTCACTTTAGAGGAGATTATTCCTGTGAATTTTTTGAGGAACATCCATTTTAACTTTGCCATGTTTTGGTCATTAACAGAAAGACATATCCACCATATCACAGCCTGAAGCACCTGAGTCCTAAATATGTTTCGTTTCAAATCTCACCTTGAAAGGACAATGGAAAGATTCTCAATAGATTTTTTTCATTTTGTTTGTACGTGGCCTGATCACACAGTAGCTATTTTACAGTTTTTAAATTATTTCTGTCTGTCTGATCTTTTGACTGCAGAAAGTGCAATCAATATGCTTATTTTAGTTCAAAATGTATACCTAAAGGAATAGTAGCTATTTTGCAATTACAGTGCTATCTATGTATTTTTATGAAAGAGGGCAAAAATACCACTTCTTTAGGGGAAAAAATGGTAGCCATTTAGGGTACTCACTATTGTTGATGTTTTAACTCTGGAAAGTTGGTCTTTCTAAGTTAAAAGGAAGAAAAAGCAGCAGGAAATGCACCCCAACAACAGGTATTTTATTCCTGTATTGATTGACTTCAAATGAAGCTGCTAGACCAAATGAGCATGAAGAAGTTTGTCTGCAAGTGATGACTTTCAACACAAGGGAACTTTGAGGTCTGAATGGTGTATTTGTTCACAGCAGTTGTCTGAAAAATCAGTATTTCAGTAAGACAACACTGCTTGCCTCTGGCAGTCAGAGAAGACAACCACAAACTCTTGGATAAATATCTCTTATGATTAAAAGAAAACTGAGATATCCCAATGGTTTAAAACATTGGGTTTCCTTTCTTTCTGTTTGTCCCCAACACCTTTCTCCAGTCCATACCTGAAATCTTTAGAGCTTTTCTAACCAACATGAGACTTCAGAATGAAAGATAAAAGGCTGTTCCCAGCAACTTGCAAATCTCAAAGTTGTCTGGGAGATTTGTACTGCCTGTTTCTATTGATTTATGTGCAAAATATAGCAACATTTCTTATGTAAAGGCTTAGCAGAACTGACATTCAAAAATCCTGGTCTGTGGTACTACCAAGATTTCAAAATCAGCCTGCTGGAACTGGTCACTACTTGTATGGGAGTTTCAGTAGGAAAACTGAGGTGTTATCGTGATTCCAGAATAACAGTCTCATTTACATCTACAGTCATGTTCACTATGATTTGTCATAGCCACCAAAGAGTGTCTTCCCTCCAGTATCTTGCATAACTGCATGTGCCAAAGTGCAAAGCACATTAATGGCCAGTGCATGTTTGTAGTCTTTAATGAGCAGGTACTGTACTGAAGTGCATCATGAATTAATATGGCAATGGTCATCACCTGAGGTGAGGGAGGTTCTGAGTAGATAGATGGAAACACAAAATCACCAAGGACAATCAAGCACTGGAGAGAATTTTCTAGAGACATTGTGAGATCTTTGTCCTTGAAGGTTTTTGAGCTGCAACTGGAGGAAGCCCTGAGACACCTGGTCTAGATTAATTTCAACCTTAATTTTATCAGGAGGTTGAACTAGAGACATCCTGATATCCCTTCCAACCTGGCAGACTCTATCATAACATCTTTTTCTCATTCAAAACAATTTTTATTTTAAAATACACATTTTATATTAAAATATAAATTTTTCTTTATAGAGCAATTCATTCACATTCAGAAATACAAATATCTACTTGGGAAAACCACCTTTCCCTTAAAATGTTTTAAGACAATCAATTCAATATAGGCTTTCTTAAGGAACTCCCAGAAAGCAGGGAGGAGTTGGGAAAGAG